>NW_027327555.1:0-300000 GCF_047675955.1 Chlorocebus sabaeus
CCCAGTTTTAGGCGATCTGGGCCAGTCTGGTCCAATGTGATCCGATTTTAGCCCGTCAGGGCGGGTCTGATTCGGTTTGATCTGGTCTCATCTGGTCAAAACCGGTATTAGCCAGTCAAAACCGGTTTCAGCCAGTCTGGTGTGGTTTGAGCAGATCAAAAGTGGTTTGAGCCGGTCTGGTCTGATTTGAGCCGGTCTGGTCTGTTTGGAGCTGGAGAAAACCGTTTCAATCCCGTCAAAACCGGTTTGAGCCGGTTTGGTCTGGTTGAAGCCAGTCACAACCGACTTGAGCCTGTCTGAGCCGGTCTGGTCCGGTTTGATCCGGTCTAATCAGGTCAAAACCGTTTTGAGCCGGTGAAAACAGGTTTTAGCCGGTCTGGAGTGGTTTGAGCCGGTCAAAATCGGATTAAGCAAGTCAAAACCGGTTTGAACCGGCCTGGTCTGGTTTGAGCCGGTCAAAACTGGCTCAGGCCGGTCAAAAACGGTTTGAGCTGGTCTGGTCTGGTTTGAGTCGTTCTGGTCTGGTTTGAGCCAGTCAAAACCGGCTCAGGTCGGTCAAAACCGGTATGAGCCGGTCTGGTCCTGTTTGAACTGGTCAAAACCGGTTTGTGGCCCAGTTTTAGCCGGTCAAAACCGGGTTCACCCGGTCTGGTGTGGATTGAGCAGATCAAAACCGGTTTGAGCCGGTCTGTCTGGTTTGAGCCGGTCTGGTCTGGTTTGAGCCGGTCAAAACTGGTTCGAGCGGGTCAAAACCGGCTTGAGGCGGTTTGGTCTGGTGGAAGCCAGTCAAAACCGATGCGAGCCTGTCTGAGCCAGTCTGGTCCAGTTTGATCCGGTCTAATCAGGTCAAAACAGGTTTGAGCCGGTGAAAACCGGTTTTAGCCGGTCTGGAGTGGTTTGAGCCGGTCAAAACCAGATTGAGCCAGTCAAAACCGGTTTGAACCGGTCTGGTCTGGTTTGAGCCGGTCAAAACTGGTTTGAGCCGGTCTGGCCCGGTTTTAGCCGGTCTGGGCCAGTCTGGTCCGGTTTGATCTGGTTTCAGCAGGTCTGTGCCTGTCTGGTCCGGTATGATCCGGTGTGAGTGAGTCTAGTCCGGTTTGATCCATGTCATCCAGTCAAAAGTGGTTTGAGCCAGTCTGGTCTGGTTTGAGCCGGTCAAAACCGGTTTGTTGCCTGGTTTTAGCCAGTCCGGCCTGGTCTGGTCCCGTTTGCTCTGGCTTCAGCTGTTCTGGGCCGGTCTGGTGCGGTTTCATCTGGTTTGAGCCGGTCTGGTCCGGTTTTATCCTGTCTCATCCGGTCAAAACTGGTTTGAGCTGGTCTGGTCTGGTTTGAGCCGGTCAAAACTGGTTTGAGCCGATTTGGCCCAGTTTTAGCTGGTCTGGGCTGGTCTCTTCCGTTTCTATGCGGTTTGAGCCGGTCTGGTCCGGTTTGATCTGGTCTCATCCGGTCAAAACCGGTTTCAGGCGGTCTGGTCTTGTTTGAGCTGGTCTGGTGTTGTTTGAGACGGTCTGGTCTGGTTTGAGCCGGTCGAAACCTGTTTGAGCCGGTTTCCCCCGGTTTTAGCTGGTCTGGGCCGGTCTTGTCCGGTTTGATGCGGTTTGCGCCGGTCTGGGCTGATCTGGTCCGGTTTGCTCCAGCTTCAGCTGTTCTGGGTCGGTTTGGTGCGGTTTCATCCAATTTGAGCCGGTCTGGTCCGGTTTTTTCATGTCTCATTCAGTCAAAACAGTTTTGAGCCGGTCTGGTCAGGTTTGAGCCGGTCTGGTCTGGTTTGAGCCAGTCAAAACCGGTTCAGGTCGGTCAAAACTGGTTTGTTCCGGTCTGGTCTGGTTTGAGCCGGTCAAAACCGGTTTGAGCCGATTTGGCACGGTTTTAGCCAGTCTGGGCCAGTCTTTTCCGGTTTGATGCAGTTTGAGCCGGTCTGGTCTGGATCGATCCGGTCTCATCCGGTCAAAACCAGTTTGAGCCGGTCTCGTCTGGTTTGAGCCAGTCTGGTCTGGTTTGAGCCGGTCAAACCCGGCTCAGGTCAGTCAAAACCAGTTTGTGCCGGTCTGGTCTGGTTTGAGCCGGTCAAAACCGGTTTGTGGCCCGGTTTCAGCCGGTCTGGCCCGGTCTGGTCCGATTTGCTCTGGCTTCAGCTCATCTGCGCCAGTCTGGTGAGGTTTCATCCGGTTTGAGCCATTCTGCTCTGGTTTTTTCCTGTGTCATCCCGTCAAAACCGGTTTGAGCCAATCTATTCTGGTTTAAGCTGGTCAAAACCGGTTTAAGCCAGTCTGGCCTGGTTTGAGACGTTCTGGTCTGGTTTGAGCCGGTCAAAACCTGATTGATCCGGTTTGGCCCGGTTATAGCCTGTCTGGGCCGGTCTGGTTCGGTTTGAGCCGCTTTGAGCCGGTTTGTGCTGGTCTGGTCCGGTATGATACGGTTTGAGAAGGTCTGGTCCGGTTTGATCTGGTCTAATCTTGTCACAACCGGTTTGAGCCGGTCAGGTCTGGTTTGAGCCCGTCAAAACAGGTTCGACCCAGTCTGGTCTGGTTGGAGCCGGTAAAAATAGGTTTGAGCCGGTCTGGCATGGTTTTAGGCGGTCTGGGCCGGTCTGGTCCAGTTTGATCCGGTTTGAGCCAATCTGGTCTGGTTTGAGCTGGTCAAAACCGGTTTGTGGGCCGGTTTTAGCCAGTCTGGGCCGGTCTGCTCCGGTTCGATGCGGTTTCAGCTGGTCTGGGCCGGTCGAGTCCGGTTTGATCTGGCCAAAACCGCTTTGAGCCGGTCAAAACCGGTTTGTGGCTGAGTTTTATGTGGTCTGGGCCGGTCTGGGCCGGTTTCATCCGATTTTAGCTGGTCTGGGCCAGTCTGATTCGGTTTGATCCGATCTCATCCGGTCAAATCCGGTTTTAGCCGATCAAAACCGGTTTCAGCCGGTCTCGTGTGGTTGGAGCAGGTCCAAACCGGTTTGAGCCGGTCAAAACCGGTTTGAGCCGATTTGGCCTAGTTTTAGCTGTTCTTAGCCAATCTTTTCCGATTTGATGCGGTTTGAGCCGGTCTGGTCCGGTTTGATCTGGTCTCATCCAGTCAAAACCGGTTTGAGCTGGTCTGGTCTTGTTTGAGATGGTCTGGTCTGGTTTGAGCCGGTCGAAACCTGTTTGACCTGGTTTGGCCCGGTTTTAGCCGGTCTGTGCCGATCTGGTCCGGTTTGATGCGGTTTGCGCCTGTCTCGTCGGGTTTGATCCGGTTTCAGCTGGTCTGGGCCGGTCGAGTCCGGTTTGATTCTGTCTCATCTGGTCAAAACCGGTTTTAGCCGGTCAAAACCGGTTTCAGCCGGTCTGGTGTGGTTTGAGCAGGTCAAAACTGGTTTGAGCCGGTCTGGTCTGGTTTGAGCCGGTCTGGTCTTGTTTGAGCTGGTCAAAACCGGTTCGTGCCCGTCAAAACCGTTTAAGCCTGTTTGGTCTGGTTGAAGACAGTCACAACCGATTCGAGCCTGTGTGAGCCGGTCTGGTCCGGTTTGATCTGGTCTAATCAGGTCAAAACCGGTTTGAGCCGGTGAAAACCAGTTTTATCCGGTCTGGAGTGGTTTAAGCCGGTCCAAACCGGTTTCAGCCGGTCAAAACCGGATTGAGCCAGTCAAAACCGGTTTGAACCGGTCTGGTCTGGATTGAACCAGTCAAAACTTGTTTGAGCCGGTCTGGCCCGGTTATAGCCGGTCTGGGACGGTGTAGTGCGGTTTGATTCTCTTTCAGCCGGTCTGGCCTGTCTGGTCCGGTTTGTTCCGGTGTGAGCCGGTGTGGTCCAGTTTGACCCGGTGTCATCCGGTCAAAACCGGTTTGAGCCAGTCTGGTCCGGTTTGTGCCGGTCTGGTCTGGATTGAGCCGGTCCAAACCGGTTTGTGGCATGATTTTAGCTGGTCTGGGCCGGTCTGCTCCAGTTTGATATGGTTTCAGCTGGTCTGGGCTGGTCGAGTCCGGTATGATCCGGTCAAAACCGCTTTGAGCTGGTCAAAACCGGTTTGAGCCGGTCTGGTTTGGTTTGAGCCGGTTAATACCGGTTTGTGGCCCGGTTTTAGCTGGTCTGGCCCGGTCTGGTCAGGTTTGCTCTGGCTTCAGCTGTTCTGGGCCGGTCTGGTGCGGTTTCATCCGGTTTGAGCCGGTCTGCTCCGGTTTTATCCTGTCTCATCCAGTCAGTCCGGTTTGAGCCGGTCTGTTCTTGTTTGAGCCGGTCAAAACCGGTTTGAGCCAGTCTGGTCTAGTTTGAGCCCGTCTGGTCTGGTTTGAGCCGGTCAAAACCTGATTGAGACAGTTTGGACCGGTTTTAGCCTGTCTGGGTTGGTGTGATTCGGTTTGAGCTGGTTTGAGCCCGTTTGTGCCCGTCTGGTCTGGTATGATCCGGTTTGAGAAGGTCTGGTCCGGTTTGATACGGTTTAATCCGGTCAAAACCGGTTTGACCCGGTCTGGTATGGTTTGAGCCGGAGAAAACAGGTTCGAGCCGGTCTAGTCTGTTTTGAGCCAGTGAAAATAGGTTTGAGCTGGTTTGTCCTGGTTTTAGGCGGTCTGGCCGGTTTGGTCCCGTTTGATACGGTTTGACCCGGTCTGGTCTGGTTTGAGCCGGAGAAAACAGGTTCGAGCCGGTCTAGTCTGTTTTGAGCCAGTGAAAATAGGTTTGAGCTGGTTTGTCCTGGTTTTAGGCGGTCTGGCCGGTTTGGTCCCGTTTGATACGGTTTGACCCGGTCTGGTCTGGTTTGAGCCGGTCAAAACCGGTTTGAGCCAGTCTGGTCTGGTTTGAGCTGGACAAAATAGGTTTGAGCTGGTTTGGCCTGGTTTTAGGCAGTCTGGGCCAGTCTGGTCCTGTTTGATCCGGTTTTAGCCGGTCTGGGCCCGTCTGGTCCGGTTTGATCCGGTCTCATCCGGTCAAAATCGGTTTCAGCCGTTCAAAACCGGTTTGAGCCGGTCTGGTGTGGTTTGAGCGGGTCCAAACCGGTTCGAGCCGTTCAAAACCTGTTTGAGCTGGTCAAAACCGTACTGAACCGGTCTGGTCTGCTTTGAGCCGGTCAAAACCGGTTTGAGCTGGTCTGGTCTGGTTTGAGCCGGTCTGGTCTGCTTTGAGCCGGTCAAAATCGGCTCAGGTCGGTCGAAACCGGTTTGAGCCGGTCTGGTCTGGTTTGAACCCGTCAAAACCGGTTTGTGACCCAGTTTTAGGCGGTCTGGGCTGGTCTCATCCGGTGTGATCCGATTTTAGCCGATCTGGGCCCGTCTGATTCAGTTTGTTCCGGTCTCATCCAGTCAAAACCTGTTTTAGCAGGTCAAAACTGATTTCAGCCCATCTGGTGTGGTTTGAGCACGTCAAAACCTGTTTGAGCCAGTCTCGTCTGATTTCAGCCGGTCAAAAACCGGTTCGAGCCGGTTTGGTCTGGTTGAAGCCAGTCAAAACGGATTCGAGCCTGTCTGAGCCAGTCTGGCATGGTTTGATCTGGTCTAATCAGGTCAAAACCGTTTTGAGCCAGTCAAAACCGGTATGAGCCGGTCTGGTCTGGTTTGAGCCGGTTTGGTCTGGTTGGAGCCGGTCAAAACCACTTCGAGCCGGTCAAAACCGTTTTGAGCCGGTTTGGTCTGGTTGAAGCCAGTCAAAACTGATTCGAGCCTGTCTGAGCCGGTCTGGCACAGTTTGATCCGGTCTAATCAGGTCAAAACCGTTTTGAGCCAGTGAAAACCGGTTTTAGCCGGTCTGGAGTGGTTTGAACCGGTCAAAACGGGTTTGAGCCGGTCAAAACCGAATTGAGCCCATCAAAACCGGTTTAAACCGGTCTGGTCTGATTTGAGCTGATCAAAACTGGTTTGAGCTGGTCTGGCTCAGTTTTAGCCAGTCTGGGCCGGTCTGGTCAGGTTTGATTCGGTTTCAGCCTGTCTGGGCCTGTCTTGTCCGGTTTGATCCGGTGTGAGCCGGTCTGGTCCTGTTTGATCCGGTGTCATCCGGTAAAAACCGGTTTGAGCCGGTCTGGTCCGGTTTGAGCCAGTCTGGTCTAGTTTGAGCCAGTCAAAACAGGTTTGTGGCCCGGTTTTAGCCGCTCTGGGCCGGTCTGGTACGGTTTCATCCGGTTTCAGCTGGTCTGGGCCGGTCGAGTCTGGTTTGATCCAGTCCAAACCGCTTTGAGCCGATCAAAACCGGTTTGAGCTGGTCTGGTCTGGTTTGAGCCGGTCTGGTCTGGTTTAAGCCGGTCAAAACGGGCTCAGGTCGGTCAAAACCGGTTGGAGCCTGTCTGGTCTGGTTTGAACCGGTCAAAACCGGTTTGTGGCCCAGTTTTATGCGGTCTGGGCCGGGCTGGTCCGGATTGATCCGATTTTAGCCGGTCTCGGCCAGTCTGATTCGGTCTGATCCGGTCCCATGCGGTCAAAACCGGTCTCATCCGGTCAAAACCGGTCTCATCTGGTCAAAACCTGTTTCAACTGGTCGGGTGTGGTTTGAGAAGGTCAAAACCGGTTTGAGCCGGTCTGGTCTGGTTTGAGCTGGTCTCTTCTGGTTTAAGACGGTCAAAACCGATTCGAGCCTCTCTGAGCCAGTCTGGTCTGGTTTGATCTGGTCTAATCAGGTCAAAACCGGTTTGAGCCAGTGAAAACCGGTTTTAGACAGTCTGGAGTGGTTTGAGCCGGTCAAAACCGGTTTGAGCCAGTCAAAACCGGATTGAGCCAGTCAAAACCGGTTTGAATAGTTCTGATCTGATTTGAGCCGGTCTGGCCTGGTTTGAGCCGGTCTGGCCCGGTTTTAGCCGGTCTGGGCCGGTCTCTTCCGCTTTGATCCAGTTTCAGCCAGTCTGGGCCTGTCTGGGCCGGTTTGATCCAGTGTTAGCTGGTGTGCTCCGGTTTGAGCCGGTGTCATCCGGTCAAAACCAGTTTGAGCCGGTCTGGTCCCGTTTGAGCCAGTCTGGTCTGGTTTGAGCCGGTCAAAAATGGCTCAGGCCGGTGAAAACCGGTTTGTGGCCCGGTTTCAGCCAGTCTGGGCCAGTCTGGTCCGGTTTTTTCCAGTTTCAACTGGTCTGGGCCAGTCGAGTCTGGTTTGATCCGGTCAAAACGGATTTGAGCCAGTCAAAACCGGTTTGAGCCGATCTGGTCTGGTTTGAGCCGGTCAAAACCGGCTCAGGTCGGTCAAAACCGGTATGAGGCAGTCTGGTCTGCTTTGAAACTGTCAAAACCGGTTTGTGGCCCAGTTTTAGGCGGTCTGGGCCGGTCTGGTCTGGTTTGATCTGATTTTAGGCGTTCTGGGCCGGTCTGATTTGGTTTATCTGGTCTAATCTGGTCAAAACCGGTTTTAGCTGGTCAAAACCAGTTTCAGCCGGTCTGGTGTCGTTTGAGCAGGTCAAAACCGATTTGAGCCGATCTGGTCTTGTTTGAGCCGGTCTGGTCTGGTTTGAGCCTGTCAAAATTGGTTTGAGCCGGTTTTGTCTGGTTGAAGCCAGTCAAAACCGATTCGAGCCTGTCTGAGCCGGTCTGGTCCGGTTTGATCCGGTCTAATCAGGTCAAAACCGGTTTGAGCCGGTGAAAACCGGTTTTTAGCCGGTCTGGAGTGGTTTGAGCCGGTCAAAACCGGTTTCAGCTGGTCAAAACCGGATTGAGCCAGTCAAAAGCGGTTTGAACCGGTCTGGTCTGGTTTGAGCTGGTAAAAACCGGTTTGAGCCGGTCTGGCCCGGTCTGTGCCGGTCTGGTCTGGTTTGGTACGGTTTCATCCGGTCTGGGAGTGTCTGGTCTGGTTTGATCCGGTGTAAGCCGGTCTGGTCCAGTTTGATCCGGTGTCATCTGGTCAAAACCGGTTTGAGCCGGTCTGGTCTGGTTTGAGCCAGTCAAAACCGGTTCAGGCCGGTCAAAAGCGGTTTGAGCTGGTCAAAACCGGATTGAACCTGTCTGGTCTGGTTTGAGCCAGTCGAAACCGGTTTGAGCCGGTCAAAACCGGTTTGAGCCCATCTGGTCTGGTTTTAGCCGGTCTGGTCTGGTTTGAACCGGTAAAAACCGGTTTGAGACGTTCTGGTCTGGTTTGACCCGGTCAAAACCGGTTTGTGAACCGGGTTTTTCCTCTCTGGGCTGGTCTGGTCCAGTTTGATGCGATTTCAGCTGGTGTGGGCTGGTCGAGTCCGGTTTGATCCGGTCAAAACCGCTTTGAGCTGGTCAAAAATGGTTTGAGCCAGTCTGGTCTGGTTTAAGCCAGTCTGGTCTGGTTTGAGCCGGTCAAAACATGCTCGGGTCGGTCAAAACCGGTTTGAGCCAGTCTGGTCTGGTTTGAACGGGTCAAAAAGGGTTTGTGGTCCAGTTTTCGGCGGCGTGGGCCGGTCTGGTGTGGTTTGATCCGATTTTAGCCGTTCTGGGCTGGTCTGACTGGGTTTGATCTGGTCTCATCCGGTCAAACCCTGTTTTAGCCGGTCAAAAGCGGTTTCAGCCGGTCTGGTGTGGTTTGAGTAGGTCAAAACCGGTTTGAGCCAGTCTGGTCCGGTTTGAGGTGGTCTGGTCTGGTTTGAACCAGCCAAACCCGGCTCAGGCTGGTCAAAACTGGTTTGAGCCGGTCTGGGCCGGTCTGGTCCAGTTTGCACCGGCTTCAGCTCTTCTGGTCTGGTCTGGTGCGGTTTCATCCGGTTTGTGCCGGTCTGGTCCGGTTTTATTCCGTCTCATCCGGTCAAAACCGGTTTGAGCCGGACTGGTCTGGTTTGAGCCGATCAAAACCGGTTTGATCCAGTCTGCTCTGGTTTGAGCCGGTCTGGTCTCGTTTGAGCCGGTCAAAACCTGAATGAGCCGGTTTGGCCCGGTTTTAGCCTGTCTGGGCCGGTCTGGTTCGGTTTGAGCCGGTTTGAGCTGATTTGTGCCGGTCTGGTCCGGTATGATCCGGTTTGAGAAGGTCTGGTCTGGTTTCATCCGGTCTAATCCTGTCAAAACCGGTATGAGCTGGTCAGGTCTGCTTTGAGCCGGTAAAAACAGGTTCGAGCTGGTCTGGTCTGGTTTGAGCTGGTCAAAAGAGGTTTGAGCCGGTTTGGCCCATTTTTAGGCGGTCTGGGCCGCTGTGGTCCTTTTTGATCCGGTTTGAGCTGGCCTGGTCTCGTTTTAGCCGGTCAAAACCGGTTTGAGACGGTCTGGTCTGGTTTGAGCCAGTCAAAATAGGTTTGAGCGGGTTTGGCCTGGTTTTAGGCGGTCAGGGCCTGTCTGGTCTGGAATGATCCTGTTTTAGCCGGTCTGGGCCCGTTTGGTCCGGTTTGATCCGGGCTCATCCGGTCAAAATCTGTTTCAGCCGGTCAAAACCGGTTTGAGCCGGTCTCGTGTGATTTGAGCAGGTCAAAACCGGTTTGTGGGGGTCAAAACCCGTTCGAGCCGTTCAAAATCGGTTTGAGACGGTCAAAATCGGATTGAACCGGTCTGGACTGGTTTGAGCCGGTCAAAAGTGGTTCGAGCCGGTCAAAACCGTTTTGAGCCGGTTTTGTCTGGTTGAAGCCAGTCTAAACCGATTCGAGCCTGTCTGAGCCTGTCTGGTCCGGTTTTGAACCGGTTTAATCAGGTCAAAACCGGTTTGAGCCGGTGAAAACAGGTTTTAGCAAGTCTGGAGTGGTTTGAGCCAGTCAAAACCAGTTTGAGCCCATCAAAACCGGATTGAGCCAGTCAAAACCGGTTTGAACTGGTCTGGTCTGGTTTGCGCTGGTCAAAACCGTTTTGAGCCGGTCTGGCCCGGTTTTAGCCGGTCTGGGCCGGTCTGGCCCGGTTTGATCCGGTTTCAGCCTTTCTGGGCCTGTGTGGTCTGGTTTGATCCGGTGTGAGCCGGTCTGGTCCAGTTTGATCTGGTGTCATCCATTCAAAACCGGTTTGAGCCGGTCTGGTTCGGTTTGAGCCAGTCTGGTCTGGTATGAGCCGGTCAAAACCAGCTCAGGCTGGTCAAAACCGGTTTGAGCCGGTCTGGTCTGGTTTGAGCCGCTCAAAACCGGTTTCTGGCCCACTTTTAGCCGATCTGGCCCCGTGTGGTCCGGTTCGCTCGGGCTTCAGCTGTTCTGGGCCGGTCTGCTGCGGTTTCATCCGGTTTGAGCTGGTCTGGTCTGGTTTTATCCTGTCTCATCCGGTCAAAACCGGTTTGAGCCAGTCTCTTCTAGTTTCAGCCGGTCAAAACCGGTTTGAGGCAGTGTGGTCTGGTTTGAGCCGGTCTGGTCTTGTTTTGAGCCAGTCAAAATCTGATTGAGCCGGATTGGCCCGTTTTTAGCCTGTCTGGGCCGGTCTGTTTCGGTTTGAGCCAGTTTGAGCTGGTTTGTGCCTGTCTGGTCCGGTATGATCCGGTTTGAGAAGGTCTGGTACAGTTTGATCCAGTCTAATCCGATCAAAACCGGTGTGAGCCAGTCAGGTCTGGTTTGAGCCAGTCAAAACAGGTTCAAGTCGGTCTGGTCTGGTTTGAGCTGGTCAAAATAGGTTTGAGCCGGTTTGGCCCGGTGTTAGGCGGTCTGGGCCGGTCTGGTCCGGTTTGATCCGGTTTGAGCCGGTCTGGTCTGGTTTGAGCCGGTCAAAACCAGTTTGAGCCGGTCTGGTCTGGTTTGAGAAGGTCAAAATAGGTTTGAGCCGCTTTGGCCCAGTTTTAGGCGGTCTGGGCCGTTCTGGTCCGGTTTGATCCGGTTTTAGCCGGTCTAGGCCCGTCTTGTCCGGTTTGATCCAGACTCATATGGTCAAAATCGGTTTCAGCCGGTCAAAACCGGTTTGAGCCGGTCTGGTGTGGTTTGATCCGTTCAAAACCGGTTTGATCCGGCCAAAATCGCTTCGAGCTGTTCAAAACCGGTTTGACCCGGTCAAAACCGGATTGAACCGGTCTGGTCTGGTTTGAGCCAGTCAAAACCGGTTTGAGCCGGTCTGGTCTGGTTTCAAACGGTCTGGTCGGGTTTGAGTCACTGAAAACCGGCTTAGGTCGGTCAAAACCGGTTTGAGCTGGTCTGGTCTGGTTAGAACCGGTCAAAATCGGTTTGTGGCCCAGTTTTAGGCGGTCTGGGTCGGTCTGGTCCGGTGTCATCCGATTTTCGCCGGTCTGGGCCGGTCTGATTCGGTTTGATCCGGTCTCATCCGGTCAAAACCGGTCTCATCTGGTGAAAACCAGTTTCAGCCGGTCGGGTGTGGTTTGAGCAGGTCAAAACCGGTTTGAGCCGGTCTGGTCTGGTATGAGCCGGTCTGGTCTGGTTTAAGACGGTGAAAACCGATTCGAGCCTCTCTGAGCCGGTCTGGTCCGGTTTGATCCGGTCTAATCAGGTCAAAACCGGTTTGAGCTGGTGAAAACCGGTTTTAGCCGGTCTGGACTGGTTTGAGCCGGTCAAAACCGGTTTGAGCCGGTCAAAACCGGAATGAGCCAGTCAAAACCGGTTTGAAACGGTCTGGTCTGGTTTGAGCCGCTCTGGCCTGGTTTGAGCCGGTCTGGCCCGGTTTTAGCTGGTCCAGGCCGGTCTCTTCCTGTTTGATCCAGTTTCAGCCGGTCTGGGCCTGTCTGGTCCAGTTTGATCGGGTGTGAGCCGGTGTGCTCCGGTTTGAGCCGGTCTGGTCCGGTTTGAGCAAGTCTGGACTGGTTTGAGCTGGTCAAAATTGGTTCAGGCTGGTGAAAACCTGTTTGTGGCCCAGTTTCAGCTTGTCTAGGCCGGTCTGCTCCGGTTTTTTCCAGTTTCAGCTGGTCTGGGCCAGTCGAGTCTGCTTTGATCTGGTCAAAACCGCTTTGAGCCAGTCAAAACCGGTTTGAGCCCGTCTGGTCTGGTTTGAGCCGGTCAAAACCGGCTCAGGTCGGTCAAAACCGGTATGAGCCTGTCTGGTCTGCATTGAAACTGTCAAAACCGGTTTGTGGCCCAGTTTAAGGCAGTCTGGGCCAGTCTAGTCTGGTTTTATCTGATTTTAGCCGTTCTCGGCAGGTCTGATTCAGTTTATCCGGTCTCATCCGGTCAAAACAGGTTTTAGCCGGTCAAAACCGATACGAGCCGTTCAAAACCGGATTGAGCCGCTCAAAACCGGATTGAACCGGTCTGGTCTGGTTTGAGCCGGTAAAAACCGCTATGAGCCGGTCAAATCCTGTTTGAGATGGTCTGATCTGGTTTTAGCCCTTCTGGACTGTTTTGAGCTGGTCAAAACCGGTTTGTGGCCTAGATTTAGGCGGTCTGGACCAGTCTGGTCACTTTGAAAATTCCACAAGAACATACGTAGCGAAAGGCTACTTGAGGGAAAAGCTTTAACTCTGTGAGATGAATTAACAGAACACAAATCCGTTTCTCAGAAAGCTTCTTTCCATTTTCTAATGGAAGAGATTCACTTTTTCACCATAGCCCTCTATGGGCTTCCAAATATCACTTTGCAAATTCCACAAAAACAGTCTTAGCGAAGGGCTTCTTGAGGGGAAAGCTGTAACTCTGTGAGATGAATTACAGAACACAAAGAAGTTTCTCAGAATACATCTTTCAAGTTTTTAAATGAAGATAATTAGTTTTTCACAAAAGCCCTCCATAGAATTCCGAATATCACTTTGCAAATTAAACAAGAACAGTTTTAGCGAAAGGCTTCTTGATGGGAAAGCTGTAACTCTGTGAGATGAATTAAGAGAACACAAAGCCGTTTCTCAGAAAACTTCTTTCAAGTTTTTAGATGAAGATATTTCCTTTTTAACCATATCCCTATAAGGGCTTCCAAATATCACCTTGCAAATTCCACAAGAACAGTCTTAGTGAAAGACTTCTTGAGGGGAATGCTGTAACTCTGTGAGATGAAATAACAGAACACAAAGCAGTATCTCAGAAAGGTTCTTTCAGGTTTTTAACTGAAGATATTTACTTTTTCACAATAGGCGTCTCTGGGGTACCAAATATCACTTTGGAAATTCCACAAGAACAGTCTTAGTGTAGGACTTCTTGAGGGGAAAGCTGTAACTCTGTGAGATGAATTAACAGAACACAAAGAAGTTTTTAAGAAAGCTTCTTTTCAGTTTTTATCTTAGGATATTTCCTTTCTAACCATAGCCCTCTATGGGCTTCCAAATATCACTTTGCAAATTCTGCAAGAACAGTCTTAGTGAAAGGCTAATTGAGGGGAAATCTGTTACTCTGTGAGATGAATTAACAGAACACAAAGCAGTTTTTCAGAAAACTTCTTTCCAGTTTTTAATGAAGATATTTTCTTTTTCACCATCGTCCTCTATGTGCTTCCAGATATCACTTTGAATATTACACAAGAACAGTCTTAGTGAACGGCTTCTTGAGGGGAAAGCTGTAACACTGTGAGATGAATTAACAGTACACAAAGCAGTTTCACAGAAAGCTTCTTTCCGATTTTTATCTGAGGACATTTACTTTTTCAACGTAGCCTTCTAGGGTCTTCCAAATATCACTTTGCAAATTCCACAAGAACAATCTTTGCGAAAGGCTTCATGAGGGGAAAGCTGTAACTCTGTGAGATGAATTAACAGAACACTAAGACGTTTCTCGGAAAGCTTCTTTCCAGTTTTTAATGAAGAGACTTCCTTTTTCACCATAGCCCTAATTGGGCTTTCAAATATCACATTGGAAATTCCACAAGAGCAGACTTAACGAAAGGCTTCTTGAGAGGAAAGCTGTAACTCTGTGAGATGAATTTAGAGAACACAAAGCCGTTTCTAAGAAAGATTCTTTGCAGTTTTTAACTGAAGATATTTCCATTTTCACCATAGCCCACTATGGGCTTCCAAATATCACTTTTTAATTTCCAAAAGAACAGTCTTAGCGAAAGGCTTCTTGAGGGGAAAGCTGTAACTCTGTGAGATGAATTAACAGAAAACTAAGCCGTTTCTCAGAAAGCTTCTTTCCAGTTTTTAACGGAAGAGATTTCCTTTTTCACCATAGCCATCAATGGGCTTCCAAATATCACTTTGCAAATTCCACCAGAAAAGTCATAGGGAAAGGCTTCTTGAGGGAAAACCTGTAACTCTGTGTGATGAGTTAACAGAACACAAAGCAGTTTCTCAGAAAGTTTCTTCCCAGTTTTTAAAGGAAGATATTTACTTTTTCATCATAGCCCTGTATGGGCTTCCAAATATCACTTTGCAAATTCCACAAGAACAGTCTTAGCCAAAGGCTTCTTGAGGGGAAAGCTGTAACTCTCTCTGAAGAATTAACAGAACACAAAGCCGTTTCTCAGAAAGCTTTTTTCCAGTTTTTATTCGAAGAGATTTCCTTTGTCACCGTAGCCCTCATTGGGCTTCCAAATATCACTTTGGAAAATTCACAAGAACAGTCTTAGCGAAAGGCTTCTTGAGGGGAAAGCTGTAATTCTGTGAGATGAATTAAGAGAACACAAAGCCGTTTCTCAGAAAGCTTCTTTGCAGTTTTTAACTGAAGATATTTCCTTTTTCACCATCGCCCTCTATGGGCTTCCAAATATCACTTTTTAAATTCCACCAGAGCAGTCTTAGCAAAAGGCTTCTTGAGGTGAAAGCAACAAGTATGTGAGATGCATTGACAGATCACAAAGCAGTTTCTCAAAAAGCTTCTTTCCACTTTTTAACTGAAGACATTTCCTTTTTCACCATAGCCCTCTATGGGCTTCTAAATATCACTTTGCAAATTCCACAAGAACAGTCTTAGCGAAAGGCTTCCTGAGGGGAAAACTGTAACTCTGTGAGATGAATTAACAGAACACAAGGCAGTTTCTCAGAAAGCTTCTTTTCAGTTTCTATCTTAGGATATTTTCTTTTTCACCATAACCCTCTACGGGTTTCCAAATATCACTTTGCAAATTCCACAAGAACAGTTTTATCGAAAGGCTTCTTGGTGTGAAAGCTATAACTCTGTGAGATGAATTAACAGAACACAAAGCAGTTTCTCAGAAAGCTTCTTTCCAGTTTTTAACGGAAGACAGTTCCTTTTTCACCATAGCCCTCTACTTGCTTCAAAATATCACTCTGCTAATTCTACCAGAACAGTCTTTGTGAAAGACTTCTTGAGGGGAAAGCTGTAACACTGTGTGATCAATTAACGGAAAACAAACCAGTCTCTCAGAACTTTTCTTTCCAGTTTTTAACGTAAGTTATTTCCTTTTTCACCATAGTCCTCTATGGACTTCCAAATATCACTTTGGAAATTCCACAAGAAAAGTCTTAACGAAAGGCTTCATGAGGGAAAACTGTAACTCTGTAAGATGATTTAACAGAACACAAAGCAGTTTCTCAGAAAGCTTCGTTACAGTTTGTAACCGAACATATTTCGTTTTACACCATAGCCCCTTATGGGCTTCCAAATATCACTTTGAATATTCCACCGGAACAGTCTTAGTGAAAGGCTTCATGAGGGGAAGGCGGTAACTCTGTGAGATGAATTAACAGAACACAAAGCAGTTTCTCTGAAAGCTTCTTTCCGGTTTTTAACGAAAGAGATTTCCTTTTTCACCATAGCCCTCTGTGGACTTCCAAATAGCACTTTGCCAATCCCACAAAAACAGTCTTAGCGAAAGGCTTCATAAAGGGAAAACTAACTCTGTAAGATGATTTAAGAGAACACAAAGCAGTTTCTCAGAAAGCTTCTTTTCGGTTTTTATCTTAGGATATTTCCCTTTTCGCCATAACCCTCTATCGGCTTCCAATATCACTTTGCAATTCCACAAGAACAGTCTCAGTGAACGGCTTCTTGACGGGAAAGCTGTAACTGTGTGAGATGAATTAACGAACAAAGCAATTTCTCAGAAAGCTTCTTTTCAGTTTTTATTTTAGGACAATTTCTTTTTCACCATAGCCCTATTTGGGCTTCCAAATATCACTTTGCAAATTCCACAAGAACAGAGTTAGCGAAAGGCTTCTTCAGGGGAAAGCTGTAACTCTGTGAGATGAATTAACAGAACACAAAGCAGTTTCTCAGAAAGCTTCTTTCCAGTTTTTTACTGAAGATATTTCAGTTTTCACCATAGCCCTCTAAGGCCTTCCAAATATCACTTTGCAAATTCCAAAACAACAGTCTTAGCGAAAGAATTCTTGAGGGGAAAGTTGTAAATCTTTGAGATGAATTAACAGAACACAAGCAGTTTCTCAGAAATCTTCTCTTCAGTTTTAATCTTAGGATATTTCCTTTTTCCCATAGCCTTCTAAGGGCTTCGAAATATCACTTTGCAAATTTCACAAAAACAGTCTTAGCGAAAGTCTTTTTGAGGGCACAGCTGTGACTCTGTGAGATGAATTAGCAGAACACAAAGCAGTTTATCAGAAAGCTTCTTTCCAGTTTTTAACTGAAGGTATTTCCTTTCTCACCATAGTCCTCTATAGGCTTCCAAATATCAAATTGCAAATACCACAAGATCAGCTTTAGCAGAAGGCTTCTTGAGGGGAAATTTTTAAGTCTGTGAGATCAATTAACAGAACGCAAGGCAGTTTCTCAGAGAGGTTCTTTTCAGTTTTTATCTTAGCATATTTACTTTTTCACCATAGCCTCTATGGGCTTCCAAATATCACTTTGCAAATTCCACAAGAACAGTCTTAGTGAACGGCTTCTTGAGAGAAAAGCTGTAACGCAGTGAGATGAATTAACAGAACACAAAGCAGTTTCTCAGAAAGCTTCTATCCAGTTTTTAACAGAAGATATTTCCTTTTTCTGCATAGACGTCTAACGGCTTCCAAATATCACCTTGCAAATTCCACAGGAACAGTGTTAGTGAACGGCTTCTTGTGGCGAAGCTATAACACTGTGAGACGAATTACGAGAATACAATGCAGTTTCTCAGAAAGCTTCTTTTCGGTTTTTATCTTAGGAAATTACCTTTTTCACCATAATCCTCTATGGGCTTCCAATATCACTTTGCAGATTCCACAAGAACAGTCTCAGTGAACCGCTTCTTTAGGGGAAAGCTGTAACTCTGTGAGATGAATTAACAGAACACAAAGCAGTTTCTCAGATAGTTTCTTTTCAGTTTTTCACAGAAGATATTTCTTTTTTAACCATAGCCCTCTATTGGCCTCCAAATATCACTTTGCAAATTCCACCAGAAAAGTCTTAGCGAAAGGCTTCTTGAGGGGAAAGCTGTAGCTCTGTGACATGAATTAACAGACCACAAAGCAGTCCTTCAGAAAGCTTCTTTCCAGTTTTTAACGGAAGATATTTCCTTTTTCACCATAGTCCTGTATGGGCTTCCAAATATCTCTTTGCAAATTCCACAAGAACAGTCTTAGAGAAAGGCTTATTGAGGGAAAAGCTGTAACTCTGTGTGATCAATTAACAGAACACAAAGCAGTTTCTCAGAAAGCTTCTTTCCAGTTTTTTACCGGACATATTTCCTTTTTCACCATAGCCCTCTATGGGCTTCCAAATATCCCTTTGCAAATTCCACAAGAACAGACTTAGCGAAAGGCTTCTTGAAGGGAAAGCTGTAACTCTGTGAGATCATTAACAGAACACAAAGCAGTTTCTCAGATACCTTCTTTTCAGGTTTTATCTTAGTATATTTACTTTTTCAACCTAGCTCTCTATGGGCTTCCAAATATCACTTTCCAAATTCCACAAGAACAGTCTTAGCGAAAGGCTTCTTGAGAAAGGCTTCTTGAGGGGAAACTGTAACTCTGTGAGTTGAATTAACAGAACACAAAGCAGTTTCTCAGAAAGCTTCTTTTCCGTTTTTATCTTAGGATATTTCCTTTGTCAGCATAGACGTGTATGGGCTTACAAATATCACTTTGCAAATTCATCAGGAACAGTCTTAGCGAAAGGCTTCTTGAGGGGAAAGCTGTAGCTCTGAGAGATGAATTAACAGACCACAAAGCAGTAACTCAGAAAGCTGCTTTCCAGTTTTTAACGGAAGATATTTCCTATTTCATCATAATCCTCTATGGGATTCCAAATATCACTTTGCAACTTCCACAAGAACAGTCTTAGCGAAAGGGTTCTTGAGGGGAAGTCTGTAGCTTTGTTAGATGAACTAACACACCACAAAGCAGTTAATCAGAAAGTTTCTTTCCAGTTTTTAACGGAAGATATTTTCTTTTCACCATATACCTCTATGGGCTTCCAAATATCACTTTGCAAATACCACAAGAACAGTCTTAGTGAATGGCTTCCTGAGGGGAAAGCTATAACTCTGTGAGATGAATTACGAGAACAGAGCGCAGTTTCTCAGAAAGCTTCCTTTCGGTTTTTATCTTAGGATATTTTCTTTTTCGCCAGAGCCCCCTATGGGCTTCCAAATATCACCTTGCAAATTCCACAAGAACAGTATTAGGGAAAGACTTCTTGAGGGGAAAGCTGTAACTCTCTGAGATCAATTAACCAAAAAAAAAAAAGCAGTTTCTCAGAAATCTTCTTTCAAGTTTTTAACGGAAGATATTTCCTTTTTCACCATAGCCCTCTATGGGTTTCCAAATATCACATTTCAAGTTCCACCAGAACAGTCTTAGCGAAAGGCTTTTTGAGGAGAAAGCTTTATCTGTAAGATGAATTAAGAGACACAAAATTCTTTTTCAGAAAGCTTCTTGCCAGTTTTTCCGGAAGATATTTCCTTTTTCACCATAGGCCTCTATGGGCTTCCAAATATCACTTGGCAAATATCACAAGAACAGTCTTACTGAACGGCTTCTTGAGAGGAAAGCTGGAACTCTGTGAGATGAACTAACAGAACCCACAGCAGTTTCTCAGAAATGTTCTTTCCAGTTTTTAACGGAAGATATTTCCTTTTTCAGCATAGCCCTCTATGGGCTTCCAAATATCACTTTGCAAATTCCACAAGAACAGTCTTAGGGAAAGCCTTCTTGAGGGGAAAGCTGTAACTCTGTGAGATGAATTAACAGAACATAAAGCAGTTTCTCAGAAAGCTTCTTTCCAGTTTATATCGGAAGATATTTCCTTTTTCACCGTATCCCTCTATGGGCTTCCAAATATCACTTTGCAAATTCCACAAGAACAGTCTTAGTGAAGGGCTTCTTGAGAAAGGCTTTTTAGGGGAAAACTGTAACACTGTGAGTTGAATTAACAGAACACAAAGCAGTTTATCAGAAAGCTTTTTTCCAGATTTTAACGTAAGATATATCCTTTTTCACCACATCCCTCTATGGGCTTCCAAATATCACTTTGCAAATTCCACAAGAACAGTCTTAGTGAAGGGCTTCTTGAGAAAGGCTTTTTAGGGGAAAACTGTAACACTGTGAGTTGAATTAACAGAACACAAAGCAGTTTATCAGAAAGCTTTTTTCCAGATTTTAACGTAAGATATATCCTTTTTCACCACATCCCTCTATGGGCTTCCAAATATCACTTTGCAACTTCCACAAGAACAGTCCTAACGAAAGGCTTCTTGAGGAGAAAGCTGTAGCTCTGTGAGATTAATTAACAGACAACAAAGCAGTTACTCAGAAAGCTTCTTTCCAGTTTTTAACGGAAGAGACTTCCCTCTTCACCATATCCCTCTATGGGCTTCGAAATATTACTTTGCAAATTCCACAAGAACAGTCTTAGTGAACGGTTTCTTGAGGGGTAAGCTATAACTCTGTGAGATGTATTAAGAGAACACAGTGCAGTTTTTCACAAAGCATCTTTTCGGTTTTTATGTTAAGATATTTTCTTTTTAAGCATAGCTCTCTAAGGGCTTCCAAATATCACTTTGCATCTTCCACAAGAACAGTCTTAGGGGAAGGCTTCTTGAAGGGAATGCTGTAACACTGTAAGATGAATTAAGAGACACAAAACTGTTCTTCAGAAAACTTCTTTCCAGTTTTTAACGGAAGATATTTCCTTTTTCACCGTAGCCCTGTATGGGCTTCCAAATATCACTTTGCAAATTCCACAAGAGCAGCCTTAGGGAAAGCCTTCTTGAGTGGAAAGCTGTAACTCTGTGGGATGAATTAACAGAACACAAAGCAGTTTCTCAGAAAGCTTCTTTCCAGTTTTTAACGGAAGATGTTTCCTTTTTAACCGTAGCCCACTAAGGGCTTCCAAATATAAGTTTGCAAATTTCACAAAAACTGTCTTAGTGAACGACTTCTTGAGGGGAAAGCTGCAACTCTGTGAGATGAACTAACAGAACACAAAGAAATTTCCCAGAAAGCTTCTTTTCAGTTATTATCTTAGCATAATTCCATTTTCAGCTTAGACCTCTATGGGCTTCCAAATATCACTTTACATATTCCACAAGAACAGTCTTAGATAAAGGCTTCTTGAGGGGAAAGCTGTAACTCTGTGAGATGAATTAACAGAAGACAAAGCAGTTTCTCAGAAAGCTTCTTTTCGGTTTTTATCTAAGGATATTTCCATTTGCACCATAGCTCTCTATGGGCTTCAAAATATCACTTTGCCAATTCAAAAAGAACAGTCTTTTCGAAAGGCTTCTTGAACAGAAAGCTGAAAATCTCTGAGATGAGTTAACAGAACAGAAAGCAGTTCCTCAGAAAGCCTCTTTTCAGTTTTTATCTTAGGATATTTTCTTTTCACCATAGTGCTCCAAGTGCTTCCAAATATCACTTTGCAAATTCCAAAAGAACAGTCTTAGCGAAAGGTTACTTGAGGGGAAAGCTGTAACTCTGTGAGATGAATTAACAGAACACAAAGCGTTTTCTCAGAAGACTTCTTTCCCATTTTTAACTGAAGATATTTCCTTTTTCACCATAGACCTCTTTGGGCTTTCAAATATCACACTGCAAATTCCACAAGAACAGTCTTAGCCAACGGCTTCTTGTGGAGAAAGATCTAATTCTGTGAGATGAATTAACGAAACACAAAAAAGTTTCTCAGGATGCTTCTTTCCAGTTTTTAACTTAAGATATTTCCTTTATCACCATAGCACTCTATGTGCTTCCAAATATCACTTCCCAAATTCCACTAGAACAATCCTAGCGAAAGGCTTCTTGAGGAGAAAGCTGTAACCCTCTGAGATGAATTAACAGAACAAAAGGCAGTTTCTCAGAAAGCTTCTGTTCAGTTTTAAACTGAAGATATTTCGTTTTTCATCATAGCCGTGTATGGGCTTGCAAATATCACTTTGCAAGTTAAACAAGAGCAGCCTTCGCGAAAGACTTCTTGAGGGGAAAGCTGTAACTCTGTGAGATGAATTAACAGAACACAAAGCAGTCTCTCAGAAATCTTCTTTCCAGTTTTTAACTGAAGGTATTTCCTTTTTCAACATGGCCGTTTATGGGCTTCGAAATATCACTTTGCTAATTCCACAAGAACAGACTTAGCGAAAGGCTTCTTGAAGGGAAAGCTGTAACTCTGTGAGATGAATTAACCGAATACAAACCAGTTTCTCACAAAGTTTCTTTCCAGTTTTTAACTGAAGATGTTTCATTTTTCACCGTAACCCCCTATGGGCTTCCAAATATCACTTTGCAAACTCCACAAGAACAGTCTTAGTGAAAGACCTCTTGAGGGGAAAGCTGGAACACTGTGAGAAGAATTAACGGAATACAAAGCAGTTTCTCCGAAACTTCTTTTCAGTTTTCATCTTAGGAAATTTCCGTTTTCATCATAGCCCTCTATGGGATTCCAAATATCACTTTGCATGTTCCACAACAACGTTAGCGAAAGGGTTGTTGATGGGAAAGCGTTAACTCTGTGAGATGAATTAAGAGAACACAATCCAGTTTCTCAGAAAATTTGTTTTCAGTTTTTATCTTAGGATTTTTACTTTTTTCCATAGCACTCTAAGGGCTTCCAAATATTACTTTGCAGATTCACAAGAACAGCCTTAGCTAAACGCTTTTGAGGGGAAAGCTGTAACTGTGTGAGATGAATTAACGAAACACAAAGCAGTTTCTCAGAAATCTTCTTGCCAGTTTTTAACTGAAGATATTTCCTTTTTCACCATAACCCTCTATAGGCTTCCAAATATCACTTTGCAAATTACACATGAACAGCCTTAGCGAAAGTCTTCTTGAGAGGAAAGCTGTAACTCTGTGACATCAAATAACAGAACACAACGCAGTTTTTCAGAAAGCTTCTTTACAGTTTTTAACTGAAGATATTTCCTTTTTCACCATAGCCCTCTATGGGCTTCCAAATATCACTTTGAAATAAAACAAGAACAGCCTTTGCGAAAGGCTTATCGAGTGGGAAGCTGTAACTCTGTGAGATGAACTAACAGATCGCAAAGCAGTTCCTCAGAAAGCTTTCTTTCTGTTTTTATCTTAGGATATTTCCATTTTCACCATAGCCCTCTATTGGTTTCCAAATATCAGTTTGCAAATCCCACAAGAACAGTCTTAGGGAAAGGCTTCTTGAGCGGAAAGCTGTAATACTGTGAGATGAATTAACAGAACACAAAGCAGTTTCTCAGAAAGCTTCTTTCCAGTTTTTTACGGAAGATATTTCAATTTTCACCATAGCCCACTATGGGCTTCCAAATATCACTTTCCAAATTTCACAAGAACAGTCTTAGTGAACGGCTTCTTCGGGGGAAAGCTGTAACACTGTGAGATGAACTAACAAAACACAAAGCAGTTTATCATAAAGCTTCTCTTCGGTTTTTATCTTAGTATAATTCGTTTTTCACCATAGCCCTCTATAGGCTTCCAAATATCACTTTGCAAACTTCACAAGAACTGTCTGAGTGAACGGCTTCTTGAGGGGAAAGCTGTAACTCTGTGAGATGAACTAACACAACACAAAGCAGTTCCTCAGAAAGCTTCTTTTTGGTTTTTATCTTAGGATATTTCCTTTTTCACCATAGCCCCCTAAGGGCTTCCAAATATCTCTTTGCAAATTCCACAACAACAGCCTTAGCGAAAGGCTTCCTGAGGTAAAATAGTAACTCTGTAACTTGAATTAACAGAACACAAAGCAGGTTCTCAGAAAGCTTCTTTCCAGTTTTTAACGGAAGATATTTCCTTTTACTCCATAGCCCTCTAAGGGCTTCCAAATAACTCTTTTCAAATTCCACAAGAACAGTCTTAGCGAAAGGCTTCTTGAGAAGAAAGCTGTAAATATGTCAGACGAATTAACAGAACACAAAGCAGTTTCTCAGACAGCTTCTTTTCGGTTTTTATCTTAGCATACTTCCATTTTCACCATAGCCCTCTATGGGATTCGAAATATCACTTTGCAAATTCCATAAGAACAGTCTTAGCGAAAGGCTTCTTAAGGGGAAAGATGTAACTATGTGAGATAAATTAACAGAACACAAATCAGTTTCTCAGAAAGCTTCATTCAGTTTTTACCTTAGGATATTTCCTTTTTCACCGTAGCCCTCTATTTGCTCCAAATGTCACATCGCAAATTCCACAAGAACAGCCTTAGCGAAAGGCTTCTTAAGGGGAAAGCTGTAACTCTGTGAGATGAATTAACAGAACACAAAGCAGTTGCTCAGAAAGCTTCTTTCCAGTTTTTAACGGAAGATAATTCCTTTTTCACCATATCCCTCTATGGGCTTCCAAATATCACCTTGCAAATTCCACAGGAACAGTCTTAGTGAACAGCTTCTTGAAAGGAGAGCTATAACTCTGTTAGATGAATTAAGAGAACACAATGCACTTTTTCAGAAAGCTTCCTTTCGGTTTTTATCTTAGCATATTTTCTTTTTCACCATAACCCTCTATGGTCTTCCAATATCACTTTGCAAATTCCACAAGAACAGTCTCAGTGAACGGTTTCTTCAGGGGAAAGCTGTACCTCTGTGAGATGAATTAACAGAACACAAAGTGGTTTCTCAGAAACCTTCTTTTCAGTTTTTAACGGAAGATATTTCCTCTTTCACCATAGTCCTCTATGGGCTCCCAAATGTCTCTTTGCAAACTCCACAAGAACAGTCTTAGAGAAAGGCTTCTTGAGGGGAAAGCTGTAGGTGTGTGAGATGAATTAACAGAACACAAAGCAATTTCTCAGAAAGCTACTTTTCAGTTTTTATCTTAGGATGTTTCCTTTTTCACCATGGGGCTCTATGGGCTTCCAAATATCACTTTGGAAATTCCACAAGAAGAGTCTTAGCGAAAGGCTTCTTGAGGGCAAAGCTGTAACTCTGTGAGATGAATTAACAGAACACAAAGTGGTTTCTCAGAAACCTTCTTTTCAGTTTTTAACGGAAGATATTTCCTCTTTCACCATAGTCCTCTATGGGCTCCCAAATGTCTCTTTGCGAACTCCACAAGAACAGTCTTAGAGAAAGGCTTCTTGAGGGGAAAGCTGTAGGTGTGTGAGATGAATTAACAGAACACAAAGCAATTTCTCAGAAAGCTACTTTTCAGTTTTTATCTTAGGATGTTTCCTTTTTCACCATGGGGCTCTATGGGCTTCCAAATATCACTTTGCAAATTCCACAAGAAGAGTCTTAGCGAAAGGCTTCTTGAGGGCAAAGCTGTAACTCTGTGAGATGAATTAACAGAAGACAAAGCAGTTTCTCAGAAAGCTTCTTTCCAGTTTTTAACAGAAGATATTTGCTTTTTCACCATATCCTTCTATGGCTTTCCAAATATTACTTTGAAATTCCACAAGAACAGTCTAAGCGAAAGGCTTTTTGAGGAGAAAGCTGTAACCCTGTGAGATGAATTAACAGAACACAAGGCAGTTTCTCAGAAAGCTTCTTTTAAGTTTTTATCTTAGGATATTTCCTTTTTTACCCTAGCCCTCTATGGACTTCCATATATCACTTTGCAAATTTCACCAGAACACTCTTAGGAAAAAGCTTCTTGAGGGGAAAGCTGTAACTCTGTGAGATAAACTAACAGAACACAAAACAGTTTCCCAGAAAGCTTCTTTTCGGTTTTCATCTTAGGATATTTCCATTTTCACCTTAGCCCTCGATGGGCTTCCAAATATCACTTTGCAAATTCCAGAAGAACAGTCTTAGCGAAAGGTTTCTTGTGGGGAAAGCTGTAACTCTGTTAGATGAATTAACAGAAGACAAAGCTGTTTCTCAGAAAATTTCTTTTCGGTTTTTATCTTAGGAAATTTCCATTTGCACCATAGCTCTCTATGGGCTTCCAAATATCACTTTGCCAATTCCAAAAGAAGAGTCTTTGTGAAAGCCTTATTGAACGGAAAGCTGAAAATCTCTGAGATGAATTAACAGAACAGAAAGCAGTTCCTCAGAAAGCTTCTTTTCAGTTTTTATCTTAGGATATTTCCTTTTTCACCATAGCCCCCTAAGGGCTTCCAAATAACTCTTTTCAAATTCCACAAGAACAGTCTTAGCGAAAGGCTTCTTGAGAAGAAAGCTGTAAATCTGTCAGACGAATTAACAGAACACAAAGCAGTTTCTCAGACAGCTTCTTTTCGGTTTTTATCTTAGCATACTTCCATTTTCACCATAGCCCTCTATGGGATTCGAAATATCACTTTGCAAATTCCATAAGAACAGTCTTAGCGAAAGGCTTCTTAAGGGGAAAGATGTAACTATGTGAGATAAATTAACAGAACACAAATCAGTTTCTCAGAAAGCTTCATTCAGTTTTTACCTTAGGATATTTCCTTTTTCACCGTAGCCCTCTATTTGCTCCAAATGTCACATCGCAAATTCCACAAGAACAGCCTTAGCGAAAGGCTTCTTAAGGGGAAAGCTGTAACTCTGTGAGATGAATTAACAGAACACAAAGCAGTTGCTCAGAAAGCTTCTTTCCAGTTTTTAACGGAAGATAATTCCTTTTTCACCATATCCCTCTATGGGCTTCCAAATATCACCTTGCAAATTCCACAGGAACAGTCTTAGTGAACAGCTTCTTGAAAGGAGAGCTATAACTCTGTTAGATGAATTAAGAGAACACAATGCACTTTTTCAGAAAGCTTCCTTTCGGTTTTTATCTTAGCATATTTTCTTTTTCACCATAACCCTCTATGGTCTTCCAATATCACTTTGCAAATTCCACAAGAACAGTCTCAGTGAACGGTTTCTTCAGGGGAAAGCTGTACCTCTGTGAGATGAATTAACAGAACACAAAGTGGTTTCTCAGAAACCTTCTTTTCAGTTTTTAACGGAAGATATTTCCTCTTTCACCATAGTCCTCTATGGGCTCCCAAATGTCTCTTTGCAAACTCCACAAGAACAGTCTTAGAGAAAGGCTTCTTGAGGGGAAAGCTGTAGGTGTGTGAGATGAATTAACAGAACACAAAGCAATTTCTCAGAAAGCTACTTTTCAGTTTTTATCTTAGGATGTTTCCTTTTTCACCATGGGGCTCTATGGGCTTCCAAATATCACTTTGCAAATTCCACAAGAAGAGTCTTAGCGAAAGGCTTCTTGAGGGCAAAGCTGTAACTCTGTGAGATGAATTAACAGAAGACAAAGCAGTTTCTCAGAAAGCTTCTTTCCAGTTTTTAACAGAAGATATTTGCTTTTTCACCATATCCTTCTATGGCTTTCCAAATATTACTTTGAAATTCCACAAGAACAGTCTAAGCAAAAGGCTTTTTGAGGAGAAAGCTGTAACCCTGTGAGATGAATTAACAGAACACAAGGTAGTTTCTCAGAAAGCTTCTTTTAAGTTTTTATCTTAGGATATTTCCTTTTTTACCCTAGCCCTCTATGGACTTCCATATATCACTTTGCAAATTTCACCAGAACACTCTTAGGAAAAAGCTTCTTGAGGGGAAAGCTGTAACTCTGTGAGATGAATTAAGAAGACACAAAGCAGGTTCTCAGAAAGCTTCCTTCCAGTTTTTAACGGAAGCTATTTCCTTTTTCACCGTAGCCCTCTATGGGCTTCCAAATATCACTTTGCAAATTCCGCAAGAACAGTCTTAGCGAAAGGCTTCTTGAAGGTAAAGCTGTAACTCTGTGAGATGATTTAACAGAACACAAATCAGTTTCTCACAAAGCTTCTTTCCAGTTTTTCTCTTAGGATATTTCCTTTTTCACCATAGCCCGCTATGGGCTTCCAAATATCACCTTGCAAATTCCACAAGAACAGTCTTAGCGAAAGGCTTTTTGAGGGCAAAGCTGTAACTCTGTGAGATGAATTAACAGAACACAAAGAAGTTTCTCAGAAAGCTTCTTTCCACTTTTTAATCGAAGATATTTCCTTTTTCACCATAGCCCTCTATGGGCTTCCTAATATCACTTTGCAAATTCCACAAGAACAGTCTTAGGGAAAGGCTTCTTGAGGGTAAAGCTGTAACTCTGTGAGATGAATTAACAGAACACAAAGCAGTTTCTCAGAAAGCTTCTTTCCACTTTTTTTTAATATTACATACTTAATTTCTTTTTTATTTATATAATTTTGTGTAACAATCACTCATGAAATATCAGAATTTTTATTACTTAGTACATAAAGTATATTCAAGAAATATTTTTGCAGTAGAAAGCTAGTCAAATATGAGCAGGGCAGGAGAGGACTCCCCTCTTCCACACACCAAATGTGTTGGGAGACCCTCAGGTGATGGTCAAGGAGTTGTTAACTGTTTCTCTAAAGTAGTAATTGGTCATACCTGGTGTCAAGGAAAGGCCGGCTTCTAATAGAAAACACCTGAAATTGATCAGCAACTTCCCAATGAGATCTCAGGAGTGAGGAGAAGTAAGGCAAGATCCCGGAAGTATGCTAATGTATAAAACCCCAAATCAAGAAGTCAAGCTGTGCACTTGGCTTCTCAAGTCTCCCACTTGGCCCTCTTCCAGGTTGTACTTCCCTTCTTTTCCTTTCTGTTTTAAAGCCTTTTAATAAACCTTCTCTCCTGCTCTGAGAATTACCTCTGTCTCACTTTCTGCGTTATGCCCCTTAGTGGAATTCCTTCTGAGGAAGCAAGAATGGAGAGTGCTGCAAACCTATACAGATTCGCCGCCAATGTCTCCAGAACTCGGATGTCTTCCACAGGTAATAACATTGCTTTAATTATTTTTCATAATTATATCATGCTAAAAAACTAAGTATAACAGTGTCAAATACAAATACAATTAAAGCTTTTTGAATTCTATTTTACTTTACAAGGTTTTTTAAAACAAGTATGATTTTTCCTGGGGCAATTAAATTATAATTCTTTTCATATTTATATTTAATCATTTTATATAGAATTATTTTATATTTCTAGTACTTATTATTCTAGTATATTTCTTTTAGGCTTACTTTATGTCTCACTTTTATAAAAATAAGTAAAATATATATTTGATACATTACAATAACTTAGCAAAATGCTCAGGTATAATGCTATTTAAAAATTAATATACCATATTTATATAATAATGCTATAATTTTCTCATAAAATAATAAATCTGTTTAATGTTTGAAATTATAGGATGATAAGTGGTCTTTAATTTATTCCCCTTATTTGAATTTTCAGTAGTGAATATGCTCTTTCAAAAATGTTTTTATGATAAATTCCAAATGCATACAATAGTGGATTACCTCTAGGTACTCATCATTCATTTCACCAACATCAACAATTGTCCAATTCCTTTTATCTTCACTCACTTCTCCCCATTTCCCCCAACCGCATTCCTGCCACAACTGCTGACTCAAACCGTTCAAAGGATTGTTTGGTCAATCCTTTTGTAACAATTTAGTTTTGTGCTTTTCCTAAAAAATAAGTGGAAGATTATTTTTTATTTTTTATTTTTTAAAATTATTTATTTCAATTTTGTGAGTATATAGTAGATGTATGTATTTATGGGGTGCATGAGATGTTCTGATTCAGGCATGCAATGAATAATAATCACATCAGGTAAAATGGGGTATCCATTCTCTCAAGCATTTATCCTTTGTGTTACAAGCAATCCAATTAGACTCTTTCAGTTATTTTAAAATGCACAGTTAAATTATTACTGACTATAGTCGCCTTGTTGTGCTATCAAATACTAGATCTTATTTATTCTTTCTGTTTTTTTGTACCCATTAACCATCTCCAGCTTTGCCTCAAACCCCCACTACCCTTCCCAGCCTCTGGTAACCATGCTTCTACTCTCTATCTCCATGAGTTCAATTGTTTTGATTTTTAGATCTCACAAATAAGTGAGAACATGAAATTAGAATTATTATTAAACAGATCTCAAAATGTTACTTAGTTGCGTATCTTCTCCTCCTCTCCCTGTATCAACCTGTTTCAGCCTGGAAGCCTCTAGTGGGAAGGAGGGATGTGGTTGGTTGCTTCTTCTTCTTTTTTTTTTTTTTTATATTTTAAGTTCTAGGGTACATGTGCATAACGTGCAGGTTTGTTACATATGTATACTTGTGCCCTGTTGCTGTGCTGCACCCATCAACTCGTCAGCACCCATCAACTCGTCATTTACATCAGGTATAACTCCCAATGCAATCCCTCCCCCCTCCCCCCTCCCCATGATAGGCCCCGGTGTGTGATGTTCCCCTTCCCGAGTCCAAGTGATCTCATTGTTCAGTTCCCACCTATGAGTGAGAACATGCGGTGTTTGGTTTTCTGTTCTTGTGATAGTTTGCTAAGAATGATGGTTTCCAGCTGCATCCATGTCCCTACAAAGGACACAAACTCATCCTTTTTTATGGCTGCATAGTATTCCATGGTGTATATGTGCCACATTTTCTTAATCCAGTCTGTCACTGATGGACATTTGGGTTGATTCCAAGTCTTTGCTATTGTGAATAGTGCCGCAATAAACATACGTGTTCATGTGTCTTTTTTTTTTTTTTTCAAATGGTGTAGATGTTTATTTCTTGCTCACATAACAACATACAGTCATTCAGGTATGTAGGCTGACTGTCATCTCCTACACAAGTCTCTTTCAAAGTCACACTTGGGGTCATTTCCATTTCGACCAGCTGGAGGAGCAAACACACAGAGAGAAGTACATATGAGTGTTTTTTATGTGCAGAAACGAGTATCACTTCTGTTCATATTGCACTGGCTGGGTCTCTCATAGCCACATCCAATTTCTAGGAAGGCTGGGAAATGCAGTCTAGCTCTATATTATAGAAAGAGAGGAAGAACCTGGATTTCAGTGTGTTGATGGTGGTCTCTGCCACACTGCCTTCTTGATCTTATCTTCTCCCATGTCTGCCCAAATTCCTTATGCCCAGTCATTGTGGTTTTCTTTCTGAATGAGCTGAACACACTAAGTTTATTTCCTTCTGGAGGCTCATTTCTGGTCAGAATGCTCTTCTATTAAGTGTGCAGAGTTCCTTCTTACATTCAATTCTCAATTTGAATGTCATCTCCAGCTTTGCCAAAGCAGTCCTTCTCATTATTCCATTTAGTCTCCTTCACAACATTTAGTACCTGAATATACACTTTTAAATGGCAGGGGCTCTGTCTTGTTCACCACTGTATTTTAGAACAGAATAGGAAACTAATGAATATTTTTTGACTGAATCCTACTCTTGGAATAGTCTATCATATCTTGAGATTTTTGTTCTGATTTTATTTTATTTATTGTAGTACTCCCTTAAGCAATTTACTTAGAAGGTGTATCTGGGTGGCACACATGAATTCTCTTGTGGTGAAAAACTTTTTTCTCTTCCCACATAAACATTTTATTGAATAGTGTAAGATTCATGGATCACAAAGCTTTTCTCTAAATGCTAAGCATATTTTGTCCCATCTGAGTTTCTAGAGTTGCAGGTGAGAAATCTGTTTCTGATTTGTTTCTCTTGCCTTTGAAACTAGATTTTTCTCCTGTTTGAAAGCCTATAAGTAAATTTTCTTATTCTCAGAGTTCGGAAATTTTACAAGGTGTAATTCCTCTATGACACTATAAGTACACTTCCCATTTGAAAATGTGTATCTTTTTACAACTCAGTTTTTTCTTCTTCTTTTTGTATTTTTTGCTTCTCTTAAGTCTATTCATTTGTCTCCTGAAACTACTCCATTTTGCATATTACGTCTCCTGGATATATTCTCCATGTCTCTTATTCTTTTCACTTGTTTTGTTTCTTTGTATATTTTTGCTTTTGTGTAGTAAGATAATTCTTACTACACAAGAGTAAGATTACTTCTTCAGTTTTCAGTTGAATCAATTCTATGTTTTAGTTCTAAAACTAAATTTTTCATTTTTTTGTCTCTCTTTTTTTTAAATTTATTTATTATTATTAAACTTCAAGTTGTAGGGTACATGTGCACAACGTGCAGGTTTGCTACATATGTATACTTGTGCCATGTTGGTGTGCTGCACCAATCAACTCGTCATTTACATCAGGTATAACTCCCAATGCAATCCCTCCCCCCTCCCCACTCCCCATGATAGGCCCCGATGTGTGATTTTCCCCTTCCCGAGTCCAAGTGATCTCATTGTTCAGTTCCCACCTATGAGTGAGAACATGCGGTGTTTGGTTTTCTGTTCTTGTGATAGTTTGCTGAGAATGATGGTTTCCAGCTGCATCCATGTCCCTACAAAGGACACAAACTCATCCTTTTTTATGGCTGCATAGTATTCCATGGTGTATATGTGCCACATTTTCTTAATCCAATCTGTCACTGATGGACATTTGGGTTGATTCCAAGTCTTTGTTATTGTGAATAGTGCTGCAATAAACATACATGTGCATGTGTCTTTATAGCAGCATAATTTATAATCCTTTGGGTATATACCTAGTAATGGGATGGCTGGGTCATATGGTACATCTAGTTCTAGATCCTTGAGGAATCGCCATACTGTTTTCCATAATGGTTGAACTAGTTTACAATCCCACCAACAGTGTAAAAGTGTTCCTATTTCTCCACATCCTCTCCAGCACCTGTTGTTTCCTGACTTTTGAATGATCGCCATTCTAACTGGTGTGAGATGGTATCTCATTGTGGTTTTGATTTGCATTTCTCTGATGGCCAGTGATGATGAGCATTTTTTCATGTGTCTGTTGGCTGTATGAATGTCTTCTTTTGAGAAATGTCTGTTCATATCCTTTGCCCACTTTTGGATGGGGTTGTTTGTTTTTTTCTTGTAAATTTGTTTGAGGTCTTTGTAGGTTCTGGATATTAACCCTTTGTCAGATGAGTAGATTGCAAAAATTTTCTCCCATTCTGTAGGTTGCCTGTTCACTCTGATGGTAGTTTCTTTTTCTGTGCAGAAGCTCTTTAGTTTAATGAGATCTCATTTGTCAATTTTGGCTTTTGCTGCCGTTGCTTTTGGTGTTTTAGACATGAAGTCTTTGCCCATGCCTATGTCCTGAATGGTACTACTTAGGTTTTCCTCTAGGATTTTTATGGTATTAGGTCTAACATTTAAGTCTCTAATCCAAGCTTTCTACTTATGGCTGGCCAATTTTCCCAGCACAATTTATTAAATAGGGAATCCTTTCCCCATTTCTTGTTTCTCTCAGGTTTGTCAAAGATCAGATGGCTGTAGATGTGTGGTATTATTTCTGAGGACTCTGTTCTGTTCCATTGGTCTATATCTCTGTTTTGGTACCAGTACCATGCTGTTTTGGTTACTGTAGCCTTGTAGTATAGTTTGAAGTCAGGTAGCGTGATGCCTCCAGCTTTGATCTTTTGACATAGGATTGTCTTGGAGATGCGGGCTCTTTTTTGGTTCCATATGAACTTTAAAGCAGTTTTTTCCAATTCTGTGAAGAAACTCATTGGTAGCTTGATGGGGATGGCATTGAATCTATAAATTACCTTGGGCAGTATGGCCATTTTCTTGATATTGATTCTTCCTATCCATGAGCATGGTATGTTCTTCCATTTGTTTGTGTCCTCTTTTATTTCACTGAGCAGTGGTTTGTAGTTCTCCTTGAAGAGGTCCTTTACATCCCTTGTAAGTTGGATTCCTAGGTATTTTATTCTCTTTGAAGCAATTGTGAATGGAAGTTCATTCCTGATTTGGCTCTCTGTTTGACTGTCACTGGTGTATAAGAATGCTTGTGATTTTTGCACATTAATTTTGTATCCTGAGACTTTGCTGAAGTTGCTTATCAGCTTAAGGAGATTTTGGGCTGAGACAATGGGATTTTCTAAATATACAATCATGTCGTCTGCAAACAGGGACAATTTGATTTCTTCTTTTCCTAACTGAATCCCCTTGATTTCTTTCTCTTGCCTGATTGCCCTAGCCAGAACTTCCAACACTATGTTGAATAGGAGTGGTGAGAGAGGGCATCCCTGTCTTGTGCCAGTTTTCAAAGGGAATTTTTCCAGGTTTTGCCCATTCAGTATGATATTGGCTGTGGGTTTGTCATAAATAGCTCTTATGATTTTGAGGTACGTTCCATCAATACCGAATTTATTGAGCGTTTTTAGCATGAAGGGCTGTTGAATTTTGTCCAAAGCCTTTTCTGCATTGATTGAGATAATCATGTGGTTCTTGTCTTTGGTTCTGTTTATATGCTGGATTATGTTTATTGATTTGCGAATGTTGAACCAGCCTTGCATCCCAGGGATGAAGCCCACTTGATCATGGTGGGTAAGCTTTTTGATGTGCTGCTGAATCCGGTTTGCCAGTATTTTATTGAGGATTTTTGCATCGATGTTCATCAGGGATATTGGTCTAAAATTCTCTTTTTTTGTTGTGTCTCTGCCAGGCTTTGGTATCAGGATGATGTTGGCCTCATAAAATGAGTTAGGGAGGATTCCCTCTTTTTCTATTGATTGGAATAGTTTCAGAAGGAATGGTACCAGCTCCTCCTTGTACCTCTGGTAGAATTCAGCTGTGAATCCATCTGGTCCTGGACTTTTTTTGGTTGGTAGGCTATTAATTATTGCCTCAATTTCAGAGCCTACTATTGGTCTATTCAGGGATTCAACTTCTTCCTGGTTTAGTCTTGGAAGAGTGTAAGTGTCCAGGAAATTATCCATTTCTTCTAGATTTTCCAGTTTATTTGCGTAGAGGTGTTTATAGTATTCTCTGATGGTAGTTTGTATTTCTGTGGGGTCGGTGGTGATATCCCCTTTATCATTTTTAATTGCGTCGATTTGATTCTTCTCTCTTTTCTTCTTTATTAGTCTTGCTAGTGGTCTGTCAATTTTGTTGATCTTTTCAAAAAACCAACTCCTGGATTCATTGATTTTTTGGAGGGTTTTTTGTGTCTCTATCTCCTTCAGTTCTGCTCTGATCTTAGTTATTTCTTGCCTTCTGCTAGCTTTCGAATGTGTTTGCTCTTGCTTCTCTAGTTCTTTTAATTGCGATGTTAGAGTGTCAATTTTAGATCTTTCCTGCTTTCTCTTGTGGGCATTTAGTGCTATAAATTTCCCTCTACACACTGCTTTAAATGTGTCCCAGAGATTCTGGTATGTTGTATCTTTGTTCTCATTGGTTTCAAAGAACATCTTTATTTCTGCCTTCATTTCGTCATGTACCCAGTAGTCATTCAGGAGCAGGTTGTTCAGTTTCCATGTAGTTGAGCGGTTTTGATTGAGTTTCTTAGTCCTGAGTTCTAATTTGATTGCACTGTGGTCTGAGAGACAGTTTGTTATAATTTCTGTTCTTGTACATTTGCTGAGGAGTGCTTTACTTCCAATTACATGGTCAGTTTTGGAGTAGGTACGATGTGGTGCTGAGAAGAATGTATATTCTGTTGATTTGGGGTGGAGAGTTCTATAGATGTCTATTAGGTCTGCTTGCTGCAGAGATGAGTTCAATTCCTGGATATCCTTGTTAACTTTCTGTCTCGTTGATCTGTCTAATGTTGACAGTGGAGTGTTGAAGTCTCCCATTATTATTGTATGGGAGTCTAAGTCTCTTTGTAAGTCTCTAAGGACTTGCTTTATGAATCTGGGTGCTCCTGTATTGGGTGCATATATATTTAGGATAGTTAGCTCTTCCTGTTGAATTGATCCCTTTACCATTATGTAATGGCCTTCTTTGTCTCTTTTGATCTTTGATGGTTTAAAGTCTGTTTTATCAGAGACTAGTATTGCAACCCCTGCTTTTTTTTGTTCTCCATTTGCTTGGTAAATCTTCCTCCATCCCTTTATTTTGAGCCTATGTATACCTCTGTGTGTGAGATGAGTCTCCTGAATACAGCAGACTGATGGATCTTGACTCTTTATCCAGTTTGCCAGTCTGTGTCTTTTAATTGGAGCATTTAGTCCATTTACATTTAAGGTTAAGATTGTTATGTGTGAACTTGATCCTGCCATTATGATATTAACTGGTTATTTTGCTCATTAGTTGATGCAGTTTCTTCCTAGTCTTGATGGTCTTTACATTTTGGCATGTTTTTGCAATGGCTGGTACCGGTTGTTCCTTTCCATGTTTAGTGCTTCCTTCAGGGTCTCTTGTAAAGCAGGCCTAGTGGTGACAAAATCTCTAAGCATTTGCTTATCTGTAAAGGATTTTATTTCTCCTTCACTTATGAAACTTAATTTGGCTGGATATAAAATTCTGGGTTTAAAATTCTTTTCTTTAAGAATGTTGAATATTGGCCCCCACTCTCTTCTGGCTTGAAGATTTTCTGCCGAGAGATCTGCTGTTAGTCTGATGGGCTTCCCTTTGTGGGTAACCCGACCTTTCTCTCTAGCTGCCCTTAAGATTTTTTCCTTCATTTCAACTTTGGTGAATCTGGCAATTATGTGTCTTGGAGTTGCTCTTCTCGAGGAGTATCCTTGTGGTGTTCTCTGTATTTCCTGGATTTGAATGTTGGCCTGCCCTACTAGGTTGGGGAAGTTCTCCTGGATGATATCCTGAAGAGTGTTTTCCAACTTGGTTCCATTTTCCCCCTCACTTTCAGGTACCCTAATCAGACGTAGATTTGGTCTTTTTACATAATCCCATACTTCTTGCAGGCTTTGTTCATTTCTTTTTCTTCTTTTTTCTTTTGGTTTCTCTTCTCGTTTCATTTCATTCATTTGATCCTCCATCGCTGACATTCTTTCTTCCAGTTGATCGAGTCGGTTACTGAAGCTTGTGCATTTGTCACGTATTTCTCGTGCCATGGTTTTCGTCTCTTTCATTTCGTTTGTGAGCTTCTCTGCGTTAATTACTCTAGCCATCAATTCTTCCACTTTTTTTCAAGATTTTTAGTTTCTTTGCGCTGGGTACGTAATTCCTCCTTTAGCTCTGAGAAATTTGATGGACTGAAGCCTTCTTCTCTCATGTCATCAAAGTCATTCTCTGTCCAGCTTTGATCCATTGCTGGTGATGAGCTGCGCTCCTTTGCTGGAGGAGATGTGCTCTTATTTTTTGAATTTCCAGCTTTTCTGCCCTGCTTTTTCCCCATCTTTGTGACTTTATCTGCCTCTGTTTTTTAAAGGAAGATATTTCCTTTTTCATCATAGCCCTCTATGGGCTTCCAAATATCACTTTGCAAATTTCACAAGAACAGTCTTAGTGAACGGCTTCATGACGGGAATGCTGTAACTCTGTGAGATGAATTAACAGAACACAAAGCAGTTTCTCAGAAATCTTGTATCCAGTTTTTAACGAAAGATATTTCCTTTTTCACCATAGCCCCCATGGGCTTCGAAATATCACTTTTCAAATTCCACAAGAACAGTCTTAGAGAAGGCTTCTTGAGGAGAAAGGTGTAACTCTGTGAGATGAATTACCAGAACACAAACAGTTTCTCAGAAAGCTTCTTTTCGGTTTTTATCTTAGGATATTTCCATTTCCACCATAGCCCTCTATGGGCTTCCAAAAATCACTTTGCAAATTCCACAAGAACAGTCTTAGCGAAAGGCATCTTGAGGGGAAAGCTGTAAATCTGTGAGATGAATTAACAGAACACAAAGCAGTTTCTAAAAAACATTCTTTCCAGTTTTTAATGGAAGATATTTCCTTTTTCATCATAGCCCTCTATGGGCTTCCAAATATCACCTTGAAATTTCCACAAGAACAATCTTAGTGAACGGCTTCTTGAGGGGAAAACTGTAACTCTGTGAGATGAATTAAGAGAAGATAAAGCAGTTTCTCAGAGAGCTTCTTTTCAGTTTTTATTTTAGAATATTTCCTTTTTGCCATAACCCTCTAGGGGCTTCTAAAATAACTTTGCAAATTCCACAAGAACAGTCTTAGCGAAAGGCTTCTTGAGGAGAAAGCTGTAACTCTGTGAGATGAATTAACAGGATACAAAGCACTTTCTCAGAAAGCTTCTATCCAGTTTATAACAGAAAATATTTCCTTATTCACCATAGCACTCTAAGGCCTTCTAAATACCACTTTCGAAATGACACAAGAACAGTCCTAGTGAAAGACTACTTGAGGGGAAAGCTGTAACACTGTGAGATGAATTAACAGAACACAAAGCAGTTTCTCCGAAAGCTTATTTTCAGTTTTTAACTCAGGCTATTTCCTTTTTCACCATAGACCTCTATGGGCTTCTAAATATCACTTTCCAAATTCTACAAGAACAGCCTTAGGGAAAGGCTTCTGAAGGGGAAAGCTGTAACTATGTGAGATGAATTAACAGAACACAAAGCAATTTCTCAGAAAGCTTCTATCCAGTTTTTAACTGAAGATATTTCCTATTTCCTCATAGCCCTCTATGAACTTACAAATATCAGTTTGAAAACTCCACAAGAACTGTCTTAGTTATCGACTTCTTGAGGGGAAAGCTGTAACTCCGTGAGATGAGTTAAGAGAACACAATGCAGTTTCTCAGAAAGTTCCTTTTCGGTTTTTATCGTAGGATATATCCTTTTTCAACATAGCCCTCTGTGTTCTTCCAAATATCACCTTGCAAATTACACAAGAACATTCTTCATGAATGGCTTCTCCAGGGGAAAGCTGTAACTCTGTGAGATGAAATAACAGAACACAAAGAACTTTCTCAGAAAGCTTCCTTCCGATTTTTAATGGAAGTTATTACCTTTTTCTCCAAAGCCCTCTACGGGTTTCCAAATGTCACTTTGCAAATTCCAGAAGAACAGTCTTAGGGAAAGGCTCCTTGAGGGGAAAGCTGTAACTCTGTGAGATGAATTAACAGAACACAAAGCAGTTTCTCAGAAAGCTTCTTTCCAGTTTTCAACGGAAGATATTTCCTTTTTCTCCATAGCCCTCTAAGGATTCTAAATATCACTTTCCAAATTCCACAAGAACAGACTGAGCGAACGTATTCTTGAGGGGAAAGCTGTATCTCTGTGAGATAAATTAACAGAACACAAAGCAGTTTCTCAGAAAGCTTCTTTCCAGTTTTTAACTGAAGATATTTCATATTTTACCATGGCTCTATATGAGCTTCCAAATATCATTTTGCAAATTCCACAAGAACAGTCTTAGTGAAAGGCTTCTTGAGGAGAAAGCTGTAACTCTGTGAGATGAATTAACAGGACACAAAGGACTTTCTCAGAAAGCTTCTTTCCAGTTTATAACGGAAGACATTTCCTTATTCACCATAGCCCTCTATGGCCTTCTAAATACCACTTTCCAAATGACACAAGAACAGTCCTAGCGAAAGACTTCTTGAGGGGAAAGCTGTAACTCTGTGAGATGAATTAACAGAACACAAAGCAGTTTCTCAGAAAGCTTCTTTCCAGTTTTCAACTGAAGATATTTCCTTTTTAACCATAGCCCTATATGGGCTTCTAAATATCTCTTTGCAAATTCCACAAGAACAGACATAGTAAAGTTCTCCTTGAGGGGAAAGCTGTAACTCTGTGAGATGAATTAACAGAACACAAAGCAGTTTCTCAGAAAGCTTCTTTCCAGTTTTTAACGGAAGATATTTCCTTTTTCACCAAAGCCCTATATAGGCTTCCAAATATCACTTTGCAAATTTCACAAGAACAGTGTTAGCGAAAGGCTTCTTGAGGAAAAAGCTGTAGGTATGTGAAACGAAATTACAGAACACAAAGCAGTTTCTCAGAAAGCTTCTTTCCGTTTTTAAACGGAAGACAATTACTTTTTCACCATAGCCCTCTCTGGGCTTCCAAATATCACTTTGCAAATCCCACAAGAACAGTCTTAGCGAAAAGCTTCTTGAGGGGAAAGCTGTAACTCTCTGAGATGAATTAACGGAACAAAAAGCAGTTTCTCAGAAAGCTTCTTTTCAGTTTTTAACGGAGGATATATCCTTTTTCACCATAGCCCTCTATGGGCTTCTAAATATCACGTTCTAAATTCCACAAGAACAGTCTTAGCGAAAGGCTTCTTGAGGGGAAAGCTCTAGCTCTGTGAGATGAATTAACAGAACACAAAACAGTTTCTCATAAAGCTTATTTTCAGTTTTTATATTAGGCTATTTCCTTTTTCAACGTCGACCACTGTAGGCTTCTAAATATCACGTTCCAAATTCCACAAGAACAGTCTTAGGGTAAGGCTTCTTGACGGGAAACCAGTAACTCTGTGAGACGAATTAACAGAACACAAGGCAGTTTCTCAGAAATCTTCGTTCCAGTTTTTAATGGCAGTTATTTCCTTTTTCACCATAGCCCTATATGGGCTTCCAAATATCACTTTGCAAATTTCACAAGAACAGTCTTAGCGAAAGGCTTCTTGGGGGAATGCTGTAACTGTGTTAGATGAATTAACAGAACCCAATGCAGTTTCCCAGAAAGCTTCTTTCCACTTTTTAATGGAAGATATATCCTTTTTCACCATAGCCCTCTATGGGCTTCCGAATATCACTTTGCAAATTCCACAAGAACAGTCTTAGCGAAAGGCTTCTTGAAAGGAAAGCTGTAACTCTGTGAGCTGAATTAACAGAACACAAAGCAGTTCCTCAGAAAGCTTCTTTAGAGTTTTTAACTGAAGATATTTCCTTTTTCACCATAGCCCTCTATTGGCTTCAAAATATCACTTTGCAATTCCACAAGAATTGTCTTAGCGAAAGGCTTCTTGAGGGGAAAGCTGTAACTCTGTGAGATGAATTAACAGAACACAAAGCAGTTTCTCAGAAAGCTTCTTTCCAGTTTTTAAAGGAAGATATTTCCTTTCTCAGCAAAGCCCTCTATGGGCTTCCAAATATCACTTTGCAAATTCCGCAAGAACTGTCTTAACGAAAGGCTTCTTGAGGTAAAAGCTGTACGTCTGTGAAATGAATTGACAGAACACAAAGCAGTTTCTCAGAAAGATTCTTTCCAGTTTTTAACTGAAGATATTTCATTTTTCACCATAGCCCTCTCTGGGCTTCCAAATATCACTTTGCAAATTCCACAAGAACAGTCTTAGCGAAAGACTTCTCAAGGGGAAAGCTGTAACTCTGTGAGATGAATTAACAGAACACAAAGTAGTTTCTCAGAAAGCTTCTTTCCAGTTTTTAACTGAAGTTATTTCCTTTTTCACTGTAGCCCTCTACGCGCTTCCAAATATCACTTTGCAAATTCCACAAGAACAGTGTTAGCGAAAGGCTTCTTGAGGGAAAAGCTGTAACTCTGTGAGATGAATTAACAGAACACAAACAGTTTCTCAGAAAGCTTCTTTCCAGTTTTTAACGGAGGATATTTCCTTTTTCACCATAGCCCTCTATGGGCTTCTAAATATCACGTTCTAAATTGCACAAGAACAGTCTTAGTGAAAGGCTTCTTGAGAGGAAAGCTGTAACTCTGTGAGATGAATTAAGAGAACACAAAGCAGTTTTTCAGAAAGCTTATTTCAGTTTTTATCTTAGGTTATTTCCTTTTTCACCGTAGACCTCTGTAGGCTTCTAAATATCACTTTCCAAATTCGACAAGAACATTCTTAGGGAAAGGCTTCGTGAGGGGAAAGCTGTAACTTTGTGAGATGAATTAACAGAACACAACGCAGTGTCTCAGAAAGCTTCCTTCCCGTTTTAAACCGAAGATATTTCCTTTTCACCATAGCTCTCTATGGCCTTCGAAATGTCACTTTGCAAATTCCACAAGAACAGTCATAGCGAAAGGCTTCCTCAGGGGAAAGCTGTAACTCTGTGGGATGAATTCACAGATCGGAAAGCTGTTTCTCAGAAAGCTTCTTTCTCACTTTTGTGGCAGATATTTCCTTTGGCCCTATAGTCTTCAAAGGGAACCGAATTATCCCTTCTCAGATTCCATAGAAATAAGGTTAGCAAACAGCTCTATGACATATAGCTCTCACTCAGTGAGTGGAAGTCACATATCACAAAGCAGTTTCTCAGAAATGTTCTTTTCAGTTTTTATCTTAGGATATTTCCTTTTTCACCATAGCCCTCTATGGGCTTACAAATACCACTCTGCAAATTCCACAAGAACAGTGTTACCGAAAGGTTTCTTAAGGGGAAAGCTGTAACTCTGTGAGGTGAATTAACAGAACACAAAGCAGTTTCTCAGAAAGCTTCTTTTCAGCTTTTATCTTAGGATATTTCCTTTTTCACTATAGCCCTATAAGGGCTTACAAATATCACTATGAGTATTACACAAGAAGAGTCTTAGCAAAAGTCTTTTTGAGGGTAAAGCTGTAACTCTTTGAGATGAATTAACAGAACACAAAGCAGTTTCTTAGAAAGCTTCTTTCCATTTTTTAACTGAAGACATTTCCCTTTTCACCACAGCCGTCTACGGGCTTCGAAATATCACTTTGCAAATTCAAAAAGAACAGTCCTAGCGAAAGGCTTCTTGAGTGGAATGCTGTAACTCTGTGAGATGAATTAACAGATCTCAGAGAAGTTTCTCAGAAAGCTTCTTTCTCACTTTTAGCAGCAGATATTTCCTTTGGCCCTATAGTCTTCAAAGGGATCCAAAATAACAGTTCTCCGATTCCATAGAAATAAGGCTATCAAACAGCTCTAGGAAATACAGCTGTAACTCAGTGAGTGGAAGTCACATAATACTAATCCGTTTCTCAGAAAGCCTCTTTCAGTTTTTAACTGAAGCTATATCCTTTTTCACCGTAGCCCTCTATGGGCTTCAAAATATCACTTTGAAAATAAAGCAAGAACAGTCTTAGCAAAAGGCTTCTAGAGGGGAAAGCTGTAACTCTGTTAGGTGAATTAACAGAACACAAAGCAGTTTCTCAGGAATGTTCTTTACAGTTTTTATCTGAAGATATTTCCTTTTCTCCATAGCGCTCTATGGGCTTCCAAATATCACATTTCAAATTCCACAAGAACAGTCTTAGCGAAAGACTTCTTGAGGGGAAAGCTGTAAGTCTGTGAGATGAATTAAAAGAACACAAAGTAATTTCTCAGAAAGCTTCCTTCCAGGTATTATCTGAGGATATTTCGTTTTCACCATAGCTGTCTATTGGCTTCCAAATATCATTTTTCAAATTGCACAAGAATAATCTTAGCGAAAGGCTTCTTGAGGGGAAAGCTGTAACTCTGTGAAATGAATTCGCAGATCACAAAGAAGTTTCTCAGAAAGCTTCTTTCTAACTTTTAGCGGTGGATATTTCCTTTGGCCCTTCAGTCTTCAAAGGGATCCGAAGTATCAGTTCTCAGATTCCACAGAAATAAGGCTGCCAAACAGCTCTACGAAATACAGCTGTAACTCAGTGAGTGGAAGTCATATATCACAAAGCAGTTTCTCAGAAAGCTTGTTTTCAGTTCTTAACTGAAGATATATCCTTTTTCACTATAGGTCACTATGAGCTTCCAAATATCACTTTGCATATTCCACAAGAACTGTCTTAGCAAAAGGCTTCTTGAGGTGAAACCTATAACTCTGTGAGATGAATTAACAAAACACAAAGCAGTTTCTCAGAAAGGTTCTTTTCAGTTTTTATCTTAGGATATTTACGTTTCCACCATCGACTTCTATGGGCTTACAAATATCACTTTGCAAATTCCAAAAGAACAGTCTTAGAGAAAGGCTTCTAGAGGGGAAAGCTGAAACTCTGTGAGGTGAATTAACAGAATACAAAGCAGTTTCTCAGAAAGTTTCTTTCCAGTTTTTAACTGAAGGTATTTCCTTTTTCACCATAGCCCTCTATGGGCTTTCAAATATCACTTTGCAAATTCCACAAGAACAGCCTTAGCGAACGGCTTCTTGAGGGGAAAGCTGAAACTCTGTCAGATGAATTAACAGAACACAAAACAGTTTGTTCGAAAGCTTCTTTCCAGTTTTGATCCCAGGACATTTCCTTTTACACCATAGCCCTCTCACGGCTTCCAAATATCACTTTGCAAATTCCACAAGAACCGTCTTAGCGAAAGACTTCTGGAGGGGAAAGCTGTAACTCTGCGAGATGAATTAACAGAAAACAAAGCAGTTTCTCAGAAAGCTTCTTTCCAGTTTTTAATTGAAGATATTTCCTTTTTCACCATATCCCTCCATGGGTTTCCAAATATCACATGGCAAATTCCACAAGAACACTCTTAGCGAAATGCTTCTTGAGGGGAAAGCTGTAACTCTGTGAGATGAATTAACAGAACACAAAGTAGTTTCTCAGAAAACTACTTTCCAGTTTTTATGTGAGGAAATTTCCTTTTTAACGGTACCCCTCTAAGGGCTTCCAAATATCACTTTGTAAACTCCACAAGAACAGTCTTAGCGAAAGGATTCTTGATAGGAAAGCTGTAACTCTGTGTATGAATTAACAGCACACAAAGCAGTTTCTCAGAAAGCTTTTCTCCAGTTTTTAACTGAAGATATTTCCTTTTTCATCATAGCGCTCTATGGGCTTCCAAATATCTCTTTGGAAATTCCAGAAGAACAGTCTTAGTGAAGGGCTTCTTGAGGGTAGAGCTGTAATACTGTGAGATGAATTAACAGAACACAAAGCAGTTTCTCAGAAAGATTCTTTCCAGTTTTTATGTGAGGAAATTTCCTTTTTAACCGTACCCCTCTATGGGCTTCCAAATATCACTTTGTAAACTCCACAAGAACTGTCTTAGCGAAAGGATTCTTGATAGGAAAGGTGTAACTCTGTGTATGAATTAACAGAACACAAAGCAGTTTCTCAGAAAGTATCTCTCCAGTTTTTAACTGAAGATATTTCTATTTTCACCATAGCCCTCTATGAGCTTCCAAATATCATTTTGCAAATTTCACAACAACAGTCTTAATGAACAGCTTCTTGAGGGGAAAACTATAACTCTGTGAGATGAATTAACGGTACGCAAAGCAGTTTCTCAAAAAGCTTCTTTTCAGTTTTTATCTTAGGATATTTCCTTTTTCACCATAGCCCCCTATTGTTTTCCAAATATCACTTTGCAAATTCCACAAGAACAGTCTTAGCGAAAGGCTTCTTGAGGGGAAACTGTAGCTCTGTGAGATCAATTCACAGATCACAAAGAAGTTTCTCAGAAAGCTTCTTTCACACTTTTAGCGGCGGATATTTCCTTTGGACCTATAGTCTTCAGAGAGATCCGAAGTAACATTTCCCAGATTCCATAGAAATAAGACTAGCCAAGAGTTCTACGAAATACAGCTGTATCTCAGTGACAGGAAATCACATATCACAAAGCAGTTCCACAGAAAGCTTCTTTTCACTTTTTAACTGAAGCTATATCCTTTTTCACCATAGCGATTTATGGACTTCCAAAGACCACTTTGCAAATTCTACAAGAACAGTCCTGGTGAAAGGCTTCTTGAGGGGAAAGCTGTAACTCTGTGAGATGAACTAAGCGAACACAAAACCGTTTCTCAGAAAGCTTCTTTCCAGATTTTAACTGAAGATATTTCCCTTTTCACCATAGCCCTCTATGGGCTTCCAAATATCAATTTGAAAATAACACAAGATCAGTCTTAGTGAACAGCTTTTTGTTCGGAAAGCTGTAACACTCTGAGATGAATTAACAAAACACAAAGCAGTTTCTCAGAAAGCTTCTTTTCAGTTTTTATCTTAAGATATTTCCTTTTTCACCATAGTTCTCTAAGCACTTCCAAATATCACTTTGCAAATTTCACAAGAACAGTCTTAGTGAATGACTTCTTGAGGGGAAAGCTGTAAGTCTGTGAGATGAATTCAGAGAACACAAAGCAGTTTCTCAGAAACGTTCTTTCCACTTTTTAACTGAAGATATTTCCTTTTTCCCCATAGCACTCTATGGGCTTCCAAATATCACTTTGCAAAATCCACGAGAACAGTCTTAGTGAACGGTTTCTTGAGGGGAAAGCTGTAAGTCAGTGAGATGAATTCAGAGAACACAAAGCAGTTTCTCAGAAATTTTCTTTTCAGTTTTTATCTTAGGATGTTTTCTTTTTAACCATAGATTTCTATGGTTTTCCAAATATCTTTTTCCAAATTCCACAAAAACAGCTTTAGTGAAAGTTTCCTTGAGGGGAAAGCAGTAATTCTGTGAGATGAATTAACAGAACACAAAGCAATTTCTCAGAAAGCTTCTTTCCAGTTTTTATCTGAAGATATTTCCTTTACATCATGGTCCTCTCTGGGCTTCCAAATATCACTTTGCAAATTCCAAAAGAACAGTCTTACTGAACGACTTCTTGAGGGGAAAGCTGTAATTCTATAAGATGAATTAACAGAACACAAAGTCGTTTCTCAGAAAGCTTCTTTTTCAGTTCTTTCTTAGGAAATTTCTTTTTCACCACAGCCCTCTATGGGCTTCCAAATGTCACTTTGCAAATTCCAAAAGAACAGTCTTAGCGGAATGCTTCTTGAGGGGAAAGCTGTAACACTCTCAGATGAATTAACAGAACACAAAGCAGTTTATCAGAAAACTTCTTTCCAGTTTATAACTGAAGATATTTCCTTTTTCGCCATAGCCCCCTATGGGTTTCCAAATATCACTTTGAAAATTCCACAAGAACGGTCTTAGTGAACGGTTTCTGAAGGGCAAAGCTGTAACTATGTGAGATGAATTAACGGAACACAAAGCAGTCTCTCAAGAAGCTTCTTTCTAGTTTTCATCTGAGGACATTTCCTTTTTCACCATAGCCCTCTATGGGCTTCCAAATTTCACTTTGCAAATTCCACAAGAACAGTCTTAGCGAAAGACTTCTTGAGGGGAAAGCTGTAACTCTGTGAGATGAATTAACAGAAAACAAAGCAGTTTCTCAGAAAGCTATACAGATTCTAACTGAAGATATTCCTTTTTTCACCATAACTCAATATGGGCTTCCAAATATTACTCTGCGAATTACACAAGAACAGTCTTAGCGAAAGGCTTCTTGAGGGTAAAGCTGTTACTCTGTAAGATGAATTAACAGAACACTAAGCAGTTTCTGAGAAAAGCTTCTTTTCAGTTTTTATCTTAGGATATTTCCTCTCTCACCGTAGCCCTCTATAGGCTTCCAAATATCACTTTGCAAATTTCACAAGAACAGTCTTAGCGAAAGGCTTCTTGAGGGGAAAGCTCTAACTCTGTGAGATGAAGTAACAGAACAGAAAGCAGTTTCTCAGAAAGCTTCTTTCCAGATTTTAACTGAAGATAATTCGTTTTTCAGAATAGCCCTCTATGGGCTTCTAAATACCACTTTGCAAATTCCACAAGAACAGACTTAGTGAAAGGATTCTTGAGGGAAAAGCTGTAACACTGTGAGTTGAATTAACAGGACACAAAGCAGTTTCTCAGAAAGCTTCTTTTCAGTTTTTAACTGAACATATTTTCTTTTTAACCATAGCCCTCTATGGGCTTCCAAATATCACTTTGCGTATTCCACAAGAAATGTCTTAGCGAAAGGCTTCTTGAGGGGAAAGCTGTAACTCTGTGAGATGAATTAACAGAACACAAAGGTGTTTCTCAGAAACTATCTTGCCAGTTTTTAACAGAAGATATTTCCTTTTTCACCAAAGCCCTCTATGGGATTCCAAATATCACTTTGCAAATTCCACAAGAACAGTGTTAGCGAAGGGCTTCTGGAGGAAAGTGCTGTAACTCTGAGAGATGAATTAAGAGAACGCAAAGCAGTTTCTCAGAAATCTTCTTTCCAGTTCTTAACGGAACATATTTTCTTTTTCACCATAGCCCTCTATGGGCTTCCAAATATCACTTTGCAATTTCCAGAAGAACAGTCTTTGCGGAGGGCTTCTGGAGGGGAAGATTTTAACTCTGTGAGATGCATTAAGAGAACACAAAGCAGTTTCTCAGAAATCTTCTTTCCAGTTTTTACCGTAAGATATATCCTTTTTCACCGTAGTCCTTTACGGGCTTCCAAATATCACTATGTAAATTCCACAAGAACAGTCTTAGTGAAAGACTTCTGGAGGGGCAAGCTGTAACTCTGTGAGATGAATTAACAGAACACAAAGCAGTTTCTCAAAAAGCTTCTTTCCAGTTTTTAACGGAACATATTTCCTTGTTCACCATAGCCCTCTATGGGTTTCCAAATATCACTTTGCAAATTTCACAAGAACAGTCTTAGTGAACGGCTTCTTGAGGAGAAAGCTGAAACTCTGTGAGATGAACTAACAGAACACAAAGCAGTTTCTCAAAGAGCTTCTTTTCGGTTTTTAGCGGAAGATAATTACTTTTTCACCATAGCCCTCTATGTGCTTCCAAATATCACTTTGCAAATTCCACAAGAACGGTCTTAACGAAGGGATTCTGGAGGGGAAAGTTGTAACTCTGTGAGATAAATTACCAAAACAGAAAGCAGTTTCTCAGAAAGCTTCTTTCCAGTTTTTAACTGAAGATATTTCCTTTTTCATCATAGCCGTCTAGGGGTTCCATATATCACTTTGCAAATTCCACAAGAATAGTCTTAAGGAAAAGATTCTGGAGGGAAAAGCTGTAACTCTGTGAGATGAATTAATAGAACACAAAGCAGTTTCTCAGAAAACTTCTTTCCAGTTTTTAACCATAGCCCTCAACGGGCTTCCAAATATCACTTTGCACATCCCACAAGAACAGTCTAAGCGAAAGTCTTCTTAAGGGGAATGCTGTAGCTCTTTGAGATGATTCAAAAGGACACAAAGCAGTTTTTCAGAAAGCTTCTTTTCAGTTTCTATCTTAGGCTATTTCCTTTTTCACCATAGCCCTCTATGGTCTTCCAAATATCACCTTGCAAATTCCACAAGAACAGTCTTAGCGAAAAACTTCTGGAGGGGAAAGCTCTAATTCGATGAGATGTATTAACAGAAAACACGCCAGTTTCTCATAAAGCTTCTTTCCCCTTATTAACGGGAGATATTTCCTTTTTCACCATAGCCCTCTATGGGTTACCAAATATGAATTTGCAAATTGCACAAGAAGAGTCTTAGTGAATGGCTTCTTGAGGGGAAAGCTCAAACTCTGTGAGATGAACTAACAGAACACAAACCAGTTTCTCAGAAAGCTTCTTTTCTGTTTTTAACGGAAGATATTCCCTTTTTCAACATATCCCTCTATGGGCTTCGAAATTTCTCTTTGCAAATTCCACAAGAACAGTCTTAGCCAAAGACTTCTGGAAGGGAAAGCTGTAACTCAGTTAGATGAATTAACAGAACACAAAGCAGTTTCTCAGAAAGCTTCTTTCCAGTTTTTAAGGGAAGATATTTCCTTTTTCACCATAGCCATCTATGGGCTTCCAAATATCACTTTGCAAATTCCACAAGAACAGTCTTAGTGAACGGCTTCTTGAGGGGAAAGCTGTAAATCGGTGAGATGAATAAACAGAACACAAAGGAGTTACTCATAAAGCTTCTTTCCAGGTTTTAACTAAAGATATTTCCTTTTTCGCCATAGACCTCTATGGGCTTCCAAAATCACTTTGCAAATTCCACAAGAACAGTCTTAGCGAAAGGCTTCAGGAGAGCAAAGCTGTAATTCTGTGAGATAAATTAACAGAACACAAAGCAGTTTCTCAGAAATCTTCTTTCCAGTTTTCATCTTAGGATATTTCCTTTTTCACCATAGCCCTCTATGGGTTTCCAAATATCACTATGCAAATCCCACAGGAACTGTCTTAGCGAAAGGCTTCTTGTGGAGTGGCTTCTTGAGGGGAAAGCGGTAACACTGGGAGATTAACTAACAGAACACAAAGCAGTTTCTCAGAAAGTTTCTTCTCGGTTTTTATCTTAGGATATTTCCTTTTTCACCTTAGCCATCTATGGGCTTCAAATTATCACTTTGCAAATTCCACAAGAACAATCTTAGCAGAAGGTGTCTTCACGGGAAAGCTCTAATTCTTTGAGATGAATTAACAGAACACACAGCAGTTTCTCAGAAAGCTTCTTTTCAGTTTATAACTGAAGATATTTCCTTTTTCACTGTAGCCCTCTATGGGCTTCCAAATATCACTTTGCAAATACCACAACAGCAGCCTTAGCGAAAGGCTTCTTGAGGGTAAAGCTGTAACTCTGTGAGTTGAATTAACAGAAAACAAAGCAGTTTCTCAGAAAGTTTCTTTTCAGTTTTTATCTTAGGATATTTACTTTTTCACCATAGCCTTCTAAGGGCTTCAAAATGTCACTTGGCAAATTCCAGAAGAACAGTCTTAGTGAACGGCTCCTTGAGCGGAAAGCTGTAACTCTGTGAGATGAACTAACAGAAGAGAAAGCAGTTTCTCAGAAAGGTTCTTTTCGGTTTTTATCTTAGGATATTTCCATTTTCACCATATCCATCTATGGGATTCCAAATATCACTTTGCAAATTCCAGAACAACAGCCTTAGCGAAAGGCTTTCTGAGGGGAAAGCTACAACTCTGTGAGATGAATTAACACAACACAAAGCAGTTTCTCAGAAATCTTCTATACAGTTTTTAATGGAAGAAATTTCCTTTTTCACCAAAGCCATCTAGGGTTTCCAAATATCACTTTGCAAATTCCACAAAAACACTCTTAGCGAAAGTCATCTTGAGGGGAAAACTGTAACTCTGTGAGATGAATTAACAGAACAAAAAGCAGTTTCTCAGAAAGCTTCTATCCAGTTTTTAACTGAAGGTATATCATTTTTCACCATAGGCCCTAAGGGCTTCCAAATATCTCTTTGCAAATTCCACAAGAACAGTCTTAGAGAAAGGCTTCTTGAGGGGAAAGCTGGAACACTGTGAGATGAATTAACAGAACACAAAGCAGCTTCTCAAAAAGCTTGTTTTCAGTTTTTATCTTAGGCTATTTACTTTTTCACCATAGCCTTCTGTGGGCTTCTAAATATCACTTTGCAAATACTACAAGAGCAGTCTTAGCGAAAGGCTTCCTGAGGGGAAAGTTTTAACTCTGTGAGATGAATTAACAACACATAGCATCTTCTCAGAAAGCTTATCTCCAGTTTTTAACGGAAGATATTTCCTTTTTCACCGTAGCCCTCTATGGGCTTCTAAATATCACTTTGAAAATTCCACAAGAACAGCCTTAGCGAAAGGCTTCTTGAGGGGAAAGCTGTAACTCTGTGAGAAGAATTAGCAGAACACAAAGCAGTTTCTCAGAAAGCTTCTTTCCAGTTTTTAACTGAAGATATTTCCTTTTTCACCATAGCCCTGTATGGGCTTCCAAATATCACTTTGCAAATTCCACAAGAACAGTCTTAGCGAAAGGTTTCTGGAGGTGAAGCTGTAACCCTGTGAGATGAATTAACAGAACACAAAGCAGTTTCTGAGAAAGCTTCTTTTCAGTTTTTATCTTAGAATATTTCCTTTTTCACCATAGCCCTCTATGGGCTTCCAAATATCACTTTGCAAATCCCACAAGAACAGTCTTAGCGAAAGGCTTCTTGAGGGTAAAGCTGTAACTCGGTGAGATGTATTAACATAACACATGCCAGATTCTCAGAAAGCTTTTTTCTAGTTTTTAACGGAAGATATTTCCTTTTTCACAATAGACCTCTATGGGCTTCCAAATATCACTTTGAAAATTTCACAACAGCCTTAGCAAAAGGCTTCTTGAGGGGAAAGCTGTAACTCTGTGAGTTGAATTGACAGAACACAAAGCAGTTTCTCAGAAAGCTTATTTTCAGTTTCTATCTTAGGATAACTCCTTTTTCAAAATAGCCTTCTAGGGGTTCCAAATATCACTTTGCAAATTCCACAAGAACAGTCTTAGCGAAAGGCTTCTGGAGGAGAAGCTGTAACTCTGTGAGATGAATTAACCGAACAAATAGCAATTTCTCAGAAATCTTCTTTCCAGTTTTTAACGGAAGAAATTTCCTTTTTCACCATAGCCCTCTATGGACTTCCAAATATCACTTTGCAAATCCCACAACAACAGTCCTAGCGAAAGTCTTCTTGAGGGGAAAGCTGTAACTCGGTGAGGTGCATTAAGAGAACACATGGCAGTTTCTCAGAAAGCTTATTTCCAGTTTTTTAGGGAATATATTTCCTTTTTCACCATAGCCCTCTAAGGGATTACAAATATCAGTTTGCAAATTTCACAAGAACAGTCTTAGTGAAGGGCTTCTTCAGGAGAAAGCTGTAACACTGTGAGATGAACCAACACAACACAAAGAAGTTTCTCAGACAGCTTCTTTTCGGTTTTTATCTTAGGGTATTTCCATTTTCAAAATAGCCCTCTATGGGCTTCCATAACAGAACACACGGCAGTTTCTTAGAGAGCTTCTTTCCAGTTTTTAAGGGAAGTTATTTCCCTTTTCACCATAGCCCTCCATGGGCTTCCAAATATCACTTTGCAAATTCCACAAGAACAGTTTTAACGAAAGGCTTCTGGAGGGGAAATCTGTAACTCTGTGAGATGAATTAACAGAACAAAAAGCAGTTTCTCACAAATCTTCTTTCCAGCTTTTAACGGAAGATGTTTCGTTTTTCACCATAGTCCTCTATGGGCTTCCAAATATCACTTTGCAAATTCCACAAGAACAGTCTTAGCGAAAGGTTTCTTGAGGGGGAAGCTGTAACTCTGTGAGATGAATTAACAGAACACAAAGCAGTCTCTCAGAAAGCTTGTTTCCAGTATTTAACTGAAGATATTTCCTTTTTCACTGTAGCCCTCTATGGGTTTCCAAATATCACTTTCCAAATTTCACAAAACTGTCTTAGTGAACGTCTTCTTGAGAGAAAAGCTGTAGCTCTGTGCGATGAACTAACAGAACACAAAGCAGTTTTTTAGACAGCTTCTTTTCGTTTAGTATCTTAAGATATTTCCATTTTCACCATAGCCCTCTATGGGCTTCCACATATCACTTTGGAAATACCTTAAAAACAGTCTTAGTGGAAGGCTTCTTGAGGGGAAAGCTGTAAATCTTTGAGATGAATTAACAGAACACAAAGCAGTTTCTTGGAAAGCTTCTTTTCATTTTTAAACTTAAGGTATTTCCTTTTTCACCATAGTTCTCTCTGGGCTTCCAAATATCACTTTGCAAATTTCACAAGAACAGTGTTAGCGAAAGGTGTCTGGAGAGGAAAGCTGTAACTCTTTGAGATGAATTTACAGAACACAAAGCAGTTTCTCAGAAAGCTTCTTTTCATTTTTTAACTGAAGGTATTTCCTTTTTCACCATAGTTCTCTCTGGGCTTCCAAATATCACTTTGCAAATTCCACATGAACAGTGTTAGCGAAAGGTGTCTGGAGGGGAATGCTGAAACCCTGTGAGATGCATTAAGAGAACACAAAGCAGTTTCTCAGAAATCTTTCCAGTTTTTAACGGAAGATATTTCCTTTTTCACCTTAGCCCTCTATTGGTTTCCAAATATCACTTTGCAAATTCCCCAAGAACAGTCTTAGCGAAAGGCTTCTTGAGGGGAAAGCTGTAACTCTGTGAGACGAATTAACAGAACACAAAGCAGTTTCTCACAAAGCTTCTTTTCAGTTTTTATCTTACGATGTTTCCTTTTTCAACATAGCCCTCTATGGGCTTACAAATATCACTTTGCAAATTCCACACGAACTGTCTTAGTGAACGATTTCTTGAGGGGAAAGCTGTAACTCTGTGAGATAAACTAACACAACACAAAGCAGTTTCTCAGACAGCTTCTTTTCGTTTTTTATCTTAAGATATTTCCATTTTCACCATAGCCTTCTATGGGCTTCCAAATATCACTTTGTAAAATTCCACAAGAACAGTCTTAGTGAACGACTTCTTGAGGGGAAAGCTGTAACTCTGTGAGATAAACTAACACAACACAAAGTAGTTTCTCAGAAAGCTTCTTTCCAGTTTTTAACAGAGGATATTTCCTATTATTCCATAGCCCTTTGTGGGATTCCAAATTTCACTTTGCAAATTTCACAAGAACAGTGTAAGCGAAAGATTTCCTGAGAGGAAAGTTGTAACTCTGTGAGATGAATTAACAGAACACAAAGCAGTTTTTAAAAAAGCTTCTTTTCAGTTTTTAACGGAAGATATTTCCTTTTTCAACCTATCCCTCTATGGGCTTCCAAATATCGCTTTGCAAATTCCACAAGAACAGTCTTAGCGAAAGGCTTTTAGAGGGAAATGTTGTAACTATGTGAGATGCATTCACAGAACACAAAGCAGTTTCTCAGAAAGCTTCTTTTCAGTTCTTATCTTACGATATTTCCTTTTTCACCGTAGCCCTCTATGGGCTTCCAAATATCACTTTGCAAATTCCACAAGAACAGTCTTAGCAAAAGAATTATAGAGGGGAAAGCTGTAACTCTGCGAGGTGAATTAACAGAACAAAAAGGAGTTTCTCAGAAAGATTCTTTCCGCCTTTTAACTGAAGATATTTCCTTTTTTACCATAGGGCTCTATGGGCTTCCAAATATCACTTTGCAAATCCCACAAGAACAGACTTAGCGAAAGGATTCTTGAGGGTAAAGCTGTAACTAGGTGAGGTCTATTATCAGAACACATGGCAGTTTCTCAGAAAGCTTCTTTCCAGTTTTTAACTGAAGATATTTCTTCTTTCACCATAGTCCTCTAGGGGCTTCAAAATATCACTTTGCAAATTCGACAACAACAGCCTTAGCGAAAGGCTTTTAGAGGGAAATGTTGTAACTCTGTGAGATGAATTAACAGAACACAAAGCAGTTTCTCAGAAAGCTTCTTTCCAGTTTTTAACGTAAAATAATTCCTTTTTCACCATAGCCCTCTATGAGATTCTAAATATCACTTTCCAAATTTCAGAAGAACGGTCTTAGTGAACGGCCTCTTGAGGGGAAATCTGTAACTCTCTGAGATGAATTAACAGAACACAAAGCAGTTTCTCAAAAAGCTTCTTTTCGGATTTTATCTTCCTATTTTTCCTTTTTCAATATAGCCCTCTATGGTCTTCCAAATATCACTTTGCAAATTACACAAGAACAGTCTTTGTGAAAGACTTCTTGAAGGGAAAGCCGTAACTCTCTAAGATGAATTAACAGAACACAAAGCAGTTTCTCAGAAAGCTTCTTTTCAGTTTTTATCTTAGGATATTTCCTTTTTCAGCATAGCCCTCTATGAGCTTCCAAAAATATTTGCAAATTCCACAAGAACAGTCTTAGCGAAAGGATTCTGGACGGGAAAGCTGTAACTCTTTGAGATGAACTAACAGAACACAAAGCGGTTTCTCAGAAACCTTCTTTTCGTTTTTTATCTTAGGATATTTCCTTTTTCACCAAAGCCCACTATGGGCTTCCAAATATCACTTTGCAAATTCCAGAAGAACAGTCTTAGAGAAAGGCTTCTTGAGGGTAAAACGGTAACTCTGTAAGATGAATTAACAGAACACAAAACATTTTCTCAGAAACCTACTTTTCAGTTTTTACCTTAGGATATTTCCTTTTTCACCATAGCCCTCTATGGTATTCCAAATATCACTTTGCAAATTCCACATGAACAGTCTTAGCGAAAGGCTTCTTGAGGGGAAAGCTGTAACTCTGTGAGATGAATTAAGAGAACACAAAGCAGTTTCCTAGAAAGATTCTTTCCAGTATTTAACGAAACATATTTCCTTTTTCTCCGTAGCCCTGAATGGGCTTTTAACTATCACCTTGCAAATTCCACAGGAGCAGTCTTAGTGAATGGCTTCTTGAGGAGAAAGCTGTAACTCTGTGAGATGAATTAAGAGAACACAATGCACTTTCTCAGAAAGCTTCTTTTTGGTTTTTTCTTAGGATATATCCTTTTTCGCCATAACCCTCTATGGGCTTCCAATATCGCATTGCAAATTCCACAAGAACAGCCTCAGTGAACGGCTGCTTGAGGGTAAACTGTAATTCTGTGAGATGAATTAACAGAACATAAAGCAGTTTCTCAGAAAGCTTGTATTCAGTTTTTAACTGAAGATATTTTGTTTTTCACCATAGCCCTCTACGGGCTTCCAATTATCACTTTGCAAATTCCACAAGAACAGCCTTAGCGAAAGGCTTCTTGAAGTGAAAGCTGTAAGCCTGTGAGATGAATTAACAGAACACAAAGCAGTTTCTCAGAAAGCTTCTTTGCAGTTTTTAACGGAAGATATTTCTTTTCAACATTGCCCTCTATGGGCTTTCAAATATCACTTTGTAAATTCCACAAGAACAGTCTTAGCGAAAGGCTTCTTGAGTGGAAAGCTGTATCTCTCAGATGAATTAACAGAACACATAGCAGTTTCTCAGAAACCTACTTTCCAGTTTTTAAATGAAGATATTTCCTTTTTCACCACAGCCCTCTTTGGGCTTCCAAATATCACTTTGCAAATTCTCAAGAACAGTCTTACCAAAAGGCTTCTTGAGGGGAAAGCTGTAACTCTGTGAGATGAATTAACAGAACACAAAGCAGTTTCTCAAAAAGATTCTTTCCAGTTTTTAACGGAAGATATTCCCTTTTTCACCATAGACCTCTATGAACTTCCAAATATCACTTTGCAAATTCCACAAGAACAGTCTTAGCGAATGGCTTCTTGAGGGGAAAGCTGTAACTCTGTGAGATGAATTAACAGAACACAAAGCAGTTTCTCAAAGCTTCCTTTCAGTTTTTACCTTAGGATATTTCGTTTTTCACCCTAGACCTCTATGGGCTTCAAAATATCACTTTGCTGGTTGCACAAGAACAGTCTTAGCGAACGGCTTCTTGAGGCTAAAGCTGTAACACTGTGAGATGAATAAACAGAACACAAAACAGTTTCTCAGAAGGCTACTTTCCAATTTTTAACGGAAGATATTTCCTTATTCACCAAAACCACTATGGGCTTTCAAATATCACTTAGCAAATTCACAATAACAGACATAGCGAAAGGATTCTTGAGGAGAAAGATGTAACTCTGTGAGATGAATTAAGAGGACAAAAAGCAGTTTCTCAGAAAGCTTCCTTACAGTTTTAAACTGAAGATTATTCCTTTTTCACCATAGCCCTCTATGGGCTTTCGAATATCTCTTTGCAAATTTCACAAAAACAGTCTTTGGGAAAGGCTTCTTGAGCGGAATGCTGTATCTCTGTGATATGAATTAACAGAACTGAAAGCAGTTTTTCAGAAAGCTTCTTTGCAGTTTTTAACTGAAGATATTTCCTTTTTCACCATAGCCCGCAATGGGCTTCAAATTTCACTTTGCAAATTTCACAAGGAGTCTCTTAGTGAATGGCTTCTACAGGGAAATGCTGTAACTCTGTGAGATGAATTAACAGAACAGGAAGAAGTTTCTCAGAAATCTTTTTTCCAGTTTTTTACGGAAGATGTTTCCTTTTTCACCATAGCCCTCTATGGGCTTTCAAATATCACATTGCAAATTCCACAAGAACAGTCTTAGCGAAAGGCTTCTTGAGGGGAAAGTTGTAACTCTGTGAGATGAATTAACAGAACACCAAGCAGTTTCTCAGAAAGCTTCTTTGCAATTTTTAACGGAGGATATTTCCTTTTTCTCCGTAGCCCTATATGGGCTTCCAAATATCACTTCGGAAATTCCACAAGAACAGTCTTAGCGAACGACTTCTTGAAGGGAAAGCTGTAACCCTGTTAGATGAATTACCATAACACAAAGCAGTTTCTCAGAAATCTTCTTTGCAGTTTTTTTCTTAGGATATTTCCTTTTTCACCATAACGCGCTTTGGGCTTTGAAATATCACTTTTTAATTTTCACAAGAACCCTCTTAGTGAACGTCTTCATGAGGGTAAAGGTGTAACTCTGTTGCATGAATTAACAGAACACAAAGCAGATTTCCAAAGCTTCTTTTCAGTTTTTATCTTAGGATATTACCTTTTTCATCCTAGCCCTCTATGGGCTTCCAAATATCACTTTGCACATTCCGCAAGAATAACCTCTACGACTGGCTTCTTGAGGGGAAAGACGTACCTCTGTGAGATGAATTAACAGAAAACAAAACAGTTTCTCAGAAAGCTTGTATTCAGTTTTTAACTGAAGATATTTTGTTTTTCACCATAGCCCTCTACGGGCTTCCAATTATCACTTTGCAAATTCCACAAGAACAGCCTTAGCGAAAGGCTTCTTGAAGTGAAAGCTGTAAGCCGGTGAGATGAATTAACAGAACACAAAGCAGTTTCTCAGAAAGCTTCTTTGCAGTTTTTAACGGAAGATATTTCTTTTCACCATTGCCCTCTATGGGCTTTCAAATATCACTTTGTAAATTCCACAAGAACAGTCTTAGCGAAAGGCTTCTTGAGTGGAAAGCTGTATCTCTCAGATGAATTAACAGAACACATAGCAGTTTCTCAGAAACCTTCTTTCCAGTTTTTAAATGAAGATATTTCCTTTTTCACCACAGCCCTCTTTGGGCTTCCAAATATCACTTTGCAAATTCTCAAGAACAGTCTTACCAAAAGGCTTCTTGAGGGGAAAGCTGTAACTCTGTGAGATGAATTAACAGAACACAAAGCAGTTTCTCAAAAAGATTCTTTCCAGTTTTTAACGGAAGATATTCCCTTTTTCACCATAGACCTCTATGAACTTCCAAATATCACTTTGCAAATTCCACAAGAACAGTCTTAGCGAATGGCTTCTTGAGGGGAAAGCTGTAACTCTGTGAGATGAATTAACAGAACACAAAGCAGTTTCTCAAAGCTTCCTTTCAGTTTTTACCTTAGGATATTTCGTTTTTCACCCTAGACCTCTATGGGCTTCAAAATATCACTTTGCTGGTTGCACAAGAACAGTCTTAGTGAACGGCTTCTTGAGGCTAAAGCTGTAACACTGTGAGATGAATAAACAGAACACAAAACAGTTTCTCAGAAGGCTACTTTCCAATTTTTAACGGAAGATATTTCCTTATTCACCAAAACCACTATGGGCTTTCAAATATCACTTTGCAAATTCCACAATAACAGACATAGCGAAAGGATTCTTGAGGAGAAAGATGTAACTCTGTGAGATGAATTAAGAGGACAAAAAGCAGTTTCTCAGAAAGCTTCCTTACAGTTTTAAACTGAAGATTATTCCTTTTTCACCATAGCCCTCTATGGGCTTTCGAATATCTCTTTGCAAATTTCACAAAAACAGTCTTTGGGAAAGGCTTCTTGAGCGGAATGCTGTATCTCTGTGATATGAATTAACAGAACTGAAAGCAGTTTTTCAGAAAGCTTCTTTGCAGTTTTTAACTGAAGATATTTCCTTTTTCACCATAGCCCGCAATGGGCTTCAAACTTCACTTTGCAAATTTCACAAGGAGTCTCTTAGTGAATGGCTTCTACAGGGAAATGCTGTAACTCTGTGAGATGAATTAACAGAACAGGAAGAAGTTTCTCAGAAATCTTTTTTCCAGTTTTTTACGGAAGATGTTTCCTTTTTCACCATAGCCCTCTATGGGCTTTCAAATATCACATTGCAAATTCCACAAGAACAGTCTTAGCGAAAGGCTTCTTGAGGGGAAAGCTGTAACTCTGTGAGATGAATTAACAGAACACCAAGCAGTTTCTCAGAAAGCTTCTTTGAAGTTTTTATCTTAGGATATTTCCTTTTTCACCATAGCCCTCTATGGGTTTCCAAATACCCATTTGCAAATTGCACAAGAACAGTCTTAGCGAAAGGCTTCTTCAGGGGAAACCTGTAACTCTATGAGATGAATTAACCGAACACAAAGCAATATCTCAGAAAGCTTCTTGGCAGTTTTTAGCTTAACATACTTCCTTTTTCACCATAGCCCTCTAAGGGATTCCAAATATCACTTTGCAAATATCACAAGAACAGTCTTAGTAAACGGTTTCCTGAGGGAAAAGCTGTAACTCTGTAAGATGAATTAACAGAACACAAAGCAGTTTCTCAGAAAGCTTCTTTCCAGTTTTTAACGGAAGATATTTCATTTTCACCATTGCCCTCCTCGGGCTTCCAAATATCACTTTGCAAATTTCTCAAGAACAATCTTAGCGAAAGGCTTCTTTAGGGAAAATCTGTAACTCTTTGAGATTAATTAGCAGAACACAAAGCAGTTTCTCAGAAACCTTCTTTACACTTTTTAACTGAAAATATTTCCTTTTTCACCATAGCCCTCTATGGTCTTCCAAATTTCACTTTGCAAATTCCATAAGAACAGTCTTAGCGCAAAGCTTCTTGAGGGGAAAGCTGTAACTCTGTGAGATGAATTAACAGAACACAAAGCAGTTTCTCCGCAAGTTTCCTTCCAGTTTTTAACTGAAGATGTTTCCTTTTTCACCATAGCCCTCTATGGGTTTCCAAATATCACTTTGAAAATTTCAGAAGAACAGTCTTAGTGAACGACTTTTTGAGGGGAAAGCTGTAACTCTGTGAGATGAATTAACAGAACACAAAGCAGTTTCTCAGAACGCTTTTTTTCAGTTTTTATCTTAGGATATTTCCTTTTTCATCGTAGCCCTCTATGGGATTTTAAATATCATTTTGCAAATTCCACAAGAATAGTCTTAGTGAAAAGCTTCTTGAGGAGAAATCAATAAATCTGTGAGATGAATTAACAGAAAACAAAACAATTTCTCATAAAGTTTCTTTTTATTTTTTATCTTAGGATATATCCTTTTTCAAAGCAGTCCTATAAGGGCTTAAAAATATGACTTTGCAAATTCCACAAGAACAGCCTTAGCGAAAGGCTTCTTGAAGAAAAAATTGTAACTCTGTGAGATGAATTAACAGAACACAAAGCAGTTTCTCAGAAAGCCTCTTTCCAGTTTTTAACTGAAGATATTTCCTTTTCCACCATAGCCCTCGATGGGCTTCCAAATACCACTTTGCAAATTCCACAAGAACAGGCATATCGAAAGACTTCATGAGGGTTAGCCTGTAACTCTCTGAGATGAATTAACAGAACACAAAGCACTTTATCAGAAAGCTTCTTTCCTGTTTTTAACGGAAGATATTTCCTTTTTAACCATAGTCCTCTACCGCCTTCGAAATATCACTTTGCAAATTCCACAAGAACAGTCTCTGCAAAAGGCTTCTGAGGGGAAGCTGTAACTCTGTGAGATGAATTAACAGAACACAAAGCAGTTTCTCAGCAAGCTTGTTTCCAGTTTTTACTGAAGATATTTCCCTTTTCAATATAGACGTCTATAAGCTTCCAAATATCACTTTGCAATTTCCACAAGAGGAGTCTAAGTGGAAGGCTTCTTGAGGGGAAAGCTGTAATCAGAAAGCTTTTTTTCGAGTTTTTAACAGAAGATATTTCTTTTTCACCATAGTCCTCTATGGGCTTCCAAATATCAGTTTGCAAATTCCACAAGAACAGTCTTAGCGAAAGGCTTCTTGAGGGGAAAGCTGTAACTCTGTGAGATGAATTAACAGAACACAACGTAGTTTCTCAGAAAGCTTCTTTCAAGTTTTTAACGGAAGATATTTCCTTTTTCACCACAGCCCTCTACGGGCTTCCAAATATCACTTTGCAAATTCCACAAGAACAGTCTTAGCGAAAGGCATCTTGAGGGGAAAGCTGTAACTCTGTGAGGTGAATTAACAGAACACAAAGCAGTTTCTAAGAAAGATTCTTTCCATTTTTTAACTGAAGATATTTCCTTTTTCACCTTAGCCCTTTATGGGCTTCCAAATATCACTTTGCAAATTCACAGGAACAGTCTTAGCGAAAGGCTTCTTGAGAGGAAAGCTGTAACTCTGTGAGATGAATTAACAGATCACAAAGCAGTTTCTCAGAAAGCTTCTTTCCAGTTTTTAACTGAAGATATTTCGTTTTTCACAATAGCCCTCGATGGGCTTCCAAATATCACTTTGCAAATTCCACAAGAACAGTCTTAGCGAAAGGCTTCTGGAGGGGAAAGCAGTAATTCTGTGTGATGAATTAACAGAACACAAAGCAGTTTCTGAGAAAGCTTCTTTTCAGTTTTTATCTTAGGATATTTCCTTTTTCACCATAGACCTCTATGAGCTTCGAAATATCACTTTGCAAATTCCACAAGAATAGTCTTAGCGAAAGGCTTCTTGAGGGGAAGCTGTAACTCTGTGAGATGAAATAACAGAACACAAAGCACTTTCTCAGAAAGTCTCTTTCCAGTTTTTAAAGGAAGATATTTCCTTTCTCACCAAAGCCCTCTATGGGCTTCCAGATATCACCTTGCATATTCCACAAGAACAGTCTTAGTGATCGGCTTCTAGAGGGGAAAGCTACAACTCCGTGCGATGAATTAATAGAACACAATGCAGTTTCTCAGAAAGCTTCTTTTCGGTTTTTATTGTAGGATATTTCCTTTTTCACCATAGCCCTCTATGGGCTTCCAAATATCACTTTGCAAATTCCACAAGAACAGTCTTAATGAATGACTTCTTTAGGTGAAATGCTGTAATTAACAGAACACAAAGCAGTTTCTCAGAAAGCTTCTTTTCAGGTTTTATATAGGATATTTCCTTTTTCACCATAGCCCTCTAAGGGCTTTCAAATATCACTTTGAAAATTCTACAAGAACAGTCTTAAGGAGAGGCTTCTTGAGGGGAAAGCTGTAACTCTGTGAGATGAATTAAGAGAACACAAAGCAGTTTCTTTCTCAGAAGGCTTCTTTCCACTTTTTAACGGAAGATATTTCCTTTTTCACCGTAGCCCTGCATGGGCTTCCAAATATCACATTGCAAATTCCAAAAGAACTGTCTTAGGGAAAGGCTTCTTGAGGGGAAAGCTGTAATTGTGTGAGAGAAATTAACAGAACACAGAGCAGTTTCTCAGAAAGCCTCTTTCCAGTTTTTAACAGATCATATTTATTTTTCACCATAGGCCTCTAAGGGCTTCCAAATATCACTTTGCAAACTCCACAAGAACAGTCTTAGCGAAAGTCTACTTGAGGGGAAAGCGGTAACTCTGTGAGATGAGTTGACAGAACACAAATCAGTTTCTCAGAAAGCGTCTTTCCAGTTTTTTTCAGAAGTTATTTCCTTTTTCACCATACCCCCTAAGGGACTCCAAATATCACTTTGCAAATTCCACAAGAACAGTCTCAGCGAAAGGCTTCCTGAGTGGAAAGCTGTAACTGTGTGAGATGAATTAACAGAACACAAAGCAGTTTCTCAGAAAGCTTCTTTCCAGTTTTTAACGGAATATGTTTCCCTTTTAACCGTAGCCCTCTTTGGGCTTCCAAATATCACTTTGCAAATTCCACAAGAATAGTCTTAGCGAAAGGCTTCTTGAGGGGAAAGCTGTAAGTCTGTGAGATGAATTAACAGAACACAATGTAATTTTTCATAAAACTTCTTTTCAATATTATCTTAGGATATGGCCTCTTTCACCATAGCCCTCTATGGGATTCTAATATCACTTTCCAATTTCCACAAAAACAGTCTCAGCGAAAGGCTTCATGAGGGGAAAGCTGTAACTCTGTGAGTTGAATTATCAGAACACAAAGCAGTTGGTCAGAAAGCCTCTTTCCAGTTTTCAACGGAAGATATTTCCTTTTTCACCATAGCCCTCTAAGAGCTTCCAAATATGACTTTGCAAATTCCACAAGAACAGTCTTAGCGAATGCCTTCCTGAGGGGAAAGTTGTAATTGTGTGAGATGAATTTACAGAACACAATGCAGTTTCTCAGAAAGCTTCTTTTAAATTTTTAACTGAAGATATTTCCTTTTTCACCATAGACTTCTATGGCCTTCCAAATATCACTTTGCAAATTCCACAAGAAAAGTATTAGCGAAAGGCTTCTTGAGGTGAATGCTGTAACTGTGTGAGATTTATTTACAGAACACAAAGCAGTTTCTTAGAAAGCTTCTTTAGAATTTTTAATGGAAGATATTTCCTTTTTCACCATAGCCCTCTATGGGTTTCCAAATATCACTTTGCATATTCCACAAGAACAGTCTTAGCGAAAGGCTTCTTGAGGGGAAAGCTGTAAGTCTGTGAGATGAATTAACAGAACACAAAGTAGTTTCTCAGAAAGTTTCTTTTCAGTTTTTCTTTTAGGATATTTCCTTTTCCAACATAGACCTCTAGGGACTTCCAAATATCACTTTCCAAATTACACAAGAGAAGTCTTAGCGAAAGGTTTCTTGAGGGGAAAGCTGTAACTCTGTGAGATGAATTAACAGAACACAAAGCAGTTTCTCAGAAAGCTTCTTTCCAGTTTTTAAGTGAAGATGTTTCCTTTTTCACCAAAGCCCTTTAAGGGCTTCTAAATATCAGTTTGCAAATTCCACAAGCACAGTCTCAGCGAAGGGCTTCTTGAGGGGAAAGCTGTAACTCTGTGAGGTGAATTAACAAAACACAAAGCAGTTTCTCAGAAAGCTTCTTTGCACTTTTTATCTTAGGATACTTTCTTTTATACCATAGCCCTTTGAGGGCTTCCAAATATCACTTTGCAAATTACAAAAGAACAGTCTTAGCGAATGGCTTCTTGAGGGGAGAGCTGTAACTCTGTGAGATGAATTAACAGAACACAAACTGTATCTCAGGAAGCTTCTTTCCAGTTTCTAAAGGAAGATATTTCCTTTTTCACCTTAGGACTCTACGGCCTTCCAAATATCACTTTGCAATTTCCAAAAGAACAGTCTCTGCGAAAGGCTTCTTGAGGGGAAAGCTGTAACTCGGTGAGATGAATTAAGAGAACACAAAGCAGTTTTTCAGAAAGCTTGTTTCCAATATTTACCTAAAGATATTTCCTTTTTCACCATAGCCCTCTAGGGGTTCCAAATATCACTTTGCAAATTCCACAAGAAGAGTCTTCGTGAAATGCTTCTTCAGGGGAAAGCTGTAACTCTGTGAGATGAATTAACACAACACAAATTAGTTTTTCAGAATGCTTCTTTTCAGTTTTTATCTTAGGATATTTCCTTTTTCACCTTAGCCCTCTATGGGCTTGAAATCCAGTTTTTAACGGAAGATATTTCCTTTTTAACCATAGCCCTCCCTGCACTTCCAAATATCACTTTGCAAATTCTACAAGAACAGTCTTCGCAAAAGGCTTCTTGAGCGTAAAGCTGTAACTCTGTGAGATGAATTAACAGAGCACAAAGCAGTTTCTCAGACAGTTTCTTTCCAGTTTTTAACGGAAGATATTTTCTTTTTCCCCATAGCCCTCTATGGGCATCCAAAAATCACTCTGCAAATTCCACATGAACAGACTTTGCGAAAGGCTTCTTGAGGGGAATGCTGTAACTCTGTTAGATGAGTTAACAGAACACAAAGCAGTTTCTCTGAAAGCTTCTTTCCAGTTTTTACCGGAATATATATCCTTTTTTACCATATCCCTCTATGGACTTCCAAATATCACTTTGCAAATTCCACAAGAACAGTCTTAGCGAAAGGCTTCTTGTGGGGAACGCAGTAACCCTGTGAGATGAATTAACAGAACACTAATCAGTTTCTCAGAAAGCTTCTTTACAGTTTTTAAAGGAATATATTTCCTTTTTCACCATAGCCCTCTAAGGGCATCCAAATATCACTTTGCAAATTCCACAAGAACAGTCTTAGCGAAAGGCTCCTTGAGGGGAAATCTCTAGCTATGTGAGATGAATTGACAGAACACAAAGCCGTTTCTCAGAAAGTTTCTTTCCAGTTTTTAATGGAAGATATTTCCTTTTTCACCATAGCCCTCTAAGGGCTTCCAAATATCTCTTTGCAAATTCCACAAGAACAGTCTTAGCGAGAGGTTTCTTGAGGGGAAAGCTGTAACTCTTTGAGATGAATTAACAGAACACAAAGTAGTATCTCAGAAAGATTCTTTCCAGTGTTTAACGGAAGATATTTCCTTTTTCACCGTAGTCCTCTATGGGCTTCCAAATATCACAGCGCAAATTCCACAAAAATAGATTTAGCGAAACGCTTTTTGAAGGGAAAGCTGTAACTCTGTGAGGAGAATTAACAGAACACAAAGCAGTTTCTCACAAAGCTTCTTTCCAGTTTTTAACGGAAAATAATTCCTTTTTCACCGTAGCTCTCTATGGACTTTCAAATATCACTTTGCAAATTCCACAAGAACCGTCTTCGCGGAAGTCTTCTTGAGGGGAAAGCTGTAACTCTGTGAGATGAATTAACAGAACACACAGCAGTTTCTCAGAAATCTTATTACCAGTTTTTAATAGAAGATATTTCCTTTTTCTCCTTAACCCTCTATGGGCTTCCAATATCACTTTGCAAAATCCACAAGAAGAATCTTAGAGAATGGCTTCTTGTGGGGAAAGCAGTAACTCTGTGAGATGAATTAACAGAACACAGAGCAGTTTCTCAGAAAGCTTCTTTCCAGTTTTTAACGGAAGATATTTCCTTTTTCACCATTGCCCTCTATGGGCTTCCAAATATCACTTTGCAAATTGCACAAGAAGAGTCTTCGCGAAAGGCTTCTTGAAGGGAAAGCTGTAACTCTGTGAGATGAAATAACAGAACACAAAGTAGTTTCTCAGAATGCTTCTTTTCATTTTTTATCTTAGGATATTTCCTTTTTCACCTTAGCCCCCTATGGGCTTGAAAATATCACTATGAAAACTCCACAAAAACAGTCTTAGCGAAAGGCCTCTTGAGGAGAAAGCAGTGACTCTGTGAGATGAATTAACAGAACACAAAGGAGTTTCTTAGAAAGCTTCTTTCCAGTTTTTAACGGAAGATATTTTCTTTTTCACCATAGTCCTCTATGGATTTCCAAATATCACTGCTCAAAATCCACAAAAATAGATTTAGAGAACCGCTTCTCGAAGGGAAAGCTGTAACTCTGTGAGATGAATTAACAGAACACATAGCAGTTTCTCACAAAGCTTCTTTTCAGTTTTTAAGGGAAGATATTTCCTTTTTCCCATAGCCCTCTATGGGCTTCCAAATATCACTTTGAAAATTCCACAAGAACAGTCTCAGCGAAAGGCTTCTGGAGGGGAAAGCTGTAACTCTGTTAGATGAATTAACAGAACACAGAGCAGTATCTCAGAAAGCTTCCTTCCAGTTTTTAACGGAAGATATTTCCTTTTTCACCATAGCCGTCTACGGGCTTCCAAATATCACTTTGCAAATTCCAAAAGAAGAGTCTTCACGAAAGACTTCTTCAGCGGAAAGCTGTAACTCTGTGAGATGAATTAACAGAACACAAAGTAGTTTCTCAGAATGCTTCTTTTCAGTTTTTATCTTAGGATATTTCCTTTTTCATATTAGCCCTCTATGGGCTTGAAAATATCACTGTGAAAATTCCACAAGAACAGTCTTGGCGAAAGGCTTCTTGAGGTGGAAGCAGTGACTCTGTGAGATGAATTAACAGAACACAGAGGAGTTTCTCAGAAAGCTTCTTTCCAGTTTTTAACGGAAGATATTTCCTTTTTCACCATAGTCCTCTATGGGCTTCCAAATATCACTGCGCAAATTCCACAAAAATAGTTTTAGCGAAACGCTTCTTGAAGGGAAATCTGTAACTCTGTGAGATGAATTAAGAGAACACAGAGCAGTTTCTCACAAAGCTTGTTTCCAGTTTTTAAAGGAAGATATTTCCTTTTTCACCTTAAACCTCTATGGGCTTCCAAATATCACTTTGCAAATTCCACAAGAACAGTCTTAGCGAAAGGCTTCTTGAGGGGAAAGCTGTAACTCTGTGAGATGAATTAACAGAACACAAAGCAGTTTCTCAGAAAGCTTCTTTCCAGTTTTTAACGGAAGATATTTCCTTTTTCACCATAGCGCTCTATGGGTTTCCAATATCACTTTGCAAAATCCACAAGAAGAATCTTAGAGATTGGCTTCTTGCTGGGAAAGTAGTAACTCTGTGAGATGAATTAACAGAACACAAAGCAGTTTCTCAGAAAGTTTCTTTCCAGTTTTTAACGGAAGTTATTTCCTTTTTCAGCATAGCCCTCTATGGCTTCCAAATATCACTTTGCAAATACCACAAGAAGAGTCTTCGCGAAAGGCTTCTTCAGGGGAAAGCTGTAACTCTATGAGATGAATTAACAGAACACAAAGTAGTTTCTCAGAATGCTTCTTTTCAGTTTTTATCTTAGGATATTTCCTTTTTCACCTTAGCCCTCTATGGGCTTGAAAATATCATTATGAAAATTCCACAAGAACAGTCTTAGCGAAAGGTTTCTTGAGAGGAAAGCAGTAAATGTAAGACGAATTAACCAAACACAAAGCAGTTTCTTAGAAAGCTTCTTTCCAGTTTTTAAGGGAAGATTTTCCTTTTTCACCATAACCCTCTATGGGCTTCCAAATATCACTTTACAAATTCCACAAGAAGAAGTTTGCAAAAGGCTTCTTGAGAGGAACGCAGTAACTCTGTGAGATGAATTAAGAGAACGCAAAGCAATTTCTCAGAAAGCTTCTCTCCAGTTTTTAAAGGAAGGTATTTCCTTTTTCACTATAGCCCTCTATGGGCTTCCAAATATCACATTGCAAATTCCACAAGATCAGTCTTAGCAAAAGCCTTCTTGTGGGGAACGCAGTAACTCTGTGAGATGAATTAACAGAACACAAATCAGTTTCTCAGAAAGCTTCTTTCCAGTTTTTAAAGGGAGATATTTCCTTTTTCACCATAGCCCTCTAAGGGCTTCCAAATATCACTTCGCAAATTCCACAAGAACAGTCTTAGGAAAGGCTTCTTGAGGGGAAAGCTGTAACTCTGTGAGATGAATTAACAGAACACAAAGCAGTTTCTCAGAAAGCTTCTTTCCTGTTTTTAAAGGAAGATATTTCCTTTTCCACCATAGCCCTCTATGGGCTTACAAATATCACTTTGCAAATTCCATAAGAACAGTCTCAGCGAAAATCTTCTTCAGGGGGAAGCTGTAACACTATGGGAATAATTAACAGAACACAAAGCAGTTTCTCAGAAAGCTTCTTACCAGATTTAAACAAAAGATATATCCTTTTTCACCGTAGCCCTCTATGGGCTTAAAAATATCACTTTGCAAATTCTACAAGAAAAATCTTAGCGAAAGGCTTCTTGAGGGGAAAACTGTAACTATGTGAAAAGAATTAACAGTACACAAAGCAGTTTCTCAGAAAGCTTCTTTCCAGTTTTTCATGGAAGATATTTCTTGTTCACCATAGCCCTCTATGGGCTTCCAAATATCACTTTGCAAATTCCACAAGAACTGTCTTAGCGAAAGGCTTCTTGAAAGGAAAGCTGTAACTCTGTGAGATGAATTAACAGAACACAAATAAGTTTCTCAGACAGCTTCTTTCTAGTTTTCAACGTAAGATATTTCCTTTTTCAATATAGCCCTCTATGGGCTTCCAAATATCACCTTGCAAATTCCACAAGAACAGTCATAGTGACAGGCTTCTTCAGGGGAAAGCTGTAACTCTGTGTGGTGAACTAACAGAACACAAAGTAGTTTCTCAGAAAGCTTCTTTCCAGTTTTTAACGGAAGATATTTCCTTTTTCACATAGCCCTCAATGGGTTTCCAAATATCACTTTGCAAATCCCAAGAACAGTCTTAGCGAAAAGCTTCTTGAGGGGAAAGCAGTAACTCTGTGACATGAATTAACAAAACACAAAGCAGTTTCTCAGAAAGATTCCTTCCAGTTTTTAACTGAAGATATTTATTTTTTCACCATAGCCCTCTAAGGGCTTCCAAATATCAGTTACCAAATTCCAAAAGAACAGCCTTAGCGAAAGGCTTCCTGAAGGGAAAACTGTAACTCTGTGAGATGAATTAAAAGAATACAGAGCAGTTTCTCAGAAAGCTTCTTTCCAGTATTTCCGGAAGATATTTCCTTTTTCACCAGAGCCCTCTAAGGGCTTCCAAATATCACTTTGCAAATTCCACAGGAAGAGACTTAGATAAAGACTTCTTGAAGGGATTGATGTAACTCTGTGAGATGAATTAACAGAACATAAAGCTGTTTCTCAGAATGTTTCTTTTCAGTTTTTAACTTAGGATATTTCCTTTTTCACCGTAGCCCTCTATGGGCTTCCAAATATCACTTTGCAAATTCCACAAGAACTCTCTTAGCGAATGGCTTCTAGAAGGGAAAGCTGTAACTCTGTGAGATGAATTAACAGAACACAAACAGTTTCTCAGAAAGCTTCCTTCCAGTTTTTAACGGAAGATATTTCCTTTTTCACCATAGCCCTCTATGGACTTCCAAATATCACTTTGCAAATTCCACAAAAACAGTCTTAGCGAAAGGATTCTTGAAGGGAAAGCTGTAACTCTCTGAGATGAATTAACAGAAAAAAAAAGCAGTTTCTCAGAAAGCTTCTTTCCAGTTTTTAACGGAAGATATTTCCTTTTTCACCATCGCCTTCTAAGGGCTTACAAATCTCACTTTGCAAATTCCACAAGAACAGTGTTTGCGAAAGGCTTCTGGATGGGAAAGCTGAAATTCTGTGAGATGAATTAACAGAACACAAAACAGTTTCTCAGAAAGCTTCTTTCCAGTTTTTAACTGAAGATACTTCCTTTTTCACCATAGCGCTCTAAGGGCTTCCGAAAATCACTTTGCAAATTCCACAAGAACAGCCTTAGCGAAAAGCTTCTTGAGGGGAAAGCTGTATCTCTGTGAGATGAATTAACAGAACACAAAGCAGCTTCTCAGACAGCTTCTCTCCTGTTTTTAACGGAAGCTAATTTCTTTTTCACCATAGCCCTCTATGGGCTTCCAAGTATCACTTTCCAAATTCCACAAGAACAGTCTTAGCGAAAGGTTTCTTGAGGGGAAATCTGTAACTCTGTGAGATGAATTAACAGAACACAAAGCAGTTTCTCAGAAAGCTTCTTTCCCGTTTTTAACGGAAGATATTTCCTTTTTCACCATAGCCCTCTATGGGCTCCCAAATATCACTTTGCAAATTCTTCAAAAACAGTCGTAGAGAAAGGCTTATTGAGGGGAAAGCTGTAACTCTGTGAGATGAATTAACAGAACACAAAGCGGTTTCTCTTACAGCTTTTTTTCCAGTTTTTAACTGAAGATATTTTCTTTTTCAAAATAGCCCTCTATGGGCTTCAAAATATCACTTTCCAAATTCCACATGAACAGCCTTAGCGAAAGGCTTCTTGAGGGGAAAGCCTTACCTCTGTGAGATGAATTAACAGAACACAAAGCACTTTCTCACACAGCTTCTCTCCAGTTTTTACCTGAAGATATTTCCTTTCTTACGATAGCCCTCCTAGGGCTTCCAAATATCACTTTGCAAATTCCACAAGAACAGCCTTAGAGAAAGGATTTTTGAAGGAAAAGCTGTAACTCGGTGAGATGAATTAACAGAACACAAAGCAGTTTCTCAGAAAGCTTCTTTCCAGTTTTTAACAGAAGATATTTCTTTTTCACCGTATCCCTCTATGGGCTTCCAAATATCACTTTGCCAATTCCACAAAAACAGTATTAGCGAAAGGCTTCTTGAGGGGAATGCTGTAACTCGGTGAGATGAATTAACAGAACACAAAGCAGTTTCTCAGAAAGGTTCTTTCCAGTTTTTAACTGAAGATATTTCCTTTTTCACCATAGCGCTCTATGGGCTTCCAAATATCACTTTGCAAATTCCCCAAGAACAGCCTTAGCGAAAGGCTAATAGAAGGGAAAGCTGTAACTCTGTGAGATGAATTAACAGAACACAAAGCACTTTCTCAGAATTCTTCTTTTCGGTTTTTAACTTAGGATATTTCCTTTTTGACCGTAGCAATCTATGGGCTTCCAAATGTCACTTTGCAAATTCCACAAGAACAGCCTTAGAGAAAGGATTTTTGAAGGAAAAGCTGTAACTCGGTGAGATGAATTAACAGAACACAAAGCAGTTTCTCAGAAAGCTTCTTTCCAGTTTTTAACAGAAGATATTTCCTTTTTCACCGTATCCCTCTATGGGCTTCCAAATATCACTTTGCCAATTCCACAAAAACAGTATTAGCGAAAGGCTTCTTGAGGGGAATGCTGTAACTCGGTGAGATGAATTAACAGAACACAAAGCAGTTTCTTAGAAAGGTTCTTTCCAGTTTTTAACTGAAGATATTTCCTTTTTCACCATAGCGCTCTATGGGCTTCCAAATATCACTTTGCAAATTCCCCAAGAACAGCCTTAGCGAAAGGCTAATAGAAGGGAAAGCTGTAACTCTGTGAGATGAATTAACAGAACACAAAGCAGTTTCTCAGAATTTTTCTTTTCGGTTTTTAACTTAGGATATTTCCTTTTTGACCGTAGCAATCTATGGGCTTCCAAATATCACTTTGAAAATTCCACAAGAACAGTCTTAACAAAAGGCTTCTTTAGGGGAGAGCTGTAAATCTGTGCGATGAATTAAGAGAACACAAAGCAGTTTCTCAGAAAGCTTATTTCCAGTTTTTAACTGAAGATACTTCCTTTTTCACCATAGCGCTCTAAGGACTTCCAAAAATCACATTGCAAATTCCACAAGAACAGCCTTAGCAAAAAGCTTCTTGAGGGGAAAGCTGTATCTCTGTGAGATGAATTAACAGAACACAAAGCAGCTTCTCAGACAGCTTCTCTCCTGTTTTTAACGGAAGCTATTTTCTTTTTCACCATAGCCCTCTATGGGCTTCCAAGTATCACTTTCCAAATTCCACAAGAACAGTCTTAGCGAAAGGTTTCTTGAGGGGAAATCTGTAACTCTGTGAGATGAATTAACAGAACACAAAGCAGTTTCTCAGAAAGCTTCTTTCCCGTTTTTAACGGAAGATATTTCCTTTTTCACCATAGCCCTCTATGGACTCCCAAATATCACTTTGCAAATTCTTCGAAAACAGTCGTAGAGAAAGGCTTATTGAGGGGAAAGCTGTAACTCTGTGAGATGAATTAACAGAACACAAAGCGGTTTCTCTTACAGCTTTTTTTCCAGTTTTTAACTGAAGATATTTTCTTTTTCAAAATAGCCCTCTATGGGCTTCAAAATATCACTTTCCAAAACCACATGAACAGCCTTAGCGAAAGGCTTCTTGAGGGGAAAGCCTTACCTCTGTGAGATGAATTAACAGAACACAAAGCACTTTCTCACACAGCTTCTCTCCAGTTTTTACCTGAAGATATTTCCTTTCTTACGATAGCCCTCCTAGGGCTTCCAAATATCACTTTGTAAATTCCACAAGAACAGCCTTAGAGAAAGGATTTTTGAAGGAAAAGCTGTAACTCGGTGAGATGAATTAACAGAACACAAAGCAGTTTCTCAGAAAGCTTCTTTCCAGTTTTTAACAGAAGATATTTCTTTTTCACCGTATCCCTCTATGGGCTTCCAAATATCACTTTGCCAATTCCACAAAAACAGTATTAGCGAAAGGCTTCTTGAGGGGAATGCTGTAACTCGGTGAGATGAATTAACAGAACACAAAGCAGTTTCTCAGAAAGGTTCTTTCCAGTTTTTAACTGAAGATATTTCCTTTTTCACCATAGCGCTCTATGGGCTTCCAAATATCACTTTGCAAATTCCCCAAGAACAGCCTTAGCGAAAGGCTAATAGAAGGGAAAGCTGTAACTCTGTGAGATGAATTAACAGAACAAAAGCACTTTCTCAGAATTCTTCTTTTCGGTTTTTAACTTAGGATATTTCCTTTTTGACCGTAGCAATCTATGGGCTTCCAAATGTCACTTTGCAAATTCCACAAGAACAGCCTTAGAGAAAGGATTTTTGAAGGAAAAGCTGTAACTCGGTGAGATGAATTAACAGAACACAAAGCAGTTTCTCAGAAAGCTTCTTTCCAGTTTTTAACAGAAGATATTTCCTTTTTCACCGTATCCCTCTATGGGCTTCCAAATATCACTTTGCCAATTCCACAAAAACAGTATTAGCAAAAGGCTTCTTGAGGGGAATGCTGTAACTCGGTGAGATGAATTAACAGAACACAAAGCAGTTTCTTAGAAAGGTTCTTTCCAGTTTTTAACTGAAGATATTTCCTTTTTCACCATAGCGCTCTATGGGCTTCCAAATATCACTTTGCAAATTCCCCAAGAACAGCCTTAGCGAAAGGCTAATAGAAGGGAAAGCTGTAACTCTGTGAGATGAATTAACAGAACACAAAGCAGTTTCTCAGAATTCTTCTTTTCGGTTTTTAACTTAGGATATTTCCTTTTTGACCGTAGCAATCTATGGGCTTCCAAATATCACTTTGAAAATTCCACAAGAACAGTCTTAACAAAAGGCTTCTTTAGGGGAGAGCTGTAAATCTGTGCGATGAATTAAGAGAACACAAAGCAGTTTCTCAGAAAGCTTATTTCCAGTTTTTAACTGAAGATACTTCCTTTTTCACCATAGCGCTCTAAGGACTTCCGAAAATCACATTGCAAATTCCACAAGAACAGCCTTAGCAAAAAGCTTCTTGAGGGGAAAGCTGTATCTCTGTGAGATGAATTAACAGAACACAAAGCAGCTTCTCAGACAGCTTCTCTCCTGTTTTTAACGGAAGATATTTTCTTTTTCACCATAGCCCTCTATGGGCTTCCAAGTATCACTTTCCAAATTCCACAAGAACAGTCTTACGAAAGGTTTCTTGAGGGGAAATCTGTAACTCTGTGAGATGAATTAACAGAACACAAAGCAGTTTCTCAGAAAGCTTCTTTCCCGTTTTTAACGGAAGATATTTCATTTTTCACCATAGCCCTCTATGGGCTCCCAAATATCACTTTGCAAATTCTTCAAAAACAGTCGTAGCGAAAGGCTTATTGAGGGGAAAGCTGTAACTCTGTGAAATGAATTAACAGAACACAAATCGGTATCTCAGACAGCTTTTTTCCAGTTTTTAACTGAAGATATTTTCTTTTTCAAAATAGCCCTCTATGGGCTTCAAAATATCACTTTCCAAATTCCACATGAACAGCCTTAGCGAAAGGCTTCTTGAGGGGAAAGCTGTACCTCTGTGAGATGAATTAACAGAACACAAAGCACTTTCTCACACAGCTTCTCTCCAGTTTTTACCTGAAGATATTTCCTTTCTTACGATAGCCCTCCTAGGGCTTCCAAATATCACTTTGCAAATTCCACAAGAAAAGCCTTAGAGAAAGGATTTTTGAAGGAAAAGCTGTAACTCGGTGAGATGAATTAACAGAACATAAAGCAGTTTCTCAGAAAGCTTCCTTCCAGTTTTTAACAGAAGATATTTCCTTTTTCACCGTATCCCTCTATGGGCTTCCCAATATCACTTTGCCAATTCCACAAAAACAGTATTAGCGAAAGGCTTCTTGAGGGGAATGCTGTAACTCGGTGAGATGAATTAACAGAACACAAAGCAGTTTCTCAGAAAGCTTCTTTCCAGTTTTTAACTGAAGATATTTCCTTTTTCACCATAGTGCTCTATGGGCTTCCAAATACCACTTTGCAAATTCCCCAAGAACAGCCTTAGCGAAAGGCTAATAGAAGGGAAAGCTGTAACTCTGTGAGATGAATTAACAGAACACAAAGCAGTTTCTCACAATTCTTCTTTTCAGTTTTTAACTTGGGATATTTCCTTTTTGACCGTAGCAATCTATGGGCTTCCAAATATCACTTTGGAAATTCCACAAGAACAGTCTTAACAAAAGACTTCTTTAGGGGAGAGCTGTAAATCTGTGCGATGAATTAAGAGAACACAAAGCAGTTTCTCAGAAAGCTTCTTTCCAGTTTTTAACGGAAGATATTTCCATTTTCACCATCGCCCTCTCTGGGCTTCCAAATATCACTTTGCAAATTCCACAAGAACAGTCTTAGCGAGAGGCTTCGTGAGGGGAAAGCAGTAACTCTGTGAGATGAATTAACAGAACACGAAACAGTTTCTCAGAAAGCTTTTTTTGCCATTTTTAACGGAAGATGTTTCCTTTTTTGCCATAGCCCTCTATGGGCTTCCAAATAGCACTTTGCAATTTCCACAAGAACAGTCTTAGCAAAAGGCTTCTTGAGGGGAAAGCTGTAAGTCTGTGAAATGAATTAACAGAACACAAAGCAGTTTCTCAGACAGCTTCTTTCAAGTTTTTAACTGAAGATATTCCTGTTTCACCATAGCCCTCTTTGGGCTTCCATATATCACTTTGTCAATTCCACATGAACAGTCTTAGCAAAAGGCTTCTTCGGGGGAAACTGTAACTCTGGGAGATGAATTTACACATCACAAAGCAGTTTCTCAGACAGTTTCTTTCCAGTTTTTAACTGAAGATACTTCCTTTTTCACCACAGCCCTCTATGGGCTTCCAAATATCACCTTGCAAATTCCACAAGAACAGCCTTAGCGAAAGGCTTCTTGAAGGGAAAGCTGTAACTCAGAAAGCTTCTTTCCCGTTTTTAATGGAAGATATTTCTTTTTTCACCACAGCCCTCTGCGGGTTCCAAATATCACTTTGCAAATTCCACAAGAACAGTCTTAGCGAAAGGCTTCTTGAAGGGAAAGCTGTAACTCTGTGAGATGAATTAACAGAAAAAAAAGCAGTTTCTCAGAAATCTTCTTTCCAGTTTTTAACGGAAGATATTTCCTTTTTCACCATCGCCATCTAAGGGCTCACAAATCTCACTTGGCAAATTCCACAAGTACAGTCTTAGCGAAAGGCTTCTTGTTGGGAAAGCTGTAATACTGTGAGATGAATTAACAGAAGCAAACCAGTTTCTCAGAAAACTTCTTTCCAGTTTTTAACGGAAGACACTTCCTTTTTCACCATAGCACTGTAAGGGCTTCCGAATATCACTTTGGAAATTCCACAAGAAGAGCCTTAGCGAAAAGCTTCTTGAGGGGAAAGCTGTAACTCTGTGAGAGGAATTAACAGAACACAAAGCAGTTTCTCAGACAGCTTCTCTCCTGTTTTTAACTGAAGATATTTTCTTTTTCACCATAGCCCTCTATGGGCTTCCAAGTATCACTTTCCAAATTCCACAAGAACAGCCTTAGCGAAAGGCTTCTAGAAGGGAAATCTGTAACTCTGTGAGGTGAATTAACAGAACACAAAGTAGTTTCTCAGAAAGCTTCTTTCCAGTTTTTAACGGAACATATTTCATTTTCACCATAGCCCTCTAGGGGCTTCCAAATATCACTTTGTAAATTCCACAAGAACAGTCTTAGCGAAAGGCTTCTTGAAGGGAAAGCTGTAACTCTGTGAGATGAATTAACAGAACACAAAGCAGTTTCTCAGAGAGCTTCTTTCCAGTTATTTACGAAGGATATTTGCTTTTTAACCATAGCGCTTCATGGGCTTCCAAATGTCTCTTTACAAATTCCACAAATACAGTCTTAGCAAAAGGCTTCTTGAGGGGAAAGCTCTAACTCTGTGAGATCAATTAACAGAAAACAAAGCAGTTTCTCCGAAAGCTTCTTTCCAGTTTTTAATGGAAGAGATTACCTTTTTCATCATAGCTTTCCATTGGCTTCCAAATATCACTTTGCAAATGCCACAAGAACAGCCTTACCGAAAGGCTTCTTGAGGGGAAAGCTAAAACACTGTGAGATGAATTAACAGAACACAAGGCAGGTTCTCAGAAAGCTTCTTTTCAGTTTTTAACTCAGGATACTTCCTTTTTCACTGTAGCCTTCTATGGGCTTCCAAATATCACTTTGCAAATTCCACAAGAACAGTCTTAGCGAAAGGCTTCTAGAGGGGAAAGCTGTAAATCTGTGAGATGAATTAAGAGAACACAAAGTAGTTTCTCAGAAAGCTTCTTTCCAGTTTTTAACGGAATATATTTCCTTTTTCACAATAGCCCTCTATGGCCTTCCAAATATCACTTTGCCAATTCCAGAAGAACAGCCCTAGTGAAAGGCTTCTTGAGGGGAAAGCTGTAACTCTGTGAGATGAATTAACAGAACACAAAGCAGTTTCTCAGAATGCTTCTTTTCAGTTTTTAGCTTAGGTTATTTCCTTTTTCACCATAGCCCTCTAAGGGCTTCCAAATATCACTTTGCAAATTCCACAAGAACAGTCTTAGCGAAACGCTTCTTGAGAGGAATGCTCTAAGCCTTTGAGATGAATTAAGAGAACACAAAGTAGTTTCTCAGAAAGCTTCTTTCCAGTTTTTAACGGAAGATATTTCCTTTTTCACCACAGCCCTCTATGGGCTTCCAAATATCACTTTGCAAGTTCCGCAAGAACAACCTCAGCGAACAGCTTGTTTAAGGAAAGCTGTAACGCTGTGAGATGAATTGACAGAACACAAAGCAGATTCTCAGAAGGTTTCTTTCCAGTTTTTAGCAGAAGATATTTCCTTTTTCACTATAGCCCTCTATGGGCTTCCAAATATCACTTTGCAAATTCCACAAGAACAGACTTAGCGAAAGGCTTCTTCAGGGGAAATCTGTAACTCAGTGAGACGAATTAACAGAATACAAAGCAGTTTCTCAGAAAGCTTCTTTCCCGTTTTTAACGGAAGATATTTCCTTTTTCACCATTGCCCTCTATGGGCTTACAAATATCACATTGCAAATTCTACAAAAACAGTCGTAGCAAAAGGCTTTTGAGGGGATAGCTGTAACTCTGTGAGATGAATTAACAGAACACAAAGCAGTTTCTCAGACAGCTTCTTTCCAGTTTTTAACTTAAGATATTTCCTTTTTCAAAATAGCCCTCTATGGGCATCCAAATATCACTTTGCAAATTCCACAAGAACATCCTTTGCGAAAGGCTTCTTGAGGGGAAAGCTGTACCTCAGTGAGATGAATTAACAGAACACAAAGCAGTTTCTCACACAGATTCTTTCGAATTTTTAACGGAAGATATCTCCTTTTCCACCGTAGCCCTTTATGGGCTTCCAAATATCACTTTAGAAATTCCGGAAGAACAGCCCTAGCGAAAGGCTTTTTGAAGTGAAAGCTGTAACTCTGTGAGATGAATTAACAGAACACAAATCAGTTTCTCAGAAAGCTTCTTTCCAGTTTTTAACAGAAGATATTTCCTTTTTCATCATAGCCCGCTATGTGCTGACAAATATCACTTTGAAAATTCCAAAAGAACAGTCTTAGCCCAAGGTTTCTTGAGGGGAAAGCTGTAACTCTGTTAGATGAATTAACAAAACCCAAAGTAGTTTCTCAGACATCTTCTTTCCATTTTTTAACAGAAGATATTTCCTTTTTCATCATAGCTCTCTATGTGCTGCCAAATATCACTTTGCAAAATCCAAAAGAACAGTCTCAGCCCAAGATTTCTTGAGGGGAAAGCTGTAACTCTGTGAGATGAATTAGCAGAACACAAAGCAGTTTCTCAGAAAGCTTCTTTCCAGTTTTTTACGGAAGATATTTCCTTTTTCTGCATAGCCTTCTATTGGCTTCCAAATATCACTTTGCGAATTCCAAGAGAACAACCTTAGCGAAAGGCTTCTTGAAGGGAAAGCTGTAACTCTTTGAGATGAATTAACAGAACACAAAGCAGTTTCTCTGATAGCTTATTTCCAGTTTTTAACGGAAGATAGTTCCTTTTTCACCATAGCCCTCTAGGGGCTTCCAAATATCACTTTGAAAATTCCACAAGAACAGTTTTTGCGAAAGGCTTCTTTAGGGGAAATGTGTAACTCTGTGAGATGAATTAACAGGACACAAAGCACTTTGTCAGAAAGATTCTTTCCATTTTTTAACTGAAGATATTTACTTTTCACCACAGCACTCTATGGGCTTCCAAATATCACTTTGCCAATGCCACAAGAACAGACTTAGTGAAAGGCTTCTTGAAGGGAAAGCTGTAACTCTGTGACATGAATTAACAGAACAGAAAGCAGTTTCTCAGAGTGTTTCTTTTCAGTTTTTAACTTAGTATATTTCCTTTTTCACCGTAGCCCTCTATGGTCTTCCAAATATCACTTTGAAAATGTCACAAGAGCCGTCTTAGGGAATGGCTTCTTGAGGTGAAAGCTGTAACTCTGTGAGAGGAATTAACAGAAAACAAAGCAGTTTCTCAGAAAGCTTCTTTCCAGTTTTTAACTTAGGATATTTCCTTTTTCAACATAGCCCTCTGTGGGCTTCCAAATATCACTTTGCCAATTCCACAAGAACAGTCTTAGCGAAAGGCTTCTTGAGGGGAATGCTGTAAGTCTGTGAGATGAATTAAGAGAACACAAAGTAGTTTCTCAGAAAGCTTCTTTCCAGTTTTTAACGGAAGTTATTTCCCTTTTCAGCCTAGCCCTCTATGGGCGTCCAAATATAACTTTCCAAATTCCACAAGAACAGTCTCAGCGAAACGCTTCTTGAGGGGAAAGCAGTAACTCTGTGAGATGAATTAACGGAACACAAAGCAGTGTCTCAGAAAGTTTCTTTCCAGTTTTTAACTGCAGATATTTATTTTTTAACCATAGCCCTCGGACGGCTTCCAAATATCACTTTCCAAATTCCACAAGAATAGACTTAGCGAAAGGCTTCTTGAAGGGAAACCTGTAATTCTGTGAGATGAATTAATAGAATACAAAGCAGTTTCTCAGAAAGCTTCTTCCAGTTTTTCCGGAATATATTTCTTTTTTCACCATACCCCTCTACGGGCTTCCAAATATCACTTTGCAAATTCCACAAGAACAGCCTTAGCGAAAGGCTTCTTGAGGGGAAAGCTGTAACTCTGTGAGGTGAATTAACAGCACCTAATGCAGTTTCTCAGACAGCTTCTTTCCAGTTTTTAACTGAAGATATCTCCTTTTCCACCATAGCCCTCTATGGGCTTCCAAATATCACTTTAGAAATTCCACAAGGACAGCCCTAGCGAAAGGCTTTTTGAAGGGAAAGCTGTAACACTGTGAGATGAATTAACAGAACACAAAGCAGTTTCTCTGAAAGCTTCTTTCCAGTTTTTAACAGAAGATATTTCCTTTTTCACCATAGCTCTCTATGTGCTGCCAAGTATCACTTTGCAAATTCCAAAAGAACAGACTTAGCCCAAGGTTTCTTGAGGGGAAAGCTGTAACTCTGTTAGATGAATTTACAGAACACAAAGCAGTTTCTCAGAAAGCTACTTTCCAATTTTTAACTCAACATGTTTCCTTTTCACCATAGCCCTCTACGGGCTTCCAAATGTCACCTTGCCAATTTTACAAGAACAGCCTTAGCGGAAGGCTTCTTGAAGGGAAAGCTGTAACTCTGTGAGATGAATTAGCAGAACACAAAGCAGTTTCTCAGAAAGCTTCTTTCCAGTTTTTTACGGAAGATATTTCCTTTTTCAGCATAACCCTCTATTGGCTTCCAAATATCACTTTGCAAATTCCACAAGAACAACCTTAGCGAAAGGCTTCTTGAAGGGAAAGCTGTAACTCTGTGAGATGAATTAACGTAACACAAAGCAGTATTTCAGAAAGCTTATTTCCAGTTTTTAACGGAAGATAGTTCCTTTTTCACCATAGCCTTCTAGGGGCTTCCAAATATCACTTTGAAAATTCCACAAGAACAGTCTTTGGGAAAGGCTTCTTGAGGCGAAATGTGTAACTCTGTGATATGAATTAACAGAACACAAAGCACTTTGTCAGAATGCTTCTTTCCATTTTTTAACTGAAGATATTTACTTTTCACCATAGCACTCTATGGGCTTCCAAATATCACTTTGCCAATGCCACAAGAACAGCCTTAGCAAAAGGCTTCTTGAAGGGAAAGCTGTAACTCTGTGACATGAATTAACAGAACAGAAAGCAGTTTCTCAGAATGTTTCTTTTCAGTTTTTAACTTAGTATATTTCCTTTTTCACCGTAGCCATCTATGGGCTTCCAAATATCACTTTGAAAATGTCACAAGAGCAGTCTTAGGGAATGGCTTCTTGAGGTGAAAGCTGTAACTCTGTGAGATGAATTAACAGAGCACAAAGGAGTTTCTCAGAAAGCTTCTTTACAGTACTTAACGGAAGATATTTCCTTTTTCACCATAGCCCTCCAAGGGTTTCCAAATATCACTTTCTAAATTCCACAAGAATAGCCTTAGCGAAAGGCCTCTTGAAGGGAAAGGTGTAACACTGTGAGATGAATTAACAGAGCACAAAGCAGTTTCTCAGAAAGGTTCTTTCCAGTTTTTACCTGAAGATATTTCCTCTTTCACCAGAGCCCTCTATGGGCTTCGAAATATCACTTTGCCAATTACACATGAACAGCCTTAGCAAAAGGCTTCTTGAAAGGGAAGCTGTAACTCCGTGACCTGAATTAACAGAACACAAAGCAGTTTCTCAGAATGCTTCTTTACAGTTTTTAACTTAGGATATTTCCTTTTTCACCGTAGCCCTCTAGGCGTTCCAAATGTCACTTTGCAAATTCCACAAGAACTGTCTTAGCGAAAGGTTTCTTGAGGGGAAAGATATAAATCTGTGAGATGAAATAAGAGAACACAAAGCAGTTTCTCACACAACCTCTTTCCAGTTTTTCACGGAGGATATTTCCTTTTTCACCATAGCCCTCTAAGGGCTTCCAAATATCACTTTGCAAATTCCGCAAGAACAGTCTTAGCGAAATTCTTATTGAAGGGAAATCTGTAGCTCTGTGAGATGAATTAACGGAACACAAAGCAGTTTCTCAGAATGCTTCTTTTCAGTTTTTACCTTAGGATATTTCCTTTTTCACCCTAGTCCTCTATGGTCTTCCATATATTACTTTGCAAATTCCACCAGAACAGCTTTAGCGAAAGGCTTCTTGAAGGGAAAGCTGTAATTCTGTGAGATGAATTAACAGAACAGAAAGCAGTTTCTCAGAAAGCTTCTTTCCAGTTTTTAACTTAAGGTATTTCCTTTTTCACCGTAGCGCTCTATGGGCTTCCCAATATTGCTTTGCAAATTCCACAAGAACAGTCTTAGTGAAAGGCTTCTTGAGGGTAAAGGTGTAACTCAGTGAGATGAAATAACAGAACACAAAGCTGTTTCTCAGACAGCTTCCTTCCAGTATTTAACTGAAGATATTTCCTTTTACACCAAAGCCTTCTTTGGGCTTCCAAATATCACTTTGCAAATTCCACAAGAACAGCCTTAGTCATAGGCTTCTTGAGGGAAAAGCTGTAAGTCTGTGAGATGAATTCACAGAACAAAAAGCAGTTTTCAGAGAGCTTCTTTCCAGTTTTTAACGGAAGATATTTCCTTTTTCACCATAGCTCTCTAGGGCCTTCCAAATATCACCTTGTAAATTCCTCAAGAATAGTCTTAGCGAAAGTGTTCTTGAGGGTAACAGGGTGACTCTGTGAGATGAATTAACAGAGCACAAAGCAGTTGCTCAGAAAGCTTCATTCTAGTTTTTAACGGAACCTGTTTCCTTTTTCACCTTAGCTCCGTAGGGGCTTCCAAAGATCACTTTGCAAATGCCTCAAGAACAGTCTTTGCGAAAGGCTTCTTGAGAGGAAAGCTGAATTTCTGTGAGATGAATTAACAGAACACAAAGCAGTTTCCAGAATGCTTCTTTTCAGTTTTTATCTTAGGATACTTCCTTTTTCACTGTAGCCCTCTAAGGGCTTCCAAATATCACTTTGCAAATTCCACCAGTACAGTCTCAGCAAAAGACTCCTTGATGGCAAGCAGTAACTCTGTGAGATGAATTAACAGAACACAAAGTAGTTTCTCAGAAAGCTTCTTTCCGGTTTTTAACTGAAGATATTTCCTTTTTCACCAAATCCCTTTATGGGCTTCCAAATATCACTTTTCAAACTCCACAAGAACAGCCTTAGCGAAAGCCTTCTTGAATGGAAAGCTATAACTCTGTAAAATGAATTAACCGAACACAAAGGAGTTTCTCAGAAAGCTTCTTTCCAGTTTTTTACGAAAGATTTTTCCTTTTACACCGTAGCTCTCTATGTACTTAAAAATATCACTTTGAAAATTCCGCCAAATCAGTCTTAGCAAAAGACTTCTTGAAGGGAAAACTTGAAATCTGTGAGATGAATTGACAGAACAAAAGCAGTTTCTCAGAAAACTTCTTTCCGGTTTTTAACGGAAGATATTTCCTTTTCACCCTAGCTCTCTAGGGGCTTCCAAATATCACTTTGAAAATTCCACAAGAACAGACTTTGCGAAAGTCTTCTTGAGGGGAAAGCAGTAACTCTGTGAGATGAATTAAAAGAACACAAAGTAGTTTCTCAGAAAGCTTCTTTCCGGTTTTTAACTGAAGATATTTCCTTTTTCACCAAATCCCTTTATGGGCTTCCAAATATCACTTTTCAAACTCCACAAGAACAGCCTTAGCGAAAGCCTTCTTGAATGGAAAGCTGTAACTCTGTAAGATGAATTAACCGAACACAAAGGAGTTTCTCAGAAAGCTTCTTTCCAGTTTTTAACGGAACGTATTTCCTTTTTCACCATAGCCCTCTAAGGGTTTCCAAATATCACTTTGAAAACTCCCCAAGAACAATCTTAGCAAAAGGCTTCTTCAGGGGAAAGCTGTAACTCTGTGAGAAGAATTCAAAGAACTCAAAGCAGTTTCTCAGAAAGCTTCTTTCCAGTTTTTAACGGAAGATATTTCCTTTTTCACCATAGCTCTCTAGGGACTTCCAAATATCACTTTGCAAATTCCACAAGAACAGTCTTAGCGAAAGGCTTCTTGAGGAGAAAGCAGTAACTCTGTGAGATGAATTAACAGAATACAAAGCAGTTTCTCAGAAAGTTTCTTTCCAGTTTTTAACTAAAGATATTTATTTTTTCACCATAGCCCTCTAAGGACTTCTAAATATCAGTTACCAAATTCCACAAGAACAGCCTTAGAGAAAGGCTTCTTGAAGGGAAACCTGTAACTCTGTGAGATGAATTAATAGAACACAAGCAGCTTCTCAGAAAGCTTCTTGCCAGTTTTTCCGGAAGATATTTCCTTTTTCACCATAGCCCTCTATGGGCTTCCAAATATCACTTTGCAAATTCCAAAAGAACAGCCTTAGATAAAGGCTTCTTGAAGGGAAAGATGTAACTCTGTGAGATGAATTAACAGAACACAAAGCAGTTTCTCAGAATGTTTCTTTTCAGTTTTTAACTTAGGATATTTCCTTTTTCACCGTAGCCCACTATGGGCTTCCAAATATCACTTTGCAAATTCCACAAGAACTCTCTTAGCGAAAGGCTCCTAGAAGGGAAAGCTGTAACTCTGTGAGATGAATTAACAGAACACAAAGCAGTTTCTGAGACAGCTTCTTTCCAGTTTTTAACTGAAGATATTTCCTTTTTCACCCTAGACAACTTTGGGCTTCGAAATATCACTTTGCAAATTCCAGAAGAACAGTCTTAGCGAAAGACTTCTTTTAGCGAAAGCAGTAACTCAGTGAGATGAATTAACAGAACACAAAGCACGTTCTCAAAAGCTTCTTTCCAGTTTTTAACGGAAGATATTTCCTTTTTCACCATAGCCCTCTATGGGCTTCCAAATATCACTTTGCAAGTTCCACCAGAACAGCATTAGCGAAAGGCCTCTTGAGGGGAAAGCTGTAACTCTGTGAGATGAATTAAAAAAACACAAAGCAGTTTCTCAGAAAGTTTCTTTCCTGTTTTTAATGGAAGATATTTCCTTTTTCACCGTATCCCTCCATGGGCTTCCAAATATCACTTTGGAAATTCCACAAGAACAGTCTTAGCGAAAGCTTCTTGAGGGGAAAGCAGTAACTCTGAGATGAAATAAGAGAGCACAAAACAGTTTCTCAGAAAGATTCATTCCAGTTTTTCACATAAGATACTTCCTTTTTCAGCAAAGCGCTCTATGGGCTTACAAAGATCACTTTCCTGATTCCAAAAGACAGCCTTAGCGAAAGGATTCTTGAAGGGAAAGCTGCAATTCCGTGAGATGAATTAAGAATAGACAAAGCAGTTTCTCAGACAGCTTCTTTCCAGTTTTTAACAGAAGATATTTCCTTTTTCACCCTAGACCTCTTTGGGCTTCGAAATATCACTTTGCAAATTCCAGAAGAACAGTCTTAGCGAAAGGTTTCTTGAAGGGAAAACTGTAACTCTGTGAGATGAATTAACAGAACACAAAGCAGTTGATCAGAATGCTTCTTTCCAGTTTTTAACGGAAGATATTTCCTTTTTCACCGTAGCCCTCTATGGGCTTCCATAATCACTTTCCATATTCCACAAAAACAGTCTTAGCGAAAGGCTTCTTGAGGGGAAAGCTGTAACTCTGTGAGATGAATTAAGAGAACACAAAGCAGTTTCTCAGAAAGCTTTTTTCCAGTTTTTAACTAAAGATATTTATTTTTTCACCATAGCCCTCTAAGGACTTCTAAATATCAGTTACCAAATTCCACAAGAACAGCCTTAGAGAAAGGCTTCTTGAAGGGAAACCTGTAACTCTGTGAGATGAATTAATAGAACACAAGCAGCTTCTCAGAAAGTTTCTTGCCAGTTTTTCCGGAAGATATTTCCTTTTTCACCATAGCCCTCTATGGGCTTCCAAATATCACTTTGCAAATTCCAAAAGAACAGCCTTAGATAAAGGCTTCTTGAAGGGAAAGATGTAACTCTGTGAGATGAATTAACAGAACACAAAGCAGTTTCTCAGAATGTTTCTTTTCAGTTTTTAACTTAGGATATTTCCTTTTTCACCGTAGCCCACTATGGGCTTCCAAATATCACTTTGCAAATTCCACAAGAACTCTCTTAGCGAAAGGCTCCTAGAAGGGAAAGCTGTAACTCTGTGAGATGAATTAACAGAACACAAAGCAGTTTCTGAGACAGCTTCTTTCCAGTTTTTAACTGAAGATATTTCCTTTTTCACCCTAGACAACTTTGGGCTTCGAAATATCACTTTGCAAATTCCAGAAGAACAGTCTTAGCGAAAGACTTCTTTTAGCGAAAGCAGTAACTCAGTGAGATGAATTAACAGAACACAAAGCACGTTCTCAAAAGCTTCTTTCCAGTTTTTAACGGAAGATATTTCCTTTTTCACCATAGCCCTCTATGGGCTTCCAAATATCACTTTGCAAGTTCCACCAGAACAGCATTAGCGAAAGGCTTCTTGAGGGGAAAGCTGTAACTCTGTGAGATGAATTAAAAAAACACAAAGCAGTTTCTCAGAAAGTTTCTTTCCTGTTTTTAATGGAAGATATTTCCTTTTTCACCGTATCCCTCCATGGGCTTCCAAATATCACTTTGGAAATTCCACAAGAACAGTCTTAGCGAAAGCTTCTTGAGGGGAAAGCAGTAACTCTGAGATGAAATAAGAGAGCACAAAACAGTTTCTCAGAAAGATTCATTCCAGTTTTTCACATAAGATACTTCCTTTTTCAGCAAAGCGCTCTATGGGCTTACAAAGATCACTTTCCTGATTCCAAAAGACAGCCTTAGCGAAAGGATTCTTGAAGGGAAAGCTGCAATTCCGTGAGATGAATTAAGAGTAGACAAAGCAGTTTCTCAGACAGCTTCTTTCCAGTTTTTAACAGAAGATATTTCCTTTTTCACCCTAGACCTCTTTGGGCTTCGAAATATCACTTTGCAAATTCCAGAAGAACAGTCTTAGCGAAAGGCTTCTTGAAGGGAAAACTGTAACTCTGTGAGATGAATTAACAGAACACAAAGCAGTTGCTCAGAATGCTTCTTTCCAGTTTTTAACGGAAGATATTTCCTTTTTCACCGTAGCCCTCTATGGGCTTCCATAATCACTTTCCATATTCCACAAAAACAGTCTTAGCGAAAGGCTTCTTGAGGGGAAAGCTGTAACTCTGTGAGATGAATTAAGAGAACACAAAGCAGTTTCTCAGAAAGCTTTTTTCCAGTTTTTAACTAAAGATATTTATTTTTTCACCATAGCCCTCTAAGGACTTCTAAATATCAGTTACCAAATTCCACAAGAACAGCCTTAGAGAAAGGCTTCTTGAAGGGAAACCTGTAACTCTGTGAGATGAATTAATAGAACACAAGCAGCTTCTCAGAAAGCTTCTTGCCAGTTTTTCCGGAAGATATTTCCTTTTTCACCATAGCCCTCTATGGGCTTCCAAATATCACTTTGCAAATTCCAAAAGAACAGCCTTAGATAAAGGCTTCTTGAAGGGAAAGATGTAACTCTGTGAGATGAATTAACAGAACACAAGGCAGTTTCTCAGAAAGATTCTTTCCAGTTTTTAACGGAAGATATTTCCTTTTTCACCATAGCCCTCTATGGCCTTCCAAATATCACTTTCCATATTCCAGAAGAACAGTCTTAACGAATGGCTTCTTGAGGGGAAATCTGTAACTCTGTGAGATGAATTAACAGAACACAAAGCAGTTGCTCAGAATGCTTCTTTCCAGTTTTTAACGGAAGATATTTCCTTTTTCACCGTAGCCCTCTATGGGCTTCCATAATCACTTTCCATATTCCACAAAAACAGTCTTAGCGAAAGGCTTCTTGAGGGGAAAGCTGTAACTCTGTGAGATGAATTAAGAGAACACAAAGCAGTTTCTCAGAAAGCTTTTTTCCAGTTTTTAACTGAAGATATTTCCTTTTTCACCATAGCCCTCTATGGGCTTCCAAATATTACTTGGCCAATTCCACAAGAAGAACCTTTGAGAAAAGCTTCTTGAAGGGAAAGCTGTAACCCTGTGAGATGAATTAACAAATCACAAAGCAGTTTCTCAGAATGCTTCCTTTCAGTTTTTATCTTAGTATATTTCCTTTTTCACTATATCCCGCTATGGGCTTCCAAATATCACTTTGCAAATTCCACAAAACAGTCTTAGCGAAAGGCTTCTTGAGGGGAAAGCAGTAACTCTGAGATGAATTAAGAGAACAGAAAACAGTTTCTCAGAAAGCTTCATTCCAGTTTATCTCGTAAGATTCTTCCTTTTTCAGCATAGCTCTGTATGGGCTTACAAATATCACTTTCCAGATACCACAAGAGAGCTTTTGCGAAAGGCTTCTTGAAGGGAAAGCTGTAATTCTGTGACATGAATTAAGAGAAGACAAAGCAGTTTCTGAGAAAACTTCTTTCCAGTTTTTAACTGAAGATATTTGTTTTTTCACCTTACCCTCTATGAGCTTCCAAATATCTCTATCCAAATTCCACAAGAACAGCCTTATCGAAAGGCTTCTTGAAGGGAAAACTTTAACTCTGTGAGATGAATTAAGAGAACACAAAGCAGTTTCACAGAAAGCTTCTTTCCAGTTTTTAACGGAAGATATTTTCTTTTTCACCATAGCCCTCTATGGGCTCCCAAATATCACTATGCAAATTGCACAAGAAAACTCTTAGCGAAAGGATTATTGAGGGGAAAGCTGTAATTCTGTCAGATGAAATAACAGAACACAAAGGAGTTTCTCAGAAAGCTTCTTTCCACTTTTTAACGGAAGATATTTCTTTTTTCACCATAGCCCTCTATGGGCTTCCAAATATCACTTTGGAAATTCCACAAGAACAGTCTTAACGAAAGGCTTCTTGAGGGGAAAGCTGTAACTCTCGGAGATGAATTAACAGAACACAAAGCAGTTTCTCAGACAGCTTCTTTCCTGTTTTTAACGGAAGATATTTCCTTTTTCACCCTAGACCTCTTTGGGCTTCGAAATATCACTTTGCAAATTCCAGAAGAACAGTCTTAGCGAAAGGCTTCTTGTAGGGAATGCTGTAACTCGGTTAGATGAATTAACAAAACACAAAGCAGCTTCTCAGAAAGCTTCTTTCCAGTTTTTATCCTAAGATATTTCCTCTTTCACCATAGACCTCTATGGACTTCCAAATATCACTTTCCAAATTCCACAAGAACAGTCTTAGCGAAAGACTTCTTGAGGGGAAAGCAATAACTCTGAGATGAATTAACAGAACACAAAACACTTTCTCAGAAAGCTTCTTTACAGTTTTAAACGGAACATATTTCCTTTCTCAGCATAGCCCTCTATGGGCTTACAACTATCACTTTGCATATTCCACAAGTAAAGTCTTAGCGAAAGGCTTCTTGAGGGGAAGGCTGTAACTCTGTGAGATGAATTAACAGAACACAAAGCAGTTTCTCAGAATGCTTCTTTCCAGTTTTTACCCTAATATATTTCCTTTTTCACCATAGCCCTCTATGGGCTTTGATTTATCACTTTGCAAATTTCACAAGAATAGTGTTAGTGAACGGCTTCTTGAGTGGAAAGCTGAAACTTTGTGAGATGAAGTAACAGAACAGAAAGCAGTTTCTCAGAGGGCTTCTTTTCGGTTTTTAACGGAAGATATTTCCTTTTTCAACATAGCCCTCCATAGGCTTCCAATATCACTTTGCAAATTCCACAAAAAAGTCTTATCGAAAAGCTTCTTGAGGGAAAAGCTGTAACACTGTGAGATGAATTAACAGAACTCAAAGTAGTTTCACAGAAAGATTCTCTTCAGTTTTTATCTTAGGATATTTCCTTTTTCACCGTAGCCCTTTATGGCCTTCCAAATATCACTTTGCAAACTCCACAAGAACACTCTTAATGAAAGGCTTCTGGAGGGGAAAGCTGTAACTCTGTTAGATGAATTAACAGAATACAAAGAAGTTTCTCAGAAAACTTCTTTCCAGTTTTTAACATAAGATATTTCCTTTTTCACCATGGCCCTTTAAGGGTCTCCAAATATCACCTTGCAATTTCCACAAGAACAGTCTTAGCGAATGGCTTCTTGAGGGGAAAGCTGTGACTCTGTGAGATGAATTAACAGAACACAAAGCAGTATCTCAGAAAGCTTCTTTCCAGTTTTTAACGGAAGATATTTCCTTTTTCACATTAGCCCTCTATATGCTTCCAAAAATCAAATTTCAAATTTGAAAAGAAAAGGCTTAAAAAAAGGCTTCTTGAGGGGAAACCTGTAACTCTGTGAAATGAAATAATAGAACACAAAGCAGTTTCTCAGAAAGCTTCTTTCCAGTTTTCATCTTAGGATATTTCTTTTTTCACCATAGACATCTATGGGCTTCCCAATATCACTTTGCAAATTCCACAAGAACAGCCTTAGCTAAAGGCTTCTTGAGGGGAAAGCTGTAACTCTGTGAAATGAATTAACAGAGCACAAAACAGTTTTTTAGAAAGCTTCTTTTCAATTTTTGTCTTAGGATATTTCCTTTTTCACCATAGCCCTCTATGGGATACTAAGTATCACTTTCCAATTTCCACAAAAACAGTCTTAGCGAAAGGCTTCTTGAAGGGAAATCTGTAACTCTGTGAGATGAACTAAGAGAATACAACGCGGTTTCTCAGAAAGCTTCTTTCCAGTTTTTAACGGAAGGTATTTCCTTTGCTACCATAGCCCTTTAAGGGCTTCCAAATAACACTTTGATAATTCCTCCAGAACTGTCTTATCGAAAGGCTTCTTGAGGAGAAACCTGTAACTCTGTGAGATGAATTAGCAGAACACAACGCAGTTTCTCAGAAAGCTTCTTTCAAGTTTTTAACTGAGGATATTTCCTTTTTCACCATAGCCCTCTATGGGCTTTCAAATATCACTTTGCAAATTCCACAAGAACAGTCTTAGTGAAAGGCTTCTTGAGGGGAAAGCTGTAACTGTCAGATGAATTAACGGAAAACAATGCCGTTTCTCTGAAAGCTACTTTCCAGTTTTCAACTGAAGATATTCGCTTTTTCACCATAGCCCTCCATGGGCTTCCAAATATCACTTTGCAAATTCCACAAGAACAGTCTTAGCGAAAGGCTTCTGTAGGAGATAGCTCTAAGTCTGTGACCAGAATTAACAGAGCACAAATTAGTTTCTACGAAAGATTCTTTTCAGTTTTTTTCTTAGGATATTTCTTTTTTCAACATAGCCCTCTATGGGCTTCGAAGTATCCCTTTGCCAATTCCACAAGAACAGCCTTAGCGAAAGGCTTCTTGAAGGGAAAGATGTAACTCTGTGAGATGAATTAACAGAACAAAAAGCAGTTTCTCAGAAAGCTTCTTTTCTTATTTTTCCTTTTTCTTCATAGCCATCTATGGGCTTCCAAATATCACTTTGGAAATTCCACAAGAACAGTCTTAGCGAAAGGGGGAAAGCTGTAACTCCCTGAGATGAATTAACAGAACAAAGAAGCAGTTTCTCAGAACGTTTCTTTCCCGTTTTTAGCTGAAGATATTTCGTTTTTCACCATAGCCCTCTAAGGGCTTCCAAATATCACTTTGTAAATCTCACAAGAACAGTCCTAATGAACGGCTTCTTGAGGGGAATGCTGTAATTCTGTGACATGAACTAACAGAACACCAAGCAGTTTCTCAGAAAGCTTCTTTTCAGTTTTTAACTGAAGATATTTCCTTTTTCACCATAGCCCTCCATGGGCTTCCAAATATCACTTTACAAATTCCACAAGAACAGTCTTAGCGAAAGGCTTCTTCAGGCGAAAGCTGTAAATCTGTGACATGAACTCACAGAACACCAAGCAGTTTCTCAGAGTGCTTCTTTTCGGTTTTTAACGGAAGATATTTCCTTTTTCACCATAGCCCTCTATGGGCTTCCAAATTTCACTTTGCAAAATCCACAAGAACAGTCTTACTGAAGTGCTTCTTGAGAGGAAAGCTGTAACTAAGTGCGATGAATTAACAGAACACACAACAGTTTCTCAGAAATCTTCCTTCCAGTTTTCAACGGAAAATAATTCCTATTTCACCATAGCCCTCAATGGGCTTCCAAATATCACGTTGCAAATTCCACAAGAACAGTCTTAGCGAAAGGGTTCTGGTGGGAATAGCTGTAACTCTGTGAGATGCATTAACAGAACACAAAGCAGTTTCTCAGAAAGCTTCTTTAAAGTTTTTAATGGAAGATATTTCCTTTGTCACCTTAGCCCTCTATGGGCTTCCAAAAATCACTTTGCAAATTCCACAAGAACAGTCTTAGCGAAAGGCTTCTGGAGGGATAAGCTGTAACTCTGTGAGATGAATTAACAGAACACAAAGCAGTTTCTCAGAAAGCTTCTTTTTAGATTTTATCTTAGGATATTTCCTTTTTCACCATAGCCCTCAATCGGCTTCCAAATATCACTTTGCAAATTCCACAACATTCTTATGGAAAGGCTTCTTGAGGTAAAATCTGTAACTCTGTGAGATGAATTAACAGAACTCAAAGCAGTTTCTCAGAAATATTCTTTCCAGTTTTTAACGGAATATATTTACTTTTTCACCATAACCGTCTATGGGCCTCCAAATATCACTTTGCAAATTCCACAAGAACAGTCTTAGCGAAAGGCTTCTTGAGGGGAAAGCTGTGACTGTGTGAGATGAATTAACAGAACACAATGCAGTTTCTCGGAAATCTTCTTTCCAGTTTTTAACAGAAGATATTTCCTGTTTCACGATAGCTTTCTACGGGCTTCCAAATATCACTTTGCACATTTCACAAGAAAAGTCTTAGTGAATACGTTCTTGAGTGGAAAGCTGTAACTCGGCGAGATGAACTAACAGAACGAAAAGCGGTTTCTCAGAAAGCTTCTTTTCTTTTTTTAACTTAGGATACTTCCATTTTCACCATTGCCCTCTAGGGGCTTCCAAATATCACATTGCAAATGCCACAAGAACAGTCTTACCGAATGGCTTCTGGAGGTGAAAGCTGTAACTCGGTGAGATATATTAACAGAACACACGGCAGTTTCCCAGAATGCTTCTTTCCAGTTTTTACCCGAAGATATTTCCTTTTTCACCATAGACCTCTATGGGCTTCCAAATATCACTTTACAAATTTCAGAAGAAAGGTCCTAGTGCAGGGCTTCTTGAGGGGAAAGCTGTAACTCTGTGAAATGAGTTAACAGAACACAAAGCAGCTTCTCAGAAAGCTTCTTTTCAGTGTTTTTCTAAGGATATATCCTCTTTCATCATAGTCCTTTTTGGGCTTCCAAATATCACTTTGCAATTGCCTCAAGAACAGTCTTAGTTAAAGGCTTCTTGAAGAGAAAGCTTCAACTCGGTGAGATGTATTAACAGAACACACGGCAGGTTCTCAAAAAATTTCTTTCCAGTTTTTAACGGAAGATATTTACTTTTTTACCTTAGCCATCTATGGGTTTCGAAATATCACTTTGCAAATTTCACAAGAATAGTGTTAGTGAACGGCTTCTTGAGGGGAAAGCTGAAACTCTGTGAGATGAACTAACAGAACAGAAAGCAGTTTCTCAGAGATCTTCTTTTCGGTTTTTAACGGAAGATATTTCCTTTTTCACCATAGCTCTCTAAGGGCTTCCAAATTTCACTTTGCAAATTCCACAAGAACAGTCTTAGCGAAAGGCATCTAGAGGGGAAAGGTGTAACTCTGTGAGATGAATTCACAGAACACAAAGCAGTTTGTAAGAGAGCTTCTTTAAAGTTTTTAACGGAAGATATTTCCTTTGTCACCATAGCCCTCTATGGGCTAACGAAAATCACTTTGCAAATTCCACAAGAACAGTCTTAGCGAAAGGCTTCTGGAGGGATAAGCTGTAACTCTGTGTGATGAATTAACAGAACACAAAGCAGTTTCTCAGAAAGCTTCTTTTTAGATTTTATCTTAGGATATTTCCTTTTTCACCATAGCCCTCAATCGGCTTCCAAATATCACTTTGCAAATTCCACAACAGTCTTATGAAAGGCTTCTTGAGGTAAAAGCTGTAACTCTGTGAGATGAATTAACAGAACCCAAAGCAGTTTCTCAGAAATATTCTTTCCAGTTTTTAACGGAATATATTTACTTTTTCACCATAACCGTCTATGGGCCTCCAAATATCACTTTGCAAATTCCACAAGAACAGTCATAGCGAAAGTCTTCTTGAGGGGAAAGCTGTGACTGTGTGAGATGAATTAACAGAACACAATGCAGTTTCTCGGAAATCTTCTTTCCAGTTTTTAACAGAAGATATTTCCTCTTTCACCATAGCTTTCTACGGGCTTCCAAATATCACTTTGCAAATTTCACAAGAAAAGTCTTAGTGAATACGTTCTTGAGTGGAAAGCTGTAACTCGGCGAGATGAACTAACAGAATGAAAAGCGGTTTCTCAGAAAGCTTCTTTTCTTTTTTAAACTTAGGATATTTCCATTTTCACCATTGCCCTCTAGGGGCTTCCAAATATCACATTGCAAATCCCACAAGAACAGTCTTACCGAATGGCTTCTTGAGGTGAAAGCTGTAACGCGGTGAGATATATTAACAGAACACACGGCAGTTTCCCAGAATGCTTCTCTCCAGTTTTTACCCGAAGATATTTCCTTTTTCACCATAACCCTCTATGGGCTTCCAAATATCACTTTACAAATTTCAGAAGGAAGGTCCTAGTGAAGGGCTTCTTGAGGGGAAAGCTGTAACTCTGTGAAATGAATTAACAGAACACAAAGCAGCTTCTCAGAAAGCTTCTTTTCAGTGTTTTTCTAAGGATATATCCTCTTTCATCACAGTCCTCTATGGGCTTCCAAATATCACTTTGCAATTGCCTCAAGAACAGTCTTAGTTAAAGGCTTCTTGAAGTGAAAGCTTCAACTCGGTGAGATGTATTAACAGAACACACGGCAGGTTCTCAAAAAACTTCTTTCCAGTTTTTAACGGAAGATATTTACTATTTTACCATAGCCATCTATGGGTTTCGAAATATCACTTTGCAAATTTCACAAGAATAGTGTTAGTGAACGGATTCTTGAGGGGAAAGCTGAAACTCTGTGAGATGAACTAACAGAACAGAAAGCAGTTTCTCAGAGATCTTCTTTTCGGTTTTTAACGGAAGATATTTCCTTTTTCACCATAGCTCTCTAAGGGCTTCCAAATTTCACTTTGCAAAGTCCACAAGAACAGTCTTAGCGAAAGGCTTCTAGAGGGGAAATCTGTAACTCTGTGAGATGAATTCACAGAACACAAAGCAGTTTCTAAGAGAGCTTCTTTCCAGTTTTTAACGGAAGATATTTCCTTTTTCACCATAGCCCTCTATGTGCCTCCAAATATCACCTTGCAAATTCCACAAGAACAGTCTTAGCGAAAGGCTTCTGCAGAGAAATGCTGTATTTCTGTGCTGTGAATAAACAGAACATAAAGCAGTTTCTCAGAAATCTTCTTTCCAGTTTTTATCTTAGGATAATTCCTTTTTCACCATAGCCCTCTATGGGCTTCAAAATATCACTACGCAAATCCCACAGGAACAGTCTTAGCGAAAGGCTTCTTGTGGAGAAAGCTGTAACTCGCTGAGTTATATTAACAGAACACACGGCAGTTTCTCAGAGTGCTTCTTTTCTTTTTTTATCTTAGGATATTTCCATTTTCACCATTGCCCTCTAGGGGTTCCAAATGTCACTTTGAAAATTGCACAAGAACAGTCTTACTGAATGGTTCCTTGAGGGGAAAGCTCTAACACTGTGAGATTAACTAACAGAACACAAAGCAGTTTCTCAGAAAGCTTCTTCTCGGTTTTAATCTTAGGATATTTCCTTTTTCACCATAGCCATCTATGGGCTTCGAAATATCACTTTGCAAATTCCACAAGAACAGTCTTAGCGGAAGGTTTCTTTAGGAGAAAGCTGTGATTCTTTGAGAAGAATTAACAGAACATAAAGCAGTATCTCAGAATGCTTCTTTTCAGTTTTTAACTGAAGATATTTCCTTTATCACCATTGCCCTCTAAGGGCTTCCAAATATCACTTTGCAAATACCACAACAGCAGCCTCAGCAAAAGGCTTCTTGAGGGTAAAGCTGTAACTCTGTGAGTTGAATTAAGAGAAAACACAGCAGTTCCTCAGAAAGATTCTTTTCAGTTTTTATCTTAGGATATTTCCTTTTTCACCCTAGACCTCTAATGGCTTCCAAACATCACTTGGCAAATTCCACAAGAACAGTCTTATTGAACGGCTCCTTGAGCGGAAAGCTGTAACTCTGTGAGATGAACTAACAGAACAGAAAGCAGTTTCTCAGAAAGGTTCTTTTCGGTTTTTATCTTAGGATATTTCCATTTACACCATAGCCCTCTATGTGATTAAAAATATCACTTTGCAAGTTCCACAACAACAGCCTTAGCGAAAGTCTTTTTGAGGGGAAAGCTATAACTCTGTGAGATGAATTAACAGAACACAAAGCAGTGTCTCAGAAAGCTTCTTTCCAGTTTTTAACGGAAGATACTTCCTTTTTCACCATAACCGTCTATGGCCTTCCAAATATCACTTGCAAATTCCTCCAGATCTGTCTTATCGAAAGGCTTCTTGAGGGGAAAGCTGTAACTCTGTGAGATGAACTAACAGAACACAAGGCAGTTTCTCAGAAAGTTTCTTTCCAGTTTATAATGGAAGATATTTCGTTTTTCACCATAGCCCTCTAAGGGATTCCAAATATCACTTTGCAAATTCCACAAGAACAATCTTAGGGAAAGGCTTCTTGAGAGGAAAGCTGTAACCCTGTGAAATGAAATAACAGAACACAACGCAGTTTCTCAGAGATGTTCTTTTCGGTTTTTAACGGAAGATATTTCCTTTTTCACCATAGCTCTCTAAGGGCTTCCAAATTTCACTTTGCAAATTCCACAAGAACAGTCTTAGCGAAAGGCTTCTAGAGGGGAAAGCTGTAACTCTGTGAGATGAATTCACAGAACACAAAGCAGTTTCTAAGAGAGCTTCTTTCCAGTTTTTAACGGAAGATATTTCCTTTTTCACCATAGCCCTCTATGTGCCTCCAAATATCACCTTGCAAATTCCACAAGAACAGTCTTAGCGAAAGGCTTCTTGAGGGGAAAGCTGTGACTCTGTGAGATGAATTAACAGAACACAATGCAGTTTCTCAGAAATCTTCTTTCCAGTATTTAACGGAAGATATTCCTTTTTCACCATAGCCGACTACGGGCTTCCAAATATCACTTTGGAAATTTCACAAGAATTGTCTTAGTGAACTGCTTCTTGAGTGGAAAGCTGTAACTCTGTGAGATGAACTAACAGAACCAAAAGCGGTTTCTCAGAAAGCTTCTTTTCTTTTTTTATCTTAGGATATTTCCATTTTCACCATTGCCCTCTATGGGCTTCCAAATATCACTTTGCAATTTCCACAACAACATCCTTAGCGAAAGCATTCTTTATAGGAAAGCTCAAACTCTGTGAGTTGAATTTACAGAACACAAAGCAGTTTCTCAGAAAGCTTCTCTTTAGCTTTTAACTGAAGATATTTCCTTTTTCACCAAAGCCCTCTATGGGCTTCCAAATATCACTTTTCTAATTCCACAACAACAGCCTTAGTGAAAGGCTTTTTAAGGGGAAATCTGTAACTCTGTGAGTTGAATTAACAGACCACAAAGCAGTTTCTCAGAAAACTTTTTTTCAGTTTTTAACTGAAGATATTTCCTCTTTCACCAAAGCCCTCTAAGGGCTTCCAAATATCACTTTGGAAATCCCACAAGAACAGTCTTGGCGAAAGGTTTTTTGAGGGGAAAGCTGTAACACGGTGAGATGTATTAACACAACACACGGCAGTTTCTCAGAATTCTTCTTTCCAGTTCTTAACGCAAGATATTTCCATTTTCATCATAGCCCTCTACGTGCTTCCAAATAATTCTTTGCAAATTACACAAGAACAGTCTTAGTGAACAGTTTCTTCAGTGGAAAGCGATAACTCTGTGAGATGAACTAACAGAACACAAGGCAGTTTCACAGAAAGCTACTTTTCTTTTTTTATCTTATGATATTTCCATTTTCTCCATTGCCCTCTATGGGCTTCCAAATATCACTTTGTAAATTCCACAAGAGCAGTCTTAGTGAAAGGCTTCTGCAGGGACAAGCTGTAACTCTGTGAGATGAATTAACATACACAAAGCAGCTTCTCAGAAAGCTTCTGTTCAGTTTTTATCTTAGGATATTTCCTTTTTCACCATAGCCTTCTAAGGGCTCCAAATATCACTTTGTAAATTCCACAAGAACAGTCTTAGCGAAAGGCTTCTTGAAGGGAAAGCTGTAACTCTGTGAGTTGAATTAAGAGACCACAAAGTAGTTTCTCAGAAAGCTTCTTTCCAGTTTTTAACTGAAGATATTTCCTTTTTCATCATAGCCCTCTAAGGGCTTCCAATATCACTTTACAAATTTCACAAGAACAGTCTTAGTGAACGGCTTCTTGAGGGTAAAGCCGTAACTCTGTGAGATGAACTAACAGAACACAAGGCAGTTTCTCAGAAAGCTTCTTTTCGATTTTTATCTTAGGATATTTCCATTTTCACCATAGGCATCTATGGGCTTCCAAATATCACCTTGCAAATTCCACAAAAACAGCCTTAGCGACAGGCCTCTTGAGGGGAAAGATGTAATTCTGTGAGTTGAATTAACAGAAAACAAAGCAGTTTCTCAGAAAGCTTCTTTACAGTTTTTATCTTAGGATATTTCCTTTTTCACCATAGCCCTCAATCGGCTTCCAAATATCACTTTGCAAATTCCACAACATTCTTATCGAAAGGCTTCTTGAGGTAAAAGCTGTAACTCTGTGAGATGAATTAACAGACCTCAAAGCAGTTTCTCAGAAATATTCTTTCCAGTTTTTAACGGAATATATTTACTTTTTCACCATAACCGTCTATGGGCCTCCAAATATCACTTTGCAAATTCCACAAGAACAGTCATAGCGAAAGGCTTCTTGAGGGGAAAGCTGTGACTGTGTGAGATGAATTAACAGAACACAATGCAGTTTCTCGGAAATCTTCTTTCCAGTTTTTAACAGAAGTTATTTCCTCTTTCACCATAGCTTTCTACGGGCTTCCAAATATCACTTTGCAAATTTCACAAGAAAAGTCTTAGTGAATACGTTCTTGAGTGGAAAGCTGTAACTCGGCGAGATGAACTAACAGAACGAAAAGCGGTTTCTCAGAAAGCTTCTTTTCTTTTTTTAACTTAGGATATTTCCATTTTCACCATTGCCCTCTAGGGGCTTCCAAATATCACATTGCAAATCCCACAAGAACATTTTACCGAATGGCTTCTTGAGGTGAAAGCTGTAACGCGGTGAGATATATTTACAGAACACACGGCAGTTTCCCAGAATGCTTCTTTCCAGTTTTTACCCGAAAATATTTCCTTTTTCACCATAGCCCTCTATGGGCTTCCAAATATCACTTTACAAATTTCAGAAGAAAGGACTTAGTGAACGGCTTCTTGAGGGGAAAGCTGTAACTCTGTGAAATGAGTTAACAGAACACAAAGCAGCTTCTCAGAAAGCTTCTTTTCAGTGTTTTTCTAAGGATATATCCTCTTTCATCGTAGTCCTCTATGGGCTTCCAAATATCACTTTGCAATTGCCTCAAGAACAGTCTTAGTTAAAGGCTTCTTGAAGTGAAAGCTTCAACTCGGTGAGATGTAATAACAGAACACACGGCAGGTTCTCAAAAAACTTCTTTCCAGTTTTTAACGGAAGATATTTACTTTTTTATCATAGCCATCTATGGGTTTCGAAATATCACTTTGCAAATTTCACAAGAACAGTGTTAGTGAACGGCTTCTTGAGGGGAAAGCTGAAACTCTGTGAGATGAACTAACAGAACAGAAAGCAGTTTCTCAGAGATCTTCTTTTCGGTTTTTAACGGAAGATATTTCCGTTTTCACCATAGCTCTCTAAGGGCTTCCAAATTTCACTTTGCAAAGTCGACAAGAACAGTCTTAGCGAAAGGCTTCTAGAGGGGAAAGCTGTAACTCTGTGAGATGAATTCACAGAACACAAAGCATTTTCTAAGAGAGCTTCCTTAAAGTTTTTAACGGAAGTTATTTCCTTTGTCACCATAGCCCTCTATGGGCTTACAAAAATCACTTTGCAAATTCCACAAGAACAGTCTTAGCGAAAGGCTTCTGGAGGGATAAGCTGTAACTCTGTGTGATGAATTAACGGAACACAAAGCAGTTTCTCAGAAAGCTTCTTTTTAGATTTTATCTTAGGATATTTCCTTTTTCACCATAGCCCTCAATCGGCTTCCAAATATCACTTTGGAAATTCCACAACAGTCTTATCGAAAGGCTTCTTGAGGTAAAAGTTGTAACTCTGTGAGATGAATTAACAGAACTCAAAGCAGTTTCTCAGAAATATTCTTTCCAGTTTTTAACGGAATATATTTACTTTTTCACCATAACCGTCTATGGGCCTCCAAATATCACTTTGCAAATTCCACAAGAACAGTCTTAGCGAAAGGCTTCTTGAGGGGAAAGCTGTGACTGTGTGAGATGAATTAACAGAACACAATGCAGTTTCTCGGAAATCTTCTTTCCAGTTTTTAAGAGAAGATATTTCCTCTTTCACCATAGCTTTCTACGGGCTTCCAAATATCACTTTGCAAATTTCACAAGAAAAGTCTTAGTGAATACGTTCTTGAGTGGAAAGCTGTAACTCGGCGAGATGAACTAACAGAACGAAAAGCGGTTTCTCAGAAAGCTTCTTTTCTTTTTTTAACTTAGGATATTTCCATTTTCACCATTGCCCTCTAGGGGCTTCCAAATATCACATTGCAAATCCCACAAGAACAGTCTTACCGAATGGCTTCTTGAGGTGAAAGCTGTAACGCGGTGAGATATATTAACAGAACACACGGCAGTTTCCCAGAATGCTTCTCTCCAGTTTTTACCCGAAGATATTTCCTTTTTCACCATAGCCCTCTATGGGCTTCCAAATATCACTTTACAAATTTCAGAAGGAAGGTCCTAGTGAAGGGCTTCTTGAGGGGAAAGCTGTAACTCTGTGAAATGAATTAACAGAACACAAAGCAGCTTCTCAGAAAGCTTCTTTCAGTGTTTTTCTAAGGATATATCCTCTTTCATCATAGTCCTCTATGGGCTTCCAAATATCACTTTGCAATTGCCTCAAGAACAGTCTTAGTTAAAGGCTTCTTGAAGTGAAAGCTTCAACTCGGTGAGATGTATTAACAGAACACACGGCAGGTTCTCAAAAAACTTCTTTCCAGTTTTTAACGGAAGATATTTACTATTTTACCATAGCCATCTATGGGTTTCGAAATATCACTTTGCAAATTTCACAAGAATAGTGTTAGTGAACGGATTCTTGAGGGGAAAGCTGAAACTCTGTGAGATGAACTAACAGAACAGAAAGCAGTTTCTCAGAGATCTTCTTTTCGGTTTTTAACGGAAGATATTTCCTTTTTCACCATAGCTCTCTAAGGGCTTCCAAATTTCACTTTGCAAAGTCCACAAGAACAGTCTTAGCGAAAGGCTTCTAGAGGGGAAATCTGTAACTCTGTGAGATGAATTCACAGAACACAAAGCAGTTTCTAAGAGAGCTTCTTTCCAGTTTTTAACGGAAGATATTTCCTTTTTCACCATAGCCCTCTATGTGCCTCCAAATATCACCTTGCAAATTCCACAAGAACAGTCTTAGCGAAAGGCTTCTGCAGAGAAATGCTGTATTTCTGTGCTGTGAATAAACAGAACATAAAGCAGTTTCTCAGAAATCTTCTTTCCAGTTTTTATCTTAGGATAATTCCTTTTTCACCATAGCCCTCTATGGGCTTCAAAATATCACTACGCAAATCCCACAGGAACAGTCTTAGCGAAAGGCTTCTTGTGGAGAAAGCTGTAACTCGCTGAGTTATATTAACAGAACACACGGCAGTTTCTCAGAGTGCTTCTTTTCTTTTTTTATCTTAGGATATTTCCATTTTCACCATTGCCCTCTAGGGGTTCCAAATGTCACTTTGAAAATTGCACAAGAACAGTCTTACTGAATGGTTCCTTGAGGGGAAAGCTCTAACACTGTGAGATTAACTAACAGAACACAAAGCAGTTTCTCAGAAAGCTTCTTCTCGGTTTTAATCTTAGGATATTTCCTTTTTCACCATAGCCATCTATGGGCTTCGAAATATCACTTTGCAAATTCCACAAGAACAGTCTTAGCGGAAGGTTTCTTTAGGAGAAAGCTGTGATTCTTTGAGAAGAATTAACAGAACATAAAGCAGTATCTCAGAATGCTTCTTTTCAGTTTTTAACTGAAGATATTTCCTTTATCACCATTGCCCTCTAAGGGCTTCCAAATATCACTTTGCAAATACCACAACAGCAGCCTCAGCAAAAGGCTTCTTGAGGGTAAAGCTGTAACTCTGTGAGTTGAATTAAGAGAAAACACAGCAGTTCCTCAGAAAGATTCTTTTCAGTTTTTATCTTAGGATATTTCCTTTTTCACCCTAGACCTCTAATGGCTTCCAAACATCACTTGGCAAATTCCACAAGAACAGTCTTATTGAACGGCTCCTTGAGCGGAAAGCTGTAACTCTGTGAGATGAACTAACAGAACAGAAAGCAGTTTCTCAGAAAGGTTCTTTTCGGTTTTTATCTTAGGATATTTCCATTTACACCATAGCCCTCTATGTGATTAAAAATATCACTTTGCAAGTTCCACAACAACAGCCTTAGCGAAAGTCTTTTTGAGGGGAAAGCTATAACTCTGTGAGATGAATTAACAGAACACAAAGCAGTGTCTCAGAAAGCTTCTTTCCAGTTTTTAACGGAAGATATTTCCTTTTTCACCATAACCGTCTATGGCCTTCCAAATATCACTTGCAAATTCCTCCAGATCTGTCTTATCGAAAGGCTTCTTGAGGGGAAAGCTGTAACTCTGTGAGATGAACTAACAGAACACAAGGCAGTTTCTCAGAAAGTTTCTTTCCAGTTTATAATGGAAGATATTTCGTTTTTCACCATAGCCCTCTAAGGGCTTCCAAATATCACTTTGCAAATTCCACAAGAACAATCTTAGGGAAAGGCTTCTTGAGAGGAAAGCTGTAACCCTGTGAAATGAAATAACAGAACACAACGCAGTTTCTCAGAGATGTTCTTTTCGGTTTTTAACGGAAGATATTTCCTTTTTCACCATAGCTCTCTAAGGGCTTCCAAATTTCACTTTGCAAATTCCACAAGAACAGTCTTAGCGAAAGGCTTCTAGAGGGGAAAGCTGTAACTCTGTGAGATGAATTCACAGAACACAAAGCAGTTTCTAAGAGAGCTTCTTTCCAGTTTTTAACGGAAGATATTTCCTTTTTCACCATAGCCCTCTATGTGCCTCCAAATATCACCTTGCAAATTCCACAAGAACAGTCTTAGCGAAAGGCTTCTTGAGGGGAAAGCTGTGACTCTGTGAGATGAATTAACAGAACACAATGCAGTTTCTCAGAAATCTTCTTTCCAGTATTTAACGGAAGATATTCCTTTTTCACCATAGCCGACTACGGGCTTCCAAATATCATGTTGGAAATTTCACAAGAATTGTCTTAGTGAACTGCTTCTTGAGTGGAAAGCTGTAACTCTGTGAGATGAACTAACAGAACCAAAAGCGGTTTCTCAGAAAGCTTCTTTTCTTTTTTTATCTTAGGATATTTCCATTTTCACCATTGCCCTCTATGGGCTTCCAAATATCACTTTGCAATTTCCACAACAACATCCTTAGCGAAAGCATTCTTTATAGGAAAGCTCAAACTCTGTGAGTTGAATTTACAGAACACAAAGCAGTTTCTCAGAAAGCTTCTCTTTAGCTTTTAACTGAAGATATTTCCTTTTTCACCAAAGCCCTCTATGGGCTTCCAAATATCACTTTTCTAATTCCACAACAACAGCCTTAGTGAAAGGCTTTTTAAGGGGAAATCTGTAACTCTGTGAGTTGAATTAACAGACCACAAAGCAGTTTCTCAGAAAACTTTTTTTCAGTTTTTAACTGAAGATATTTCCTCTTTCACCAAAGCCCTCTAAGGGCTTCCAAATATCACTTTGGAAATCCCACAAGAACAGTCTTGGCGAAAGGTTTTTTGAGGGGAAAGCTGTAACACGGTGAGATGTATTAACACAACACACGGCAGTTTCTCAGAATTCTTCTTTCCAGTTCTTAACGCAAGATATTTCCATTTTCATCATAGCCCTCTACGTGCTTCCAAATAATTCTTTGCAAATTACACAAGAACAGTCTTAGTGAACAGTTTCTTCAGTGGAAAGCGATAACTCTGTGAGATGAACTAACAGAACACAAGGCAGTTTCACAGAAAGCTACTTTTCTTTTTTTATCTTATGATATTTCCATTTTCTCCATTGCCCTCTATGGGCTTCCAAATATCACTTTGTAAATTCCACAAGAGCAGTCTTAGTGAAAGGCTTCTGCAGGGACAAGCTGTAACTCTGTGAGATGAATTAACATACACAAAGCAGCTTCTCAGAAAGCTTCTGTTCAGTTTTTATCTTAGGATATTTCCTTTTTCACCATAGCCTTCTAAGGGCTCCAAATATCACTTTGTAAATTCCACAAGAACAGTCTTAGCGAAAGGCTTCTTGAAGGGAAAGCTGTAACTCTGTGAGTTGAATTAAGAGACCACAAAGTAGTTTCTCAGAAAGCTTCTTTCCAGTTTTTAACTGAAGATATTTCCTTTTTCATCATAGCCCTCTAAGGGCTTCCAATATCACTTTACAAATTTCACAAGAACAGTCTTAGTGAACGGCTTCTTGAGGGTAAAGCCGTAACTCTGTGAGATGAACTAACAGAACACAAGGCAGTTTCTCAGAAAGCTTCTTTTCGATTTTTATCTTAGGATATTTCCATTTTCACCATAGGCATCTATGGGCTTCCAAATATCACCTTGCAAATTCCACAAAAACAGCCTTAGCGACAGGCCTCTTGAGGGGAAAGATGTAATTCTGTGAGTTGAATTAACAGAAAACAAAGCAGTTTCTCAGAAAGCTTCTTTACAGTTTTTATCTTAGGATATTTCCTTTTTCACCATAGCCCTCAATCGGCTTCCAAATATCACTTTGCAAATTCCACAACATTCTTATCGAAAGGCTTCTTGAGGTAAAAGCTGTAACTCTGTGAGATGAATTAACAGACCTCAAAGCAGTTTCTCAGAAATATTCTTTCCAGTTTTTAACGGAATATATTTACTTTTTCACCATAACCGTCTATGGGCCTCCAAATATCACTTTGCAAATTCCACAAGAACAGTCATAGCGAAAGGCTTCTTGAGGGGAAAGCTGTGACTGTGTGAGATGAATTAACAGAACACAATGCAGTTTCTCGGAAATCTTCTTTCCAGTTTTTAACAGAAGTTATTTCCTCTTTCACCATAGCTTTCTACGGGCTTCCAAATATCACTTTGCAAATTTCACAAGAAAAGTCTTAGTGAATACGTTCTTGAGTGGAAAGCTGTAACTCGGCGAGATGAACTAACAGAACGAAAAGCGGTTTCTCAGAAAGCTTCTTTTCTTTTTTTAACTTAGGATATTTCCATTTTCACCATTGCCCTCTAGGGGCTTCCAAATATCACATTGCAAATCCCACAAGAACATTTTACCGAATGGCTTCTTGAGGTGAAAGCTGTAACGCGGTGAGATATATTTACAGAACACACGGCAGTTTCCCAGAATGCTTCTTTCCAGTTTTTACCCGAAAATATTTCCTTTTTCACCATAGCCCTCTATGGGCTTCCAAATATCACTTTACAAATTTCAGAAGAAAGGACTTAGTGAACGGCTTCTTGAGGGGAAAGCTGTAACTCTGTGAAATGAGTTAACAGAACACAAAGCAGCTTCTCAGAAAGCTTCTTTTCAGTGTTTTTCTAAGGATATATCCTCTTTCATCGTAGTCCTCTATGGGCTTCCAAATATCACTTTGCAATTGCCTCAAGAACAGTCTTAGTTAAAGGCTTCTTGAAGTGAAAGCTTCAACTCGGTGAGATGTAATAACAGAACACACGGCAGGTTCTCAAAAAACTTCTTTCCAGTTTTTAACGGAAGATATTTACTTTTTTATCATAGCCATCTATGGGTTTCGAAATATCACTTTGCAAATTTCACAAGAACAGTGTTAGTGAACGGCTTCTTGAGGGGAAAGCTGAAACTCTGTGAGATGAACTAACAGAACAGAAAGCAGTTTCTCAGAGATCTTCTTTTCGGTTTTTAACGGAAGATATTTCCGTTTTCACCATAGCTCTCTAAGGGCTTCCAAATTTCACTTTGCAAAGTCGACAAGAACAGTCTTAGCGAAAGGCTTCTAGAGGGGAAAGCTGTAACTCTGTGAGATGAATTCACAGAACACAAAGCATTTTCTAAGAGAGCTTCCTTAAAGTTTTTAACGGAAGTTATTTCCTTTGTCACCATAGCCCTCTATGGGCTTACAAAAATCACTTTGCAAATTCCACAAGAACAGTCTTAGCGAAAGGCTTCTGGAGGGATAAGCTGTAACTCTGTGTGATGAATTAACGGAACACAAAGCAGTTTCTCAGAAAGCTTCTTTTTAGATTTTATCTTAGGATATTTCCTTTTTCACCATAGCCCTCAATCGGCTTCCAAATATCACTTTGGAAATTCCACAACAGTCTTATCGAAAGGCTTCTTGAGGTAAAAGTTGTAACTCTGTGAGATGAATTAACAGAACTCAAAGCAGTTTCTCAGAAATATTCTTTCCAGTTTTTAACGGAATATATTTACTTTTTCACCATAACCGTCTATGGGCCTCCAAATATCACTTTGCAAATTCCACAAGAACAGTCTTAGCGAAAGGCTTCTTGAGGGGAAAGCTGTGACTGTGTGAGATGAATTAACAGAACACAATGCAGTTTCTCGGAAATCTTCTTTCCAGTTTTTAAGAGAAGATATTTCCTCTTTCACCATAGCTTTCTACGGGCTTCCAAATATCACTTTGCAAATTTCACAAGAAAAGTCTTAGTGAATACGTTCTTGAGTGGAAAGCTGTAACTCGGCGAGATGAACTAACAGAACGAAAAGCGGTTTCTCAGAAAGCTTCTTTTCTTTTTTTAACTTAGGATATTTCCATTTTCACCATTGCCCTCTAGGGGCTTCCAAATATCACATTGCAAATCCCACAAGAACATTTTACCGAATGGCTTCTGGAGGTGAAAGCTGTAACGCGGTGAGATATATTTACAGGACACACGGCAGTTTCCCAGAATGCTTCTTTCCAGTTTTTACCCGAAAATATTTCCTTTTTCACCATAGCCCTCTATGGGCTTCCAAATATCACTTTACAAATTTCAGAAGAAAGGACTTAGTGAACGGCTTCTTGAGGGGAAAGCTGTAACTCTGTGAAATGAGTTAACAGAACACAAAGCAGCTTCTCAGAAAGCTTCTTTTCAGTGTTTTTCTAAGGATATATCCTCTTTCATCATAGTCCTCTATGGGCTTCCAAATATCACTTTGCAATTGCCTCAAGAACAGTCTTAGTTAAAGGCTTCTTGAAGTGAAAGCTTCAACTCGGTGAGATGTAATAACAGAACACACGGCAGGTTCTCAAAAAACTTCTTTCCAGTTTTTAACGGAAGATATTTACTTTTTTATCATAGCCATCTATGGGTTTCGAAATATCACTTTGCAAATTTCACAAGAACAGTGTTAGTGAACGGCTTCTTGAGGGGAAAGCTGAAACTCTGTGAGATGAACTAACAGAACAGAAAGCAGTTTCTCAGAGATCTTCTTTTCGGTTTTTAACGGAAGATATTTCCGTTTTCACCATAGCTCTCTAAGGGCTTCCAAATTTCACTTTGCAAAGTCGACAAGAACAGTCTTAGCGAAAGGCTTCTAGAGGGGAAAGCTGTAACTCTGTGAGATGAATTCACAGAACACAAAGCATTTTCTAAGAGAGCTTCCTTAAAGTTTTTAACGGAAGTTATTTCCTTTGTCACCATAGCCCTCTATGGGCTTACAAAAATCACTTTGCAAATTCCACAAGAACAGTCTTAGCGAAAGGCTTCTGGAGGGATAAGCTGTAACTCTGTGTGATGAATTAACGGAACACAAAGCAGTTTCTCAGAAAGCTTCTTTTTAGATTTTATCTTAGGATATTTCCTTTTTCACCATAGCCCTCAATCGGCTTCCAAATATCACTTTGGAAATTCCACAACAGTCTTATCGAAAGGCTTCTTGAGGTAAAAGTTGTAACTCTGTGAGATGAATTAACAGAACTCAAAGCAGTTTCTCAGAAATATTCTTTCCAGTTTTTAACGGAATATATTTACTTTTTCACCATAACCGTCTATGGGCCTCCAAATATCACTTTGCAAATTCCACAAGAACAGTCTTAGCGAAAGGCTTCTTGAGGGGAAAGCTGTGACTGTGTGAGATGAATTAACAGAACACAATGCAGTTTCTCGGAAATCTTCTTTCCAGTTTTTAAGAGAAGATATTTCCTCTTTCACCATAGCTTTCTACGGGCTTCCAAATATCACTTTGCAAATTTCACAAGAAAAGTCTTAGTGAATACGTTCTTGAGTGGAAAGCTGTAACTCGGCGAGATGAACTAACAGAACGAAAAGCGGTTTCTCAGAAAGCTTCTTTTCTTTTTTAAACTTAGGATATTTCCATTTTCACCATTGCCCTCTAGGGGCTTCCAAATATCACATTGCAAATCCCACAAGAACAGTCTTACCGAATGGCTTCTTGAGGTGAAAGCTGTAACGCGGTGAGATATATTAACAGAACACACGGCAGTTTCCCAGAATGCTTCTCTCCAGTTTTTACCCGAAGATATTTCCTTTTTCACCATAGCCCTCTATGGGCTTCCAAATATCACTTTACAAATTTCAGAAGGAAGGTCCTAGTGAAGGGCTTCTTGAGGGGAAAGCTGTAACTCTGTGAAATGAATTAACAGAACACAAAGCAGCTTCTCAGAAAGCTTCTTTCAGTGTTTTTCTAAGGATATATCCTCTTTCATCATAGTCCTCTATGGGCTTCCAAATATCACTTTGCAATTGCCTCAAGAACAGTCTTAGTTAAAGGCTTCTTGAAGTGAAAGCTTCAACTCGGTGAGATGTATTAACAGAACACACGGCAGGTTCTCAAAAAACTTCTTTCCAGTTTTTAACGGAAGATATTTACTATTTTACCATAGCCATCTATGGGTTTCGAAATATCACTTTGCAAATTTCACAAGAATAGTGTTAGTGAACGGATTCTTGAGGGGAAAGCTGAAACTCTGTGAGATGAACTAACAGAACAGAAAGCAGTTTCTCAGAGATCTTCTTTTCGGTTTTTAACGGAAGATATTTCCTTTTTCACCATAGCTCTCTAAGGGCTTCCAAATTTCACTTTGCAAAGTCCACAAGAACAGTCTTAGCGAAAGGCTTCTAGAGGGGAAATCTGTAACTCTGTGAGATGAATTCACAGAACACAAAGCAGTTTCTAAGAGAGCTTCTTTCCAGTTTTTAACGGAAGATATTTCCTTTTTCACCATAGCCCTCTATGTGCCTCCAAATATCACCTTGCAAATTCCACAAGAACAGTCTTAGCGAAAGGCTTCTGCAGAGAAATGCTGTATTTCTGTGCTGTGAATAAACAGAACATAAAGCAGTTTCTCAGAAATCTTCTTTCCAGTTTTTATCTTAGGATAATTCCTTTTTCACCATAGCCCTCTATGGGCTTCAAAATATCACTACGCAAATCCCACAGGAACAGTCTTAGCGAAAGGCTTCTTGTGGAGAAAGCTGTAACTCGCTGAGTTATATTAACAGAACACACGGCAGTTTCTCAGAGTGCTTCTTTTCTTTTTTTATCTTAGGATATTTCCATTTTCACTGTAGCCCTCTATGGGCTTCCAAATGTCACTTTGAAAATTGCACAAGAACAGTCTTACTGAATGGTTCCTTGAGGGGAAAGCTCTAACACTGTGAGATTAACTAACAGAACACAAAGCAGTTTCTCAGAAAGCTTCTTCTCGGTTTTAATCTTAGGATATTTCCTTTTTCACCATAGCCATCTATGGGCTTCGAAATATCACTTTGCAAATTCCACAAGAACAGTCTTAGCGGAAGGTTTCTTTAGGAGAAAGCTGTGATTCTTTGAGAAGAATTAACAGAACATAAAGCAGTATCTCAGAATGCTTCTTTTCAGTTTTTAACTGAAGATATTTCCTTTATCACCATTGCCCTCTAAGGGCTTCCAAATATCACTTTGCAAATACCACAACAGCAGCCTCAGCAAAAGGCTTCTTGAGGGTAAAGCTGTAACTCTGTGAGTTGAATTAAGAGAAAACACAGCAGTTCCTCAGAAAGATTCTTTTCAGTTTTTATCTTAGGATATTTCCTTTTTCACCCTAGACCTCTAATGGCTTCCAAACATCACTTGGCAAATTCCACAAGAACAGTCTTATTGAACGGCTCCTTGAGCGGAAAGCTGTAACTCTGTGAGATGAACTAACAGAACAGAAAGCAGTTTCTCAGAAAGGTTCTTTTCGGTTTTTATCTTAGGATATTTCCATTTACACCATAGCCCTCTATGTGATTAAAAATATCACTTTGCAAGTTCCACAACAACAGCCTTAGCGAAAGTCTTTTTGAGGGGAAAGCTATAACTCTGTGAGATGAATTAACAGAACACAAAGCAGTGTCTCAGAAAGCTTCTTTCCAGTTTTTAACGGAAGATATTTCCTTTTTCACCATAACCGTCTATGGCCTTCCAAATATCACTTGCAAATTCCTCCAGATCTGTCTTATCGAAAGGCTTCTTGAGGGGAAAGCTGTAACTCTGTGAGATGAACTAACAGAACACAAGGCAGTTTCTCAGAAAGTTTCTTTCCAGTTTATAATGGAAGATATTTCGTTTTTCACCATAGCCCTCTAAGGGCTTCCAAATATCACTTTGCAAATTCCACAAGAACAATCTTAGGGAAAGGCTTCTTGAGAGGAAAGCTGTAACCCTGTGAAATGAAATAACAGAACACAACGCAGTTTCTCAGAGATGTTCTTTTCGGTTTTTAACGGAAGATATTTCCTTTTTCACCATAGCTCTCTAAGGGCTTCCAAATTTCACTTTGCAAATTCCACAAGAACAGTCTTAGCGAAAGGCTTCTAGAGGGGAAAGCTGTAACTCTGTGAGATGAATTCACAGAACACAAAGCAGTTTCTAAGAGAGCTTCTTTCCAGTTTTTAACGGAAGATATTTCCTTTTTCACCATAGCCCTCTATGTGCCTCCAAATATCACCTTGCAAATTCCACAAGAACAGTCTTAGCGAAAGGCTTCTTGAGGGGAAAGCTGTGACTCTGTGAGATGAATTAACAGAACACAATGCAGTTTCTCAGAAATCTTCTTTCCAGTATTTAACGGAAGATATTCCTTTTTCACCATAGCCGACTACGGGCTTCCAAATATCATGTTGGAAATTTCACAAGAATTGTCTTAGTGAACTGCTTCTTGAGTGGAAAGCTGTAACTCTGTGAGATGAACTAACAGAACCAAAAGCGGTTTCTCAGAAAGCTTCTTTTCTTTTTTTATCTTAGGATATTTCCATTTTCACCATTGCCCTCTATGGGCTTCCAAATATCACTTTGCAATTTCCACAACAACATCCTTAGCGAAAGCATTCTTTATAGGAAAGCTCAAACTCTGTGAGTTGAATTTACAGAACACAAAGCAGTTTCTCAGAAAGCTTCTCTTTAGCTTTTAACTGAAGATATTTCCTTTTTCACCAAAGCCCTCTATGGGCTTCCAAATATCACTTTTCTAATTCCACAACAACAGCCTTAGTGAAAGGCTTTTTAAGGGGAAATCTGTAACTCTGTGAGTTGAATTAACAGACCACAAAGCAGTTTCTCAGAAAACTTTTTTTCAGTTTTTAACTGAAGATATTTCCTCTTTCACCAAAGCCCTCTAAGGGCTTCCAAATATCACTTTGGAAATCCCACAAGAACAGTCTTGGCGAAAGGTTTTTTGAGGGGAAAGCTGTAACACGGTGAGATGTATTAACACAACACACGGCAGTTTCTCAGAATTCTTCTTTCCAGTTCTTAACGCAAGATATTTCCATTTTCATCATAGCCCTCTACGTGCTTCCAAATAATTCTTTGCAAATTACACAAGAACAGTCTTAGTGAACAGTTTCTTCAGTGGAAAGCGATAACTCTGTGAGATGAACTAACAGAACACAAGGCAGTTTCACAGAAAGCTACTTTTCTTTTTTTATCTTATGATATTTCCATTTTCTCCATTGCCCTCTATGGGCTTCCAAATATCACTTTGTAAATTCCACAAGAGCAGTCTTAGTGAAAGGCTTCTGCAGGGACAAGCTGTAACTCTGTGAGATGAATTAACATACACAAAGCAGCTTCTCAGAAAGCTTCTGTTCAGTTTTTATCTTAGGATATTTCCTTTTTCACCATAGCCTTCTAAGGGCTCCAAATATCACTTTGTAAATTCCACAAGAACAGTCTTAGCGAAAGGCTTCTTGAAGGGAAAGCTGTAACTCTGTGAGTTGAATTAAGAGACCACAAAGTAGTTTCTCAGAAAGCTTCTTTCCAGTTTTTAACTGAAGATATTTCCTTTTTCATCATAGCCCTCTAAGGGCTTCCAATATCACTTTACAAATTTCACAAGAACAGTCTTAGTGAACGGCTTCTTGAGGGTAAAGCCGTAACTCTGTGAGATGAACTAACAGAACACAAGGCAGTTTCTCAGAAAGCTTCTTTTCGATTTTTATCTTAGGATATTTCCATTTTCACCATAGGCATCTATGGGCTTCCAAATATCACCTTGCAAATTCCACAAAAACAGCCTTAGCGACAGGCCTCTTGAGGGGAAAGATGTAATTCTGTGAGTTGAATTAACAGAAAACAAAGCAGTTTCTCAGAAAGCTTCTTTACAGTTTTTATCTTAGGATATTTCCTTTTTCACCATAGCCCTCAATCGGCTTCCAAATATCACTTTGCAAATTCCACAACATTCTTATCGAAAGGCTTCTTGAGGTAAAAGCTGTAACTCTGTGAGATGAATTAACAGACCTCAAAGCAGTTTCTCAGAAATATTCTTTCCAGTTTTTAACGGAATATATTTACTTTTTCACCATAACCGTCTATGGGCCTCCAAATATCACTTTGCAAATTCCACAAGAACAGTCATAGCGAAAGGCTTCTTGAGGGGAAAGCTGTGACTGTGTGAGATGAATTAACAGAACACAATGCAGTTTCTCGGAAATCTTCTTTCCAGTTTTTAACAGAAGTTATTTCCTCTTTCACCATAGCTTTCTACGGGCTTCCAAATATCACTTTGCAAATTTCACAAGAAAAGTCTTAGTGAATACGTTCTTGAGTGGAAAGCTGTAACTCGGCGAGATGAACTAACAGAACGAAAAGCGGTTTCTCAGAAAGCTTCTTTTCTTTTTTTAACTTAGGATATTTCCATTTTCACCATTGCCCTCTAGGGGCTTCCAAATATCACATTGCAAATCCCACAAGAACATTTTACCGAATGGCTTCTGGAGGTGAAAGCTGTAACGCGGTGAGATATATTTACAGAACACACGGCAGTTTCCCAGAATGCTTCTTTCCAGTTTTTACCCGAAAATATTTCCTTTTTCACCATAGCCCTCTATGGGCTTCCAAATATCACTTTACAAATTTCAGAAGAAAGGACTTAGTGAACGGCTTCTTGAGGGGAAAGCTGTAACTCTGTGAAATGAGTTAACAGAACACAAAGCAGCTTCTCAGAAAGCTTCTTTTCTGTGTTTTTCTAAGGATATATCCTCTTTCATCATAGTCCTCTATGGGCTTCCAAATATCACTTTGCAATTGCCTCAAGAACAGTCTTAGTTAAAGGCTTCTTGAAGTGAAAGCTTCAACTCGGTGAGATGTAATAACAGAACACACGGCAGGTTCTCAAAAAACTTCTTTCCAGTTTTTAACGGAAGATATTTACTTTTTTATCATAGCCATCTATGGGTTTCGAAATATCACTTTGCAAATTTCACAAGAACAGTGTTAGTGAACGGCTTCTTGAGGGGAAAGCTGAAACTCTGTGAGATGAACTAACAGAACAGAAAGCAGTTTCTCAGAGATCTTCTTTTCGGTTTTTAACGGAAGATATTTCCGTTTTCACCATAGCTCTCTAAGGGCTTCCAAATTTCACTTTGCAAAGTCGACAAGAACAGTCTTAGCGAAAGGCTTCTAGAGGGGAAAGCTGTAACTCTGTGAGATGAATTCACAGAACACAAAGCATTTTCTAAGAGAGCTTCCTTAAAGTTTTTAACGGAAGTTATTTCCTTTGTCACCATAGCCCTCTATGGGCTTACAAAAATCACTTTGCAAATTCCACAAGAACAGTCTTAGCGAAAGGCTTCTGGAGGGATAAGCTGTAACTCTGTGTGATGAATTAACGGAACACAAAGCAGTTTCTCAGAAAGCTTCTTTTTAGATTTTATCTTAGGATATTTCCTTTTTCACCATAGCCCTCAATCGGCTTCCAAATATCACTTTGGAAATTCCACAACAGTCTTATCGAAAGGCTTCTTGAGGTAAAAGTTGTAACTCTGTGAGATGAATTAACAGAACTCAAAGCAGTTTCTCAGAAATATTCTTTCCAGTTTTTAACGGAATATATTTACTTTTTCACCATAACCGTCTATGGGCCTCCAAATATCACTTTGCAAATTCCACAAGAACAGTCTTAGCGAAAGGCTTCTTGAGGGGAAAGCTGTGACTGTGTGAGATGAATTAACAGAACACAATGCAGTTTCTCGGAAATCTTCTTCCCAGTTTTTAAGAGAAGATATTTCCTCTTTCACCATAGCTTTCTACGGGCTTCCAAATATCACTTTGCAAATTTCACAAGAAAAGTCTTAGTGAATACGTTCTTGAGTGGAAAGCTGTAACTCGGCGAGATGAACTAACAGAACGAAAAGCGGTTTCTCAGAAAGCTTCTTTTCTTTTTTTAACTTAGGATATTTCCATTTTCACCATTGCCCTCTAGGGGCTTCCAAATATCACATTGCAAATCCCACAAGAACATTTTACCGAATGGCTTCTGGAGGTGAAAGCTGTAACGCGGTGAGATATATTTACAGGACACACGGCAGTTTCCCAGAATGCTTCTTTCCAGTTTTTACCCGAAAATATTTCCTTTTTCACCATAGCCCTCTATGGGCTTCCAAATATCACTTTACAAATTTCAGAAGAAAGGACTTAGTGAACGGCTTCTTGAGGGGAAAGCTGTAACTCTGTGAAATGAGTTAACAGAACACAAAGCAGCTTCTCAGAAAGCTTCTTTTCAGTGTTTTTCTAAGGATATATCCTCTTTCATCATAGTCCTCTATGGGCTTCCAAATATCACTTTGCAATTGCCTCAAGAACAGTCTTAGTTAAAGGCTTCTTGAAGTGAAAGCTTCAACTCGGTGAGATGTAATAACAGAACACACGGCAGGTTCTCAAAAAACTTCTTTCCAGTTTTTAACGGAAGATATTTACTTTTTTATCATAGCCATCTATGGGTTTCGAAATATCACTTTGCAAATTTCACAAGAACAGTGTTAGTGAACGGCTTCTTGAGGGGAAAGCTGAAACTCTGTGAGATGAACTAACAGAACAGAAAGCAGTTTCTCAGAGATCTTCTTTTCGGTTTTTAACGGAAGATATTTCCGTTTTCACCATAGCTCTCTAAGGGCTTCCAAATTTCACTTTGCAAAGTCGACAAGAACAGTCTTAGCGAAAGGCTTCTAGAGGGGAAAGCTGTAACTCTGTGAGATGAATTCACAGAACACAAAGCATTTTCTAAGAGAGCTTCCTTAAAGTTTTTAACGGAAGTTATTTCCTTTGTCACCATAGCCCTCTATGGGCTTACAAAAATCACTTTGCAAATTCCACAAGAACAGTCTTAGCGAAAGGCTTCTGGAGGGATAAGCTGTAACTCTGTGTGATGAATTAACGGAACACAAAGCAGTTTCTCAGAAAGCTTCTTTTTAGATTTTATCTTAGGATATTTCCTTTTTCACCATAGCCCTCAATCGGCTTCCAAATATCACTTTGGAAATTCCACAACAGTCTTATCGAAAGGCTTCTTGAGGTAAAAGTTGTAACTCTGTGAGATGAATTAACAGAACTCAAAGCAGTTTCTCAGAAATATTCTTTCCAGTTTTTAACGGAATATATTTACTTTTTCACCATAACCGTCTATGGGCCTCCAAATATCACTTTGCAAATTCCACAAGAACAGTCTTAGCGAAAGGCTTCTTGAGGGGAAAGCTGTGACTGTGTGAGATGAATTAACAGAACACAATGCAGTTTCTCGGAAATCTTCTTTCCAGTTTTTAAGAGAAGATATTTCCTCTTTCACCATAGCTTTCTACGGGCTTCCAAATATCACTTTGCAAATTTCACAAGAAAAGTCTTAGTGAATACGTTCTTGAGTGGAAAGCTGTAACTCGGCGAGATGAACTAACAGAACGAAAAGCGGTTTCTCAGAAAGCTTCTTTTCTTTTTTAAACTTAGGATATTTCCATTTTCACCATTGCCCTCTAGGGGCTTCCAAATATCACATTGCAAATCCCACAAGAACAGTCTTACCGAATGGCTTCTTGAGGTGAAAGCTGTAACGCGGTGAGATATATTAACAGAACACACGGCAGTTTCCCAGAATGCTTCTCTCCAGTTTTTACCCGAAGATATTTCCTTTTTCACCATAGCCCTCTATGGGCTTCCAAATATCACTTTACAAATTTCAGAAGGAAGGTCCTAGTGAAGGGCTTCTTGAGGGGAAAGCTGTAACTCTGTGAAATGAATTAACAGAACACAAAGCAGCTTCTCAGAAAGCTTCTTTCAGTGTTTTTCTAAGGATATATCCTCTTTCATCATAGTCCTCTATGGGCTTCCAAATATCACTTTGCAATTGCCTCAAGAACAGTCTTAGTTAAAGGCTTCTTGAAGTGAAAGCTTCAACTCGGTGAGATGTATTAACAGAACACACGGCAGGTTCTCAAAAAACTTCTTTCCAGTTTTTAACGGAAGATATTTACTATTTTACCATAGCCATCTATGGGTTTCGAAATATCACTTTGCAAATTTCACAAGAATAGTGTTAGTGAACGGATTCTTGAGGGGAAAGCTGAAACTCTGTGAGATGAACTAACAGAACAGAAAGCAGTTTCTCAGAGATCTTCTTTTCGGTTTTTAACGGAAGATATTTCCTTTTTCACCATAGCTCTCTAAGGGCTTCCAAATTTCACTTTGCAAAGTCCACAAGAACAGTCTTAGCGAAAGGCTTCTAGAGGGGAAATCTGTAACTCTGTGAGATGAATTCACAGAACACAAAGCAGTTTCTAAGAGAGCTTCTTTCCAGTTTTTAACGGAAGATATTTCCTTTTTCACCATAGCCCTCTATGTGCCTCCAAATATCACCTTGCAAATTCCACAAGAACAGTCTTAGCGAAAGGCTTCTGCAGAGAAATGCTGTATTTCTGTGCTGTGAATAAACAGAACATAAAGCAGTTTCTCAGAAATCTTCTTTCCAGTTTTTATCTTAGGATAATTCCTTTTTCACCATAGCCCTCTATGGGCTTCAAAATATCACTACGCAAATCCCACAGGAACAGTCTTAGCGAAAGGCTTCTTGTGGAGAAAGCTGTAACTCGCTGAGTTATATTAACAGAACACACGGCAGTTTCTCAGAGTGCTTCTTTTCTTTTTTTATCTTAGGATATTTCCATTTTCACCATTGCCCTCTAGGGGTTCCAAATGTCACTTTGAAAATTGCACAAGAACAGTCTTACTGAATGGTTCCTTGAGGGGAAAGCTCTAACACTGTGAGATTAACTAACAGAACACAAAGCAGTTTCTCAGAAAGCTTCTTCTCGGTTTTAATCTTAGGATATTTCCTTTTTCACCATAGCCATCTATGGGCTTCGAAATATCACTTTGCAAATTCCACAAGAACAGTCTTAGCGGAAGGTTTCTTTAGGAGAAAGCTGTGATTCTTTGAGAAGAATTAACAGAACATAAAGCAGTATCTCAGAATGCTTCTTTTCAGTTTTTAACTGAAGATATTTCCTTTATCACCATTGCCCTCTAAGGGCTTCCAAATATCACTTTGCAAATACCACAACAGCAGCCTCAGCAAAAGGCTTCTTGAGGGTAAAGCTGTAACTCTGTGAGTTGAATTAAGAGAAAACACAGCAGTTCCTCAGAAAGATTCTTTTCAGTTTTTATCTTAGGATATTTCCTTTTTCACCCTAGACCTCTAATGGCTTCCAAACATCACTTGGCAAATTCCACAAGAACAGTCTTATTGAACGGCTCCTTGAGCGGAAAGCTGTAACTCTGTGAGATGAACTAACAGAACAGAAAGCAGTTTCTCAGAAAGGTTCTTTTCGGTTTTTATCTTAGGATATTTCCATTTACACCATAGCCCTCTATGTGATTAAAAATATCACTTTGCAAGTTCCACAACAACAGCCTTAGCGAAAGTCTTTTTGAGGGGAAAGCTATAACTCTGTGAGATGAATTAACAGAACACAAAGCAGTGTCTCAGAAAGCTTCTTTCCAGTTTTTAACGGAAGATATTTCCTTTTTCACCATAACCGTCTATGGCCTTCCAAATATCACTTGCAAATTCCTCCAGATCTGTCTTATCGAAAGGCTTCTTGAGGGGAAAGCTGTAACTCTGTGAGATGAACTAACAGAACACAAGGCAGTTTCTCAGAAAGTTTCTTTCCAGTTTATAATGGAAGATATTTCGCTTTTCACCATAGCCCTCTAAGGGCTTCCAAATATCACTTTGCAAATTCCACAAGAACAATCTTAGGGAAAGGCTTCTTGAGAGGAAAGCTGTAACCCTGTGAAATGAAATAACAGAACACAACGCAGTTTCTCAGAGATGTTCTTTTCGGTTTTTAACGGAAGATATTTCCTTTTTCACCATAGCTCTCTAAGGGCTTCCAAATTTCACTTTGCAAATTCCACAAGAACAGTCTTAGCGAAAGGCTTCTAGAGGGGAAAGCTGTAACTCTGTGAGATGAATTCACAGAACACAAAGCAGTTTCTAAGAGAGCTTCTTTCCAGTTTTTAACGGAAGATATTTCCTTTTTCACCATAGCCCTCTATGTGCCTCCAAATATCACCTTGCAAATTCCACAAGAACAGTCTTAGCGAAAGGCTTCTTGAGGGGAAAGCTGTGACTCTGTGAGATGAATTAACAGAACACAATGCAGTTTCTCAGAAATCTTCTTTCCAGTATTTAACGGAAGATATTCCTTTTTCACCATAGCCGACTACGGGCTTCCAAATATCACTTTGGAAATTTCACAAGAATTGTCTTAGTGAACTGCTTCTTGAGTGGAAAGCTGTAACTCTGTGAGATGAACTAACAGAACCAAAAGCGGTTTCTCTGAAAGCTTCTTTTCTTTTTTTATCTTAGGATATTTCCATTTTCACCATTGCCCTCTATGGGCTTCCAAATATCACTTTGCAATTTCCACAACAACATCCTTAGCGAAAGCATTCTTTATAGGAAAGCTCAAACTCTGTGAGTTGAATTTACAGAACACAAAGCAGTTTCTCTGAAAGCTTCTCTTTAGCTTTTAACTGAAGATATTTCCTTTTTCACCAAAGCCCTCTATGGGCTTCCAAATATCACTTTTCTAATTCCACAACAACAGCCTTAGTGAAAGGCTTTTTTTTTTTTTTTTTTTTTTGAGACGGGGTCTCGCGCTCTCGCCCAGGCTGGAGTGCAGTGGCCGGATCTCAGCTCACTGCAAGCTCCGCCTCCCGGGTTTACGCCATTCTCCCGCCTCAGCCTCCCGAGTAGCTGGGACTACAGGCGCCCGCCACCTCGCCCGGCTAGTTTTTTGTATTTTTTTAGTAGAGACGGGGTTTCATCGTGTTAGCCAGGATGGTCTCGATCTCCTTACCTCGTGATCCGCCCGTCTCGGCCTCCCAAAGTGCTGGGATTACAGGCTTGAGCCACCGCGCCCGGCCGTGAAAGGCTTTTTAAGGGGAAATCTGTAACTCTGTGAGTTGAATTAACAGACCACAAAGCAGTTTCTCAGAAACTTTTTTTCAGTTTTTAACTGAAGATATTTCCTCTTTCACCAAAGCCCTCTAAGGGCTTCCAAATATCACTTTGGAAATCCTACAAGAACAGTCTTGGCGAAAGGTTTTTTGAGGGGAAAGCTGTAACACGGTGAGATGTATTAACACAACACACGGCAGTTTCTCAGAATTCTTCTTTCCAGTTCTTAACGCAAGATATTTCCATTTTCACCATAGCCCTCTATGTGCTTCCAAATAATTCTTTGCAAATTACACAAGAACAGTCTTAGTGAACAGTTTCTTCAGTGGAAAGCGATAACTCTGTGAGACGAACTAACAGAACACAAGGCAGTTTCACAGAAAGCTACTTTTCTTTTTTTATCTTATGATATATCCATTTTCACCATTGCCCTCTATGGGCTTCCAAATATCACTTTGTAAATTCCTCAAGAACAGTCTTAGTGAAAGGCTTCTGCAGGGACAAGCTGTAACTCTGTGAGATGAATTAACATACACAAAGCAGCTTCTCAGAAAGCTTCTGTTCAGTTTTTATCTTAGGATATTTCCTTTTTCACCATAGCCTTCTAAGGGCTCCAAATATCACTTTGTAAATTCCACAAGAACAGTCTTAGCGAAAGGCTTCTGGAGGGATAAGCTGTAACTCTGTGTGATGAATTAACGGAACACAAAGCAGTTTCTCAGAAAGCTTCTTTTTAGATTTTATCTTAGGATATTTCCTTTTTCACCATAGCCCTCAATCGGCTTCCAAATATCACTTTGCAAATTCCACAACATTCTTATCGAAAGGCTTCTTGAGGTAAAAGCTGTAACTCTGTGAGATGAATTAACAGACCTCAAAGCAGTTTCTCAGAAATATTCTTTCCAGTTTTTAACGGAATATATTTACTTTTTCACCATAACCGTCTATGGGCCTCCAAATATCACTTTGCAAATTCCACAAGAACAGTCATAGCGAAAGGCTTCTTGAGGGGAAAGCTGTGACTGTGTGAGATGAATTAACAGAACACAATGCAGTTTCTCGGAAATCTTCTTTCCAGTTTTTAAGAGAAGATATTTCCTCTTTCACCATAGCTTTCTACGGGCTTCCAAATATCACTTTGCAAATTTCACAAGAAAAGTCTTAGTGAATACGTTCTTGAGTGGAAAGCTGTAACTCGGCGAGATGAACTAACAGAACGAAAAGCGGTTTCTCAGAAAGCTTCTTTTCTTTTTTTAACTTAGGATATTTCCATTTTCACCATTGCCCTCTAGGGGCTTCCAAATATCACATTGCAAATCCCACAAGAACATTTTACCGAATGGCTTCTGGAGGTGAAAGCTGTAACGCGGTGAGATATATTTACAGGACACACGGCAGTTTCCCAGAATGCTTCTTTCCAGTTTTTACCCGAAAATATTTCCTTTTTCACCATAGCCCTCTATGGGCTTCCAAATATCACTTTACAAATTTCAGAAGAAAGGACTTAGTGAACGGCTTCTTGAGGGGAAAGCTGTAACTCTGTGAAATGAGTTAACAGAACACAAAGCAGCTTCTCAGAAAGCTTCTTTTCAGTGTTTTTCTAAGGATATATCCTCTTTCATCATAGTCCTCTATGGGCTTCCAAATATCACTTTGCAATTGCCTCAAGAACAGTCTTAGTTAAAGGCTTCTTGAAGTGAAAGCTTCAACTCGGTGAGATGTAATAACAGAACACACGGCAGGTTCTCAAAAAACTTCTTTCCAGTTTTTAACGGAAGATATTTACTTTTTTATCATAGCCATCTATGGGTTTCGAAATATCACTTTGCAAATTTCACAAGAACAGTGTTAGTGAACGGCTTCTTGAGGGGAAAGCTGAAACTCTGTGAGATGAACTAACAGAACAGAAAGCAGTTTCTCAGAGATCTTCTTTTCGGTTTTTAACGGAAGATATTTCCGTTTTCACCATAGCTCTCTAAGGGCTTCCAAATTTCACTTTGCAAAGTCGACAAGAACAGTCTTAGCGAAAGGCTTCTAGAGGGGAAAGCTGTAACTCTGTGAGATGAATTCACAGAACACAAAGCATTTTCTAAGAGAGCTTCCTTAAAGTTTTTAACGGAAGTTATTTCCTTTGTCACCATAGCCCTCTATGGGCTTACAAAAATCACTTTGCAAATTCCACAAGAACAGTCTTAGCGAAAGGCTTCTGGAGGGATAAGCTGTAACTCTGTGTGATGAATTAACGGAACACAAAGCAGTTTCTCAGAAAGCTTCTTTTTAGATTTTATCTTAGGATATTTCCTTTTTCACCATAGCCCTCAATCGGCTTCCAAATATCACTTTGGAAATTCCACAACAGTCTTATCGAAAGGCTTCTTGAGGTAAAAGTTGTAACTCTGTGAGATGAATTAACAGAACTCAAAGCAGTTTCTCAGAAATATTCTTTCCAGTTTTTAACGGAATATATTTACTTTTTCACCATAACCGTCTATGGGCCTCCAAATATCACTTTGCAAATTCCACAAGAACAGTCTTAGCGAAAGGCTTCTTGAGGGGAAAGCTGTGACTGTGTGAGATGAATTAACAGAACACAATGCAGTTTCTCGGAAATCTTCTTTCCAGTTTTTAAGAGAAGATATTTCCTCTTTCACCATAGCTTTCTACGGGCTTCCAAATATCACTTTGCAAATTTCACAAGAAAAGTCTTAGTGAATACGTTCTTGAGTGGAAAGCTGTAACTCGGCGAGATGAACTAACAGAACGAAAAGCGGTTTCTCAGAAAGCTTCTTTTCTTTTTTAAACTTAGGATATTTCCATTTTCACCATTGCCCTCTAGGGGCTTCCAAATATCACATTGCAAATCCCACAAGAACAGTCTTACCGAATGGCTTCTTGAGGTGAAAGCTGTAACGCGGTGAGATATATTAACAGAACACACGGCAGTTTCCCAGAATGCTTCTCTCCAGTTTTTACCCGAAGATATTTCCTTTTTCACCATAGCCCTCTATGGGCTTCCAAATATCACTTTACAAATTTCAGAAGGAAGGTCCTAGTGAAGGGCTTCTTGAGGGGAAAGCTGTAACTCTGTGAAATGAATTAACAGAACACAAAGCAGCTTCTCAGAAAGCTTCTTTCAGTGTTTTTCTAAGGATATATCCTCTTTCATCACAGTCCTCTATGGGCTTCCAAATATCACTTTGCAATTGCCTCAAGAACAGTCTTAGTTAAAGGCTTCTTGAAGTGAAAGCTTCAACTCGGTGAGATGTATTAACAGAACACACGGCAGGTTCTCAAAAAACTTCTTTCCAGTTTTTAACGGAAGATATTTACTATTTTACCATAGCCATCTATGGGTTTCGAAATATCACTTTGCAAATTTCACAAGAATAGTGTTAGTGAACGGCTTCTTGAGGAGAAAGCTGAAACTCTGTGAGATGAACTAACAGAACAGAAAGCAGTTTCTCAGAGATCTTCTTTTCGGTTTTTAACGGATGATATTTCCTTTTTCACCATAGCTCTCTAAGGGCTTCCAAATTTCACTTTGCAAATTCCACAAGAACAGTCTTAGCGAAAGGCTTCTAGAGGGGAAAGCTGTAACTCTGTGAGATGAATTCACAGAACACAAAGCAGTTTCTAAGAGAGCTTCTTTAAAGTTTTTAACGGAAGATATTTCCTTTTTCACCAGAGCTGTCTATGTGCCGCCAAATATCACTTTGCAAATTCCACAAGAACAGTCTTAGCGAAAGGCTTCTGGAGAGAAAAGCTGTAATTCTGTGCTGTGAATAAACAGAACATAAAGCAGTTTCTCAGAAATCTTCTTTCCAGTTTTTATCTTAGGATATTTCCTTTTTCACCATAGCCCTCTATGGGCTTCCAAATATCACTACGCAAATGCCATGGGAACAGTCTTAGCGAAAGGCTTCTTGTGGAGAAAGCTGTAACTCGGTGAGATATATTAACAGAACACACGGCAGTTTCTCAGAGTGCTTCTTTTCAGTTTTTAACGGAAGATACTTACTTTTTCACTGTAGCCCTCTATGGGCTTCCAAATGTCACTTTGAAAATTGCACAAGAACAGTCTTACTGAATGGTTCCTTGAGGGGAAAGCTCTAACACTGTGAGATTAACTAACAGAACACAAAGCAGTTTCTCAGAAAGCTTCTTCTCGGTTTTAATCTTAGGATATTTCCTTTTTCACCATAGCCATCTATGGGCTTCGAAATATCACTTTGCAAATTCCACAAGAACAGTCTTAGCGGAAGGTTTCTTTAGGGGAAAGCTGTGATTCTTTGAGAAGAATTAACAGAACACAAAGCAGTATCTCAGAATGCTTCTTTTCAGTTTTTAGCTGAAGATATTTCCTTTTTCACCATTGCCCTCTAAGGGCTTCCAAATATCACTTTGCAAACACCACAACAGCAGCCTCAGCAAAAGGCTTCTTGAGGGTAAAGCTGTAACTCTGTGAGTTGAATTAAGAGAAAACACAGCAGTTCCTCAGAAAGATTCTTTTCAGTTTTTATCTTAGGATATTTCCTTTTTCACCCTAGACCTCTAATGGCTTCCAAACATCACTTGGCAAATTCCACAAGAACAGTCTTATTGAACGGCTCCTTGAGCGGAAAGCTGTAACTCAGTGAGATGAACTAACAGAACAGAAAGCAGTTTCTCAGAAAGGTTCTTTTCGGTTTTTATCTTAGGATATTTCCATTTACACCATAGCCCTCTATGTGATTAAAAATATCACTTTGCAAGTTCCACAACAACAGCTTTAGCGAAAGGCTTTTTGAGGGGAAAGCTATAACTCTGTGAGATGAATTAACAGAAAACAAAGCAGTGTCTCAGAAAGCTTCTTTCCAGTTTCTAACGGAGGATATTTCCTTTTTCACCATAGCTCTCTAAGGGCTTCCAAATATCAACTTACAAATTCCACAAAACATTCTTAGCGAAAGGCTTCTTGAAGGGAAAGCTGTAACTCTGTGAAATGAATCAACAGAATACAATGCAGTTTCACAGAAAGCTTCTTTTCAGTTTTTATCTTAGGATATTTCGTTTTGCACCATAGACCTCTATGGGCTTCCAAATATCACTTAGCAAATTCCACAAAACAATCTTAGCGAAAGCCTTCTTGAGGGGAAAGCTGTAACTCTGTGAGATGAATTAACAGAACACAAAGCAGTTTCTCAGAAAGTCTCTTTCCAGTTTTTAACTGAAGATATTTCCTTTCTCACCAAAGCCCTCTATGGGCTTCTAGATATCACTTTGCAAATTACACAAGAACAATCTTAGTGATCGGCTTCTTGAGGGGAATGCTACAACTCCGTGCAATGAATTAATAGAACACAATGCAGTTTCTCAGAAAGCTTCTTTTCGGTTTTTATTGTAGCATATTTCCTTTTTCACCATAGCCCTCTATGGGCTTCCAAATATCTCTTTGCAAATTCCACAAGAACAGTCTTAGCGAAAGGATTTTTGAGGGGAAATCTGTAATTCGGTGAGATGAATTAACAGAACACAATGTAGTTTCAAAGAAAGCTTCTTTCCAGTTTTTAACAGAAGATATTTCCTTTTTCACCATAGCCCTCTATGGGCTTCCCAATATCACTTTGCAAATTCCACAAGAACAGTCTTACCGAAAGGCTTGTTGAGGGGAAAGCTGTAACTCTGTGAGATGAATTAACAGAACACAAAGCAGTTTCTCAGACAGCTTCTTTCCAGTTTTTAACTGAAGATATTCCTTTTTCACCATAGCCCTCTATGGGCTTCCAAATATCACCTTGCCAATTCCAAAATAACAGGCTTAGCAAAAGGCTTCTTCAGGGGAATGCTGTAACTCTGTGAGATGAATTAACACAGAACAAAGCAGTTTCTCAGACTGCTTCTTTCTAGTTGTTAACTGAAGATATTTCCTTTTTCACCATAGCCCTCTATGGGCTCCAAATATCACTTTGTAAATACCCCAAGAACAGCCTTAGTGAAAGGCTTCGTGAAGGGAAATCTGTAACTCTGTTAGATGAATTAACAGAAAACAAAGCAGTTTCTCAGAAAGCTTCTTTCGCGTTTTTAACGGAAGATATTTCCTTTTCCAACATAGCCCTCTAAGGGCTTACAAATATCATTTTGTAAATTCCACAAGAACAGCCTTAGCAAAAGGATTCTTGAAGGGAAAGCTGTAACTCTGTTAGATGAATTAACAGAAAACAAAGCAGTGTCTCAGAAAGCTTCTTTCCCGTTTTTAACGGAGGATATTTCCTTTTTCACCATAGCCCTCTAAGGGCTTACCAATATCACTTTGCAAATTCCAGAAGAACAGTCTTAGGGAAAGGCTTCTGGAGGGGAAAGCTGTAACTCAGTGAGTTAAATTAACAGAACACAAAGCAGTTTCTGAGAAAGTTCTTTCCAGTTTTTAACTGAAGAAATTTCCTTTTTCACCATAGTCCTATTTGGGCTTCCAAATATCACTTTGCAAATCCCACAAGACCAGTCTTATCGAAAGGCTTCTTGAAGGGAAATCTGTAATTCTGTGAGATGAATTATCAGAACACAAAGCAGTTTCTCAGAAATCTTCTTTCCAGTTTATAACTGAAGATATTTCCATTCTCTCCATAGCCCTTTATGGGCTTCCAAATATCACTTTGCCAATTCCCCAAGAACAGCCTTAGCAAAAGGCTTCTTGAAGGGAAAGCTGTAACTCTGTGACATGAATTAACAGAACACAAAGCAGTTTCTCAGAATGCTTCTTTCCAGTTTTTAACTTAGGATATTTCCTTTTTCACCGTAGCCCTCTATGGGCTTCCAAATATCACTTTGCAAATTCCACAAGAAGAGTCTTAGCGAAACGCTTCTTGAGGGGAAGCAGTAACTCAGAGAGATGAATTAACAGAACACAAAGCAGTTTCTCAGACAGCTTCTTTCCAGTTTTTAACTGAAGATAATTCCTTTTTCCATATAGCTCTCTATGGTCTTCCAAATATCACTTTGCAAATTCCACAAGAACAGCCTTAGCGAAAGGCCTCATGAAGAAAAAGCTGTAACTCTGTGAGTTGAATTAACCGACCACAAAGCAGTTTCTCAGAAAGCTTCTTTCCAGTTTTTAAAGGAAGATATTTCCTTTTTCAAAATAGCCCTCTATGGGTTTCGAAATATCCCTTTGCAAATTCCACAAGAAGAGTCTTAGCGAAACGCTTCTTGAGGGGAAAGCAGTAACTCAGAGAGATGAATTAACAGAACACAAAGCAGTTTCTCAGAAAGTTTCTTTCCAGTTTTTAACGGAAGATATTTCCTTTTTCACCATAGCCCTCTATGGGCTTCCAAATATCTCTTTGCAAATTCCACAAGAACAGTCTTAGCGAAAGGCTGTTTGAGGGGAAATCTGTAACTCTGTGAGATGAATTAACAGAACACAATGTAGTTTCAAAGAAAGCTTCTTTCCAGTTTTTAACGGAAGATATTTCCTTTTTCACCATAGCCCTCTATGGGCTTCCAAATATCACCTTGCCAATTCCAAAAGAACAGGCTTAGCAAAAGGCTTCTTCAGGGGAATGCTGTAACTCTGTGAGATGAATTAACACAGAACAAAGCAGTTTCTCAGACTGCTTCTTTCTAGTTGTTAACTGAAGATATTTCCTTTTTCACCATAGCCCTCTATGGGCTCCAAATATCACTTTGTAAATACCCCAAGAACAGCCTTAGTGAAAGGCTTCGTGAAGGGAAATCTGTAACTCTGTTAGATGAATTAACAGAGAACAAAGCAGTTTCTCAGAAAGCTTCTTTCGCGTTTTTAACGGAAGATATTTCCTTTTCCAACATAGCCCTCTAAGGGCTTACAAATATCATTTTGTAAATTCCACAAGAACAGCCCTAGCAAAAGGATTCTTGAAGGGAAAGCTGTAACTCTGTTAGATGAATTAACAGAAAACAAAGCAGTGTCTCCGAAAGCTTCTTTCCCGTTTTTAACGGAGGATATTTCCTTTTTCACCATAGCCCTCTAAGGGCTTACCAATATCACTTTGCAAATTCCAGAAGAACAGTCTTAGGGAAAGGCTTCTGGAGGGGAAAGCTGTAACTCAGTGAGTTAAATTAACAGAACACAAAGCAGTTTCTGAGAAAGTTCTTTCCAGTTTTTAACTGAAGAAATTTCCTTTTTCACCATAGTCCTATTTGGGCTCCCAAATATCACTTTGCAAATCCCACAAGACCAGTCTTATCGAAAGGCTTCTTGAAGGGAATGCTGTAATTCTGTGAGATGAATTATCAGAACACAAAGCAGTTTCTCAGAAATCTTCTTTCCAGTTTTTAACGGAAGATATTTCCATTCTCTCCATAGCCATTTATGGGCTTCCAAATATCACTTTGCCAATTCCCCAAGAACAGCCTTAGCGAAAGGCTTCTTGAAGGGAAAGCTGTAACTCTGTGACATGAATTAACAGAACACAAAGCAGTTTCTCAGAATGCTTCTTTCCAGTTTTTAACTTAGGATATTTCCTTTTTCCCCGTAGCCCTCTATGGGCTTACAAATATCACTTTGCAAATTCCACAAGAAGAGTCTTAGCGAAACGCTTCTTGAGGGGAAGCAGTAACTCAGAGAGATGAATTAACAGAAAACAAAGCAGTTTCTCAGACAGCTTCTTTCCAGTTTTTAACTGAAGATAATTCCTTTTTCCATATAGCCCTCTATGGTCTTCCAAATATCACTTTGCAAATTCCACAAGAACAGCCTTAGCGAAAGGCCTCATGAAGGAAATGCTGTAACTCTGTGAGTTGAATTAACCGACCACAAAGCAGTTTCTCAGAAAGCTTCTTTCCAGTTTTTAAAGGAAGATATTTCCTTTTTCAAAATAGCCCTCTATGGGTTTCGAAATATCCCTTTGCAAATTCCACAAGAACAGTCTTAGCGAAAGGCTTCTTGAGAGGAATGCTGTAACTCTGTGAGATGAATTAACAGAACACAAAGCAGTCTCTCAGAGAGCTTCTTTCCAGTTTTTAGCTGAAGATATTTCCATTCTCTCCATAGCCCTCTATGGACTTCCAAATATCACTTTGCCAATTCCACAAGAACAGCCTTAGCGAAAGGCTTTTGAAGGGAAATCTGTAACTCTGTGACATGAATTAACAGAACACAAAGCAGTTTCTCAGAATGCTTCTTTCCAGTTTTTAACTTAGGATATTTCCTTTTTAACCGTAGCCCTCTATGGGCTTCCAAATATCTCTTTGCAAATTCCACAAGAACAGTCTTAGCGAAAGGCTTTTTGAGGGGAAATCTGTAACTCTGTGAGATGAATTAACAGAACACAATGTAGTTTCAAAGAAAGCTTCTTTCCAGTTTTTAACGGAAGATATTTCCTTTTTCACCATAGCCCTCTATGGGCTTCCAAATATCACTTTGCAAATTCCACAAGAACAGTCTTACCGAAAGGCTTCTTGAGGGGAAAGCTGTAACTCTGTGAGATGAATTAACAGAACACAAAGCAGTTTCTCAGACAGCTTCTTTCCAGTTTTTAACTGAAGATATTCCTTTTTCACCATAGCCCTCTATGGGCTTCCAAATATCACCTTGCCAATTCAAAATAACAGGCTTAGCAAAAGGCTTCTTCAGGGGAATGCTGTAACTCTGTGAGATGAATTAACACAGAACAAAGCAGTTTCTCAGACTGCTTCTTTCTAGTTGTTAACTGAAGATATTTCCTTTTTCACCATAGCCCTCTATGGGCTCCAAATATCACTTTGTAAATACCCCAAGAACAGCCTTAGTGAAAGGCTTCGTGAAGGGAAATTTGTAACTCTGTTAGATGAATTAACAGAAAACAAAGCAGTTTCTCAGAAAGCTTCTTTCGCGTTTTTAACGGAAGATATTTCCTTTTCCAACAGAGCCCTCTAAAGGCTTACAAATATCATTTTGTAAATTCCACAAGAACAGCCTTAGCAAAAGGATTCTTGAAGGGAAAGCTGTAACTCTGTTAGATGAATTAACAGAAAACAAAGCAGTGTCTCAGAAAGCTTCTTTCCCGTTTTTAACGGAGGATATTTCCTTTTTCACCATAGCCCTCTAAGGGCTTACCAATATCACTTTGCAAATTCCAGAAGAACAGTCTTAGGGAAAGGCTTCTGGAGGGGAAAGCTGTAACTCAGTGAGTTAAATTAACAGAACACAAAGCAGTTTCTGAGAAAGTTCTTTCCAGTTTTTAACTGAAGAAATTTCCTTTTTCACCATAGTCCTATTTGGGCTTCCAAATATCACTTTGCAAATCCCACAAGACCAGTCTTATCGAAAGGCTTCTTGAAGGGAAAGCTGTAATTCTGTGAGATGAATTATCAGAACACAAAGCAGTTTCTCAGAAATCTTCTTTCCAGTTTTTAACTGAAGATATTTCCATTCTCTCCATAGCCCTTTATGGGCTTCCAAATATCATTTTGCCAATTCCCCAAGAACAGCCTTAGCGAAAGGCTTCTTGAAGGGAAAGCTGTAACTCTGTGACATGAATTAACAGAATACAAAGCAGTTTCTCAGAATGCTTCTTTCCAGTTTTTAACTTAGGATATTTCCTTTTTCCCCGTAGCCCTCTATGGGCTTCCAAATATCACTTTTCAAATTCCACAAGAAGAGTCTTAGCGAAACGCTTCTTGAGGGGAAGCAGTAACTCAGAGAGATGAATTAACAGAACACAAAGCAGTTTCTCAGAAAGCTTCTTTCCAGTTTTTAACGGAAGATATTTCCTTTTTCACCATAGCCCTCTATGGGCTTCCAATTATCACTTTGCAAATTCCACAAGAACAGCCTTAGCAAAAGGCTTCTTGAAGGGAATGCTGTAACTTAGAAAAAAATCTTTCCTGTTTTTAACGGAAGATATTTTGTTTTTCACCATAGCACTCTATGGGCTTCTGAATATCACTTTGCAAATTACACAAGAACAGTCTTAGCGAAAGGCTCCTTGAGGGGAATGCTGTAATTCAGTGAGATGAATTAAGAGAACACAAAGCAATTTCTAGAAAGCTTCTTTCCGGTTTTTAACGGAAGATATTTCCTTTTTCATCATCGCTCTCTAAGGACTTACAAGTATCACTTTGCAAATTCCATAATAACAGCCTTAGTGAAAGGCTTCTTGAAGGGAAAGCAGTAACTCTGTGAGGTGAATTAACAGAACAGAAAGCAGTTTCTCTGAAAGCTACCTTCGAGTTTTTAACTGAAGATATTTCCTTTTTCTCCGTAGCCGCCAATGGCTTCCAAATATCAATTGCAAATTCCACAAGCACAGACTTAGCAAAAGGATTGTTGAAGGGAAAGCTGTAACTCTGTGAGGTGAATTAACAGAACACAAAGCAGTTTCTCAGATAGCTTCTTTCCAGTTTTTAACTGAAGATAATTCCTTTTTCCACATAGCCCTCCATGGTCTTCCAAATATCACTTTGCAAATTCCACAAGAACAGCCTTAGCGAAAGGCCTCATGAAGGAAAAGCTGTAAATCTGTGAGATGAATTATCAGAACACAAAGCAGTTTCTCAGAAATCTTCTTTCCAGTTTTTAACTGAAGATATTTCCTTTTTCACCGAAACCCTCTAGGGGCTTCCAAAGATCACTTTGCAAATTCCACAAAAACAATCTTAGGGAATGACTTCTGTAGGGGAATGCTGTAAGCCTGTTAGATAAATTAACAGAACACAAAGCAGTGTCTTAGAATTCTTCTTCCCCGTTTTTAACGGAAGATATTCCCTTTTTCTCCGTAGCCCACTATGGGCTTCCAAATACCACTTTGCAAATTCCACATAACAGACTTACCGAAAAGCTTCTTGAGAAGAAAACTGTAACCCTGTGAGATGAATTACCAGAACACAAAGCAGTTTCTCAGAAAGTTTCTTTCCAGTTTTTAACTGAAGATATTTCCTTTTTCATCATGGCCCTCTATGGGCTCCAAATATCACTTTGCAAATTGCACAAGAAGAGTCTTAGCGAATGGCTTCTTGAGGGAAAATTTGTAACTCTGGGATACGAAATAAGAGAACACAAAGCAGTTCCTCAGAAAGCTTCTTTTCAGTTTTTATCTTAGGATATTTTCTTTTTCACCATAGCTCTCTTTGGGCTTCTAAACATCATTTTGCAAATTCCACAAGAACAGTCTTAGCGAAAGGCTTCTGGAGGGGCAAGTTTTAACTCTGTGAGATGAATTAACAGAACACAAAGCAGTTTCTCAGAAAGCTTCTTTCCAGTTTTTAACTGAAGATATTTCCTTTTTCACCGTAGCCCTCTATGGGCTTCCAAATATCACATTGCAAATCACACAAGAACAGTCTTAACGAAAGACTTCTTGAGGGGAATGCTGTAACTCGCTTAGACTTATTAACAGAACACACGGCAGTATCTCAGAATGCTTCTTTCCAGTTTTTAACGGAAGATATTTCCTTTTTCACCATAGCCCTCTAAGGGCTTCCAAATATCACTTTGCAAATTCCAAAAGAGCAGTCTTATCGAAAGGCTTCTGGAGCGGAAGGCTGTAACTCTCTGAAATGAATTAACAGAACACAGAGCTGTTTCTCAGAAAGCTTCTTTGCAGTTTTCAACCGAAGATATTTCCTTTTTCCCCTTAAGCCTCTATGGGTTTCCAAATATCACTTAGAAAATCACACAAGAACAGTCTTTGCGAAAGGCTTCTTGAGGGGAAAGCTGTATCTCGGTGAGATGTATTAACAGAACACACGGCAGTTTCACAGAATGCTTCTTCAGAGTTTTAACGGAAGATATTTCCTTTTTCACCATAGCCTTCTATGGGCTTCCATATATCACATTGCAAATTCCACAAGAACTGTCTTAACGAAAGGCTTCTAGAGGGGAAAGCTGTTACTCTGTGAGATGAATTTAAAGAACACAAAGCAGATTCTCAAAAATCTTCTTTCCAGTTTTAAACTGCAGATATTTCCTTTTCACCGTAGCCCCCTATGGGCTCCAAAATAACACTTTGCATATTCCAGAGGAACAGTCTTAGCGAAAGGCTTCTTGAGCGGAAAGCAGTAACTCTATGAGATGAATTAACAAAACACAAAGCAGTTACTCAGAAATCTCCTTTCAACTTTTAACTGAGGATATTTCCTTTTTCACTATAGCCCTCTAATGGCTTCCAAATATCACTTTGCAAATTCCACAAGAAGTGTCTTAGCGAAAGGCTTCTTGAGGGGAAAGCTGTATCTCCGTGATGTGAATTAACAGAACTCAAAGCAGTTTCTCAGAAAGCTTCTTTCCAGTTTTCAACTGAGGATATTTTCTTTGTCACCATAGCCCTCTATGGTCGTCCAATTATCAGTTTGCAAATTCCACAAGAACAGTCTTCGCGAAAGGCGTCTTGAGGGAAAGCTGTAACACTGTGAGATGAATTAACAGATCACAAAGCAGTTTTTCAGAAATCTTCTTTCCAGTTTGTAACTGAAGATATTTCCTTTTTCACCATAGCCCTCTATGGGCTTCCAAATATCACTTTGCAAATTACACAAGAAGAGCCTTACAGAAAGGCTTCTTGATGGGAAAGTTTAACTCTATCAGATAAATTAACAGAACACAAAGCAGTTTCTCAGAAAGCTTCTTTCCAGTTTTTAACAGAAGATATTTCTTCTTTCACCATAGCCCTCTATCGCCTTCCAAATATCACTATGCAAATTCCACAAGAACAGTCTTAGAGAAAGGCTTCTTGAGGGGAAAGATGTAACTCTGTGAGGTGAATTAACAGAACACAAAGCAGTTTCTCAGAAAGCTTCTTTTCAGTTTTTATCTTAGGATATTTCCGTTTTCAACATAGCCTTCTATGGGCTGCCAAATATCACTTTGAAAATTCCACAAGAGCCGTCTTAGTGAAAGGCTTTTTGAGGGGAAATCTGTAACACTGTGAGATGAATTCACAGAACACAAACAGTTTCTTAGAAAGCTTATTTCCACATTTTAACTGAAGATATTTTCTATTTCACCATAGCCCTCTTCTGGCTTCCAAATATCACCTTGAAAATAGCACAAGAACAGTCTTAGCGAAAGGTTTCTTGAGGGGAAAGCTGTATCTCTTTGAGATAAATTAACAGAACACAAAGCAGTTTCTCAGAAAGCTTTTTTCCAGATTTTAACTTAAGATATTTCCTTTTTCACCGTAGCCCTCTTTCGGCTCCCAAATATCAATTTGCAAATTGCACACGAACAGTCGTAGTGAAAGGCTTCTTGAGGGGAAAGCTGTAACTATGTGAGATGAATTAACAGAACACAAAGCAGTTTCTCAGAAAGCTTCCTTCGAGTTTTTAACTGAAGATATTTCCTTTTTCACCATAGCCCTCTAAGGGCTTCCAAATATCACTCTGAAAATTCCACAAGAGCAGTCTTATCGAAAGGCTTTTGGAGGGGAAAGCTGTAACTCTGTGAAATGAATTGACAGAACACAAAGCAGTTTCTCAGAAAGCTTTTTTCCAGTTTTTAACGGAAGATATTTTCCTTTTCACGGTAGACCTCTTTGGGCTTCCAAATATCACTTTGCAAATTCCACAAGAACAGTCTTACCGAAAGCCTTCTTGAGGGGAAAGCTGTAACTCTGTGAGATGAATTAACAGAACACAAAGTAGTTTCTCAGAAAGTCTCTTTCCAGTTTTTAACGGAAGATATTTCCTTTCTCACCAAAGCCCTCTATGGGCTTCTAGATATCACCTTGCAAATTCCACAAGAACAATCTTAGTGATCGGCTTCTTGAGGGGAATGCTACAACTCCATGCGATGAATTAATAGAACACAATGCAGTTTCTCAGAAAGCTTCTTTTCGGTTTTTATTGTAGGATATTTCCTTTTTCACCATAGCCCTCTATGGGCTTCCAAATATCACTTTGCAAATTCCACAAGAACAGTCTTATTGAATGGCTTCTTTAGGTGAAAGCTGTAACTCTGTGAGATGAATTAACAGAACACAAAGCAGTTTCTCAGAAAGCTTCTTTTCAGGTTTTATGTAGGATATTTCCTTTTTCACCATAGCCCTCTAAGGGCTTTCAAATATCACTTTGAAAATTCCACAAGAACAGTCTTAGGGAGAGGCTTCTTGAGGGGAAAGCTGTAACTCTGTGAGATGAATTAACAGAACACAAAGCAGTTTCTCAGAAAGCTTCCTTCCAGTTTTTAACTGAAGATATTTCATTTTTCACCATAGCCCTGCATGGACTTCCAAATAACACATTGCACATTCCAAAAGAACTGTCTTAGGGGAAAGGCTTCTGGTGGGAAAGCTGTAACTGTGTGAGACGAATTAGCAGAACACAGAGCAGTTTCTCAGAAAGCCTCTTTCCCGTTTTTAACGGAAGATATTTCCTTTTCACCATAGCCCTCTATGGGCTTCCAAATATCACTTTGCAAATTACAGAAGAACAGTCTTAGCGAAAGGCTTCTTGAGGGGAGAGCTGTAACACTGTCTGATGAATTAACGGAAAACAACGCTGTTTCTCTGAAAGCTACTTTTCCAGTTTTTAACTGAAGATATTCCCTTTTTCACCATAGCCCTCTATGGGCTTCCAAATATCACTTTGCAATTACACAAGAACAGTCTTATCGAAAGGCTTTCTGGGGGGGAAAGCTGTAACCTCTGTGAGATGAATTAAAGAACACAAAGCAGTTTCTCAGAAAGCTTCTTCCCAGTTTTTAACGGAAGATAATTCCATTTTCACCATCGCCCTCTATGGGCTTCCAAATATCACTTTGCAAATTCCACAAGAACAGTCTTAGCGAAAGGCTTCATGAGGGGAAAGCAGTAACTCTGTGAGATGAATTAACAGAACACGAAACAGTTTCTCAGAAAGTTTCTTTCCAATTTTTTAACGGAAGATATTTCCTTTTACACCATAGCCATCTAAGGGCTTCCAAATATCACTTTGCCAATTCCACAAAAACAGTCTTAGCAAAAGGCTTGTTGAGGGGAAAGCTGTAACTCGGCGACATGAATTAACAGAACACAAAGTAGTTTCTCAGAAAGCTTCCTTCCCGTTTTTAACGGAAGATATTTCCTTTTTCACCGTAGCCCTCTATGGGCTTACAAATATAACTTTGCAAATTCCACAAGAACAGTCTTAGCGAAAGGCTTCTTGAGGGGATAGCTGTAAATCTGTGAGATGAATTAAGAGAACACAAAGCAGTTTCTCAGAAAGCTTCTTTCCAGTTTTTAACGGAAGATATTTCCTTTTTCACCATAGCCCTCTATGGGCTTCCAATTATCACTTTGCAAATTCCACAAGAACAGCCTTAGCAAAAGGCTTCTTGAAGGGAAAGCTGTAACTCAGAAAAAAATCTTTCCTCTTTTTAACGGAAGATATTTTCTTTTTCACCATAGCACTCTATGGGCTTCTGAATATCACTTTGCAAATTCCACAAGAAAAGTCTTAGCGAAAGGCTTCTTGAGGGGAATGCTGTAATTCAGTGAGATGAATTAAGAGAACACAACGCAATTTCTAGAAAGCTTCTTTCCGGTTTTTAACGGAAGATATTTCCTTTTTCATCATCGCCCTCTAAGGACTTACGAATATCACTTTTCAAATTCCATAATAACAGCCTTAGTGAAAGGCTTCTTGAAGGGAAAGCAGTAACTCTGTGAGGTGAATTAACAGAACAGAAAGCAGTTTCTCAGAAAGCTTCTTTCCAGTTTTTAACTGAAGATAATTCCTTTTTCCATATAGCCCTCTATGGTCTTCCAAATATCACTTTGCAAATTCCACAAGAACAGCCTTAGCGAAAGGCCTCATGAAGGAAAAGCTGTAACTCTGTGAGTTGAATCAACCGAACACAAAGCAGTTTCTCAGAAAGCTTCTTTCCAGTTATTAAAGGAAGATATTGCCTTTTTCAAAATAGCCCTCTATGGGTTTCGAAATATACCTTTGCAAATTCCACAAGAAGAGTCTTAGCGAAAGGCTTCTTGAGGGGAATGCTGTAACTCTGTGAGATGAATTAACAGAACACAAAGCAGTCTCTCAGAAAGCTTCTTTCCAGTTTTTAACTGAAGATATTTCCATTCTCTCCATAGCCCTCTATGGGCTTCCAAATATCACTTTGCCAATTCCCCAAGAACAGCCTTAGCGAAAGGCTTCTTGAAGGGAAAGCTGTAACTCTGTGACATGAATTAACAGAACACAAAGCAGTTTCTCAGACAGCTTCTTTCCAGTTTTTAACTTAGGATATTTCCTTTTTCACCGTAGCCCTCTATGGTCTTCCAAATATCACTTTGCAAATTTCACAAGAAGAGTCTTAGCGAAACGCTTCTTGAGGGGAAAGCAGTAACTCAGAGAGATGAATTAACAGAACACAAAGCAGTTTCTCAGAAAGTTTCTTTCCAGTTTTTAACGGAAGATATTTCCTTTTTCACCATAGCCCTCTATGGGCTTCCAAATATCTCTTTGCAAATTCCACAAGAACAGTCTTAGCGAAAGGCTTTTTGAGGGGAAATCTGTAACTCTGTGAGATGAATAAACAGAACACAATGTAGTTTCAAAGAAAGCTACTTTCCAGTTTTTAACTGAAGATATTTCCTTTTTCACGGTAGCCCTCTATGGGCTTCCAAATATCACATTGCAAATCACACAAGAACAGTCTTAACGAAAGACTTCTTGAGGGGAATGCTGTAACTCGCTTAGACTTATTAACAGAACACACGGCAGTATCTCAGAATGCTTCTTTCCAGTTTTTTACGGAAGATATTTCCTTTTTCACCATAGCCCTCTAAGGGCTTCCAAATATCACTTTGCAAATTCCAAAAGAGCAGTCTTATCGAAAGGCTTCTGGAGCGGAAGGCTGTAACTCTCTGAAATGAATTAACAGAACACAGAGCTGTTTCTCAGAAAGCTTCTTTGCAGTTTTCAACCGAAGAGATTTCCTTTTTCCCCTTAAGCCTCTATGGGTTTCCAAATATCACTTAGAAAATCACACAAGAACAGTCTTTGCGAAAGGCTTCTTGAGGGGAAAGCTGTATCTCGGTGAGATGTATTAACAGAACACACGGCAGTTTCACAGAATGCTTCTTCAGAGTTTTAACGGAAGATATTTCCTTTTTCACCATAGCCTTCTATGGGCTTCCATATATCACATTGCAAATTCCACAAGAACTGTCTTAACGAAAGGCTTCTAGAGGGGAAAGCTGTTACTCTGTGAGATGAATTTAAAGAACACAAAGCAGATTCTCAAAAATCTTCTTTCCAGTTTTAAACTGCAGATATTTCCTTTTCACCGTAGCCCCCTATGGGCTCCAAAATAACACTTTGCATATTCCAGAGGAACAGTCTTAGCGAAAGGCTTCTTGAGCGGAAAGCAGTAACTCTATGAGATGAATTAACAAAACACAAAGCAGTTACTCAGAAATCTCCTTTCAACTTTTAACTGAGGATATTTCCTTTTTCACTATAGCCCTCTAATGGCTTCCAAATATCACTTTGCAAATTCCACAAGAAGTGTCTTAGCTAAAGGCTTCTTGAGGGGAAAGCTGTATCTCCGTGATGTGAATTAACAGAACTCAAAGCAGTTTCTCAGAAAGCTTCTTTCCAGTTTTCAACTGAGGATATTTTCTTTGTCACCATAGCCCTCTATGGTCGTCCAATTATCAGTTTGCAAATTCCACAAGAACAGTCTTCGCGAAAGGCGTCTTGAGGGAAAGCTGTAACACTGTGAGATGAATTAACAGATCACAAAGCAGTTTTTCAGAAATCTTCTTTCCAGTTTGTAACTGAAGATATTTCCTTTTTCACCATAGCCCTCTATGGGCTTCCAAATATCACTTTGCAAATTACACAAGAAGAGCCTTACAGAAAGGCTTCTTGAGGGGAAAGTTTAACTCTATCAGATAAATTTACAGAACACAAAGCAGTTTCTCAGAAAGCTTCTTTCCAGTTTTTAACAGAAGATATTTCTTCTTTCAACATAGCCCTCTATCGCCTTCCAAATATCACTATGCAAATTCCACAAGGACAGTCTTAGAGAAAGGCTTCTTGAGGGGAAAGATGTAACTCTGTGAGGTGAATTAACAGAACACAAAGCAGTTTCTCAGAAAGCTTCTTTTCAGTTTTTATCTTAGGATATTTCCGTTTTCAACATAGCCTTCTAAGGGCTTCCAAATATCACTTTGAAAATTCCACAAGAGCCGTCTTAGTGAAAGGCTTTTTGAGGGGAAATCTGTAACACTGTGAGATGAATTCACAGAACACAAACAGTTTCTTAGAAAGCTTATTTCCACATTTTAACTGAAGATACTTTCTATTTCACCATAGCCCTCTTCTGGCTTCCAAATATCACCTTGAAAATAGCACAAGAACAGTCTTAGCGAAAGGTTTCTTGAGGGGAAAGCTGTATCTCTTTGAGATAAATTAACAGAACACAAAGCAGTTTCTCAGAAAGCTTTTCTCCAGATTTTAACTTAAGATATTTCCTTTTTCACCGTAGCCCTCTTTCGGCTCCCAAATATCAATTTGCAAATTGCACACGAAGAGTCGTAGTGAAAGGCTTCTTGAGGGGAAAGCTGTAACTATGTGAGATGAATTAACAGAACACAAAGCAGTTTCTCAGAAAGCTTCCTTCGAGTTTTTAACTGAAGATATTTCCTTTTTCACCATAGCCCTCTAAGGGCTTCCAAATATCACTCTGAAAATTCCACAAGAGCAGTCTTATCGAAAGGCTTTTGGAGGGGAAAGCTGTAACTCTGTGAAATGAATTGACAGAACACAAAGCAGTTTCTCAGAAAGCTTTTTTCCAGTTTTTAACGGAAGATATTTTCCTTTTCACGGTAGACCTCTTTGGGCTTCCAAATATCACTTTGCAAATTCCACAAGAACAGTCTTACCGAAAGCCTTCTTGAGGGGAAAGCTGTAACTCTGTGAGATGAATTAACAGAACACAAAGCAGTTTCTCAGAAAGTCTCTTTCCAGTTTTTAACGGAAGATATTTCCTTTCTCACCAAAGCCCTCTATGGGCTTCTAGATATCACCTTGCAAATTCCACAAGAACAATCTTAGTGATCGGCTTCTTGAGGGGAATGCTACAACTCCGTGCGATGAATTAATAGAACACAATGCAGTTTCTCAGAAAGCTTCTTTTCGGTTTTTATTGTAGGATATTTCCTTTTTCACCATAGCCCTCTATGGGCTTCCAAATATCACTTTGCAAATTCCACAAGAACAGTCTTATTGAATGGCTTCTTTAGGTGAAAGCTGTAACTCTGTGAGATGAATTAACAGAACACAAAGCAGTTTCTCAGAAAGCTTCTTTTCAGGTTTTATGTAGGATATTTCCTTTTTCACCATAGCCCTCTAAGGGCTTTCAAATATCACTTTGAAAATTCCACAAGAACAGTCTTAGGGAGAGGCTTCTTGAGGGGAAAGCTGTAACTCTGTGAGATGAATTAACAGAACACAAAGCAGTTTCTCAGAAAGCTTCCTTCCAGTTTTTAACTGAAGATATTTCATTTTTCACCATAGCCCTGCATGGACTTCCAAATAACACATTGCACATTCCAAAAGAACTGTCTTAGGGAAAGGCTTCTTGGTGGGAAAGCTGTAACTGTGTGAGACGAATTAGCAGAACACAGAGCAGTTTCTCAGAAAGCCTCTTTCCCGTTTTTAACGGAAGATATTTCCTTTTCACCATAGCCCTCTATGGGCTTCCAAATATCACTTTGCAAATTACAGAAGAACAGTCTTAGCGAAAGGCTTCTTGAGGGGAGAGCTGTAACACTGTCTGATGAATTAACGGAAAACAACGCTGTTTCTCTGAAAGCTACTTTCCAGTTTTTAACTGAAGATATTCCCTTTTTCACCATAGCCCTCTATGGGCTTCCAAATATCACTTTGCAAATTACACAAGAACAGTCTTATCGAAAGGCTTCTGGGGGGGAAAGCTGTAACTCTGTGAGATGAATTAAAGAACACAAAGCAGTTTCTCAGAAAGCTTCTTCCCAGTTTTTAACGGAAGATAATTCCATTTTCACCATCGCCCTCTATGGGCTTCCAAATATCACTTTGCAAATTCCACAAGAACAGTCTTAGCGAAAGGCTTAATGAGGGGAAAGCAGTAACTCTGTGAGATGAATTAACAGAACACGAAACAGTTTCTCAGAAAGTTTCTTTCCAATTTTTAACGGAAGATATTTCCTTTTACACCATAGCCATCTAAGGGCTTCCAAATATCACTTTGCCAATTCCACAAAAACAGTCTTAGCAAAAGGCTTGTTGAGGGGAAAGCTGTAACTCGGCGACATGAATTAACAGAACACAAAGTAGTTTCTCAGAAAGCTTCTTTCCCGTTTTTAACGGAAGATATTTCCTTTTTCACCGTAGCCCTCTATGGGCTTACAAATATAACTTTGCAAATTCCACAAGAACAGTCTTAGCGAAAGGCTTCTTGAGGGGATAGCTGTAAATCTGTGAGATGAATTAAGAGAACACAAAGCAGTTTCTCAGAAAGCTTCTTTCCAGTTTTTAACGGAAGATATTTCCTTTTTCACCATAGCCCTCTATGGGCTTCCAATTATCACTTTGCAAATTCCACAAGAACAGCCTTAGCAAAAGGCTTCTTGAAGGGAAAGCTGTAACTCAGAAAAAATCTTTCCTGTTTTTAACGGAAGATATTTCCTTTTTCACCATAGCCCTCTATGGGCTTCTGAATATCACTTTGCAAATTCCACAAGAACAGTCTTAGCGAAAGGCTTCTTGAGGGGAATGCTGTAATTCAGTGAGATGAATTAAGAGAACACAACGCAATTTCTAGAAAGCTTCTTTCCGGTTTTTAACGGAAGATATTTCCTTTTTCATCATCGCCCTCTAAGGACTTACAAATATCACTTTTCAAATTCCATAATAACAGCCTTAGTGAAAGGCTTCTTGAAGGGAAAGCAGTAACTCTGTGAGGTGAATTAACAGAACAGAAAGCAGTTTCTCAGAAAGATTCCTTCGAGTTTTTAACTGAAGATATTTCCTTTTTCTCCGTAGCCGCCAATGGCTTCCAAATATCACTTTGCAAATTCCACAAGAACAGACTTAGCAAAAGGATTGTTGAAGGGAAAGCTGTAACTCTGTGAGATGAATTAACAGAACACAAAGCAGTTTCTCAGACAGCTTCTTTCCAGTTTTTAACTGAAGATAATTCCTTTTTCCATATAGCCCTCTATGGGCTTCCAAATATCACTTTGCAAATTCCACAAGAACAGCCTTAGCGAAAGGCCTCATGAAGGAAAAGCTGTAACTCTGTGAGTTGAATTAACCGAACACAATGCAGTTTCTCAGAAAGCTTCTTTCCAGTTATTAAAGGAAGATATTGCCTTTTTCAAAATAGCCCTCTATGGGTTTCGAAATATCCCTTTGCAAATTCCACAAGAACAGTCTTAGCGAAAGGCTTCTTGAGGGGAATGCTGTAACTCTGTGAGATGAATTAACAGAACACAAAGCAGTCTCTCAGAAAGCTTCTTTCCAGTTTTTAACTGAAGATATTTCCATTCTCTCCATAGCCCTCTATGGGCTTCCAAATATCACTTTGCCAATTCCCCAAGAACAGCCTTAGCGAAAGGCTTCTTGAAGGGAAAGCTGTAACTCTGTGACATGAATTAACAGAACACAAAGCAGTTTCTCAGACAGCTTCTTTCCAGTTTTTAACTTAGGATATTTCCTTTTTCACCGTAGCCCTCTATGGGCTTCCAAATATCACTTTGCAAATTTCACAAGAAGAGTCTTAGCGAAACGCTTCTTGTGGGGAAAGCAGTAACTCAGAGAGATGAATTAACAGAACACAAAGCAGTTTCTCAGAAAGTTTCTTTCCAGTTTTTAACGGAAGATATTTCCTTTTTCACCATAGCCCTCTATGGGCTTCCAAATATCTCTTTGCAAATTCCACAAGAACAGTCTTAGCGAAAGGCTTTTTGAGGGGAAATCTGTAACACTGTGAGATGAATTAACAGAACACAATGTAGTTTCAAAGAAAGCTTCTTTCCAGTTTTTAACGGAAGATATTTCCTTTTTCACCATAGCCCTCTATGGGCTTCCAAATATCACTTTGCAAATTCCACAAGAACAGTCTTACCGAAAGGCTTCTTGAGGGGAAAGCTGTAACTCTGTGAGATGAATTAACAGAACACAAAGCAGTTTCTCAGACAGCTTCTTTCCAGTTTTTAACTGAAGATATTCCTTTTTCACCATAGCCCTCTATGGGCTTCCAAATATCACCTTGCCAATTCCAAAAGAACAGGCTTAGCAAAAGGCTTCTTCAGGGGAATGCTGTAACTCTGTGAGATGAATTAACACAGAACAAAGCAGTTTCTCAGACTGCTTCTTTCTAGTTTTTAACTGAAGATATTTCCTTTTTCACCATAGCCCTCTATGGGATCCAAATATCACTTTGTAAATACCCCAAGAACAGCCTTAGTGAAAGGCTTCGTGAAGGGAAATCTGTAACTCTGTTAGATGAATTAACAGAAAACAAAGCAGTTTCTCAGAAAGCTTCTTTCGCGTTTTTAACAGAAGATATTTCCTTTTCCAACATAGCCCTCTAAGGGCTTACAAATATCATTTTGTAAATTCCAGAAGAACAGCCTTAGCAAAAGGATTCTTGAAGGGAAAGCTGTAACTCTGTTAGATGAATTAACAGAAAACAAAGCAGTGTCTCCGAAAGCTTCTTTCCCGTTTTTAACGGAGGATATTTCCTTTTTCACCATAGCCCTCTAAGGGCTTACCAATATCACTTTGCAAATTCCAGAAGAACAGTCTTAGGGAAAGGCTTCTGGAGGGGAAAGCTGTCACCCAGTGAGTTAAATTAACAGAACACAAAGCAGTTTCTGAGAAAGTTCTTTCCAGTTTTTAACTGAAGAAATTTCCTTTTTCACCATAGTCCTATTTGGGCTTCCAAATATCACTTTGCAAATCCCACAAGACCAGTCTTATCGAAAGGCTTCTTGAAGGGAAAGCTGTAATTCTGTGAGATGAATTATCAGAACACAAAGCAGTTTCTCAGAAATCTTCTTTCCAGTTTTTAAATGAAGATATTTCCTTTTTCACCGAAGCCCTCTAGGGGCTTCCAAAGATCACTTTGCAAATTCCACAAAAACAATCTTAGGGAATGACTTCTGTAGGGGAATGCTGTAAGTCTGTTAGATAAATTAACAGAACACAAAGCAGTGTCTTAGAAATCTTCTTCCCAGTTTTTAACGGAAGATATTCCCTTTTTCTCCGTAGCCCACTGTGGGCTTCAAAATACCACTTTGCAAATTCCACATAACAGACTTACCGAAAAGCTTCTTGAGAAGAAAACTGTAACCCTGTGAGATGAATTACCAGAACACAAAGCAGTTTCTCAGAATGTTTCTTTCCAGTTTTTAACTGAAGATATTTCCTTTTTCATCATGGCCCTCTATGGGCTCCAAATATCACTTTGCAAATTGCGCAAGAACAGTCTTAGCGAATGGCTTCTTGAGGGAAAATTTGTAACTCTGGGATACGAAATAAGAGAACACAAAGCAGTTCCTCAGAAAGCTTCTTTTCAGTTTTTATCTTAGGATATTTTCTTTCTCACCATAGCTCTCTTTGGGCTTCCAAACATCATTTTGCAAATTCCACAAGAACAGTCTTAGCGAAAGGCTTCTGGAGGGGAAAGTTTTAACTCTGTGAGATGAATTAACAGAACACAAAGCAGTTTCTCAGAAAGCTTCTTTCCAGTTTTTAACTGAAGATATTTCCTTTTTCACTGTAGCCCTCTATGGGCTTCCAAATATCACATTGCAAATCACACAAGAACAGTCTTAACGAAAGACTTCTTGAGGGGAATGCTGTAACTCGGTTAGACTTATTAACAGAACACACGGCAGTATCTCAGAATGCTTCTTTCCAGTTTTTAACGGAAGATATTTCCTTTTTCACCATAGCCCTCTAAGGGCTTCCAAATATCACTTTGCAAATTCCAAAAGAGCAGTCTTATCGAAAGGCTTCTGGAGCGGAAGGCTGTAACTCTCTGAAACGAATTAACAGAACACAGAGCTGTTTCTCAGAAAGCTTCTTTGCAGTTTTCAACCGAAGAGATTTCCTTTTTCCCCTTAAGCCTCTATGGGTTTCCAAATATCTCTTAGAAAATCACACAAGAACAGTCTTTGCGAAAGGCTTCTTGAGGGGAAAGCTGTATCTCGGTGAGATGTATTAACAGAACACACGGCAGTTTCACAGAATGCTTCTTCAGAGTTTTAACGGAAGATATTTCCTTTTTCACCATAGCCTTCTATGGGCTTCCATATATCACATTGCAAATTCCACAAGAACAGTCTTAACGAAAGGCTTCTAGAGGGGAAAGCTGTTAGTCTGTGAGATGAATTTAAAGAACACAAAGCAGATTCTCAAAAATCTTCTTTCCAGTTTTAAACTGAAGATATTTCCTTTTCACCGTAGCCCCCTATGGGCTCCAAAATAACACTTTGCATATTCCAGAGGAACAGTCTTAGCGAAAGGCTTCTTGAGCGGAAAGCAGTAACTCTATGAGATGAATTAACAAAACACAAAGCAGTTTCTCAGAAATCTCCTTTCAACTTTTTAACTGAGGATATTTCCTTTTTGACTATAGCCCTCTAATGGCTTCCAAATATCACTTTGCAAATTCCACAAGAAGTGTCTTAGCGAAAGGCTTCTTGAGGGGAAAGCTGTATCTCCGTGATGTGAATTAACAGAACTCAAAGCAGTTTCTCAGAAAGCTTCTTTCCAGTTTTTAACTGAGGATATTTTCTTTGTCACCATAGCCCTCTATGGTCGTCCAATTATCAGTTTGCAAATTCCACAAGAACAGTCTTCGCGAAAGGCGTCTTGAGGGAAAGCTGTAACACTGTGAGATGAATTAACAGATCACAAAGCAGTTTTTCAGAAATCTTCTTTCCAGTTTGTAACTGAAGATATTTCCTTTTTCACCATAGCCCTCTATGGGCTTCCAAATATCACTTTGCAAATTACACAAGAAGAGCCTTACAGAAAGGCTTCTTGAGGGGAAAGTTTAACTCTATCAGATAAATTAACAGAACACAAAGCAGTTTCTCAGAAAGCTTCTTTCCAGTTTTTAACAGAAGATATTTCTTCTTTCACCATAGCCCTCTATCGCCTTCCAAATATCACTATGCAAATTCCACAAGGACAGTCTTAGAGAAAGGCTTCTTGAGGGGAAAGATGTAACTCTGTGAGGTGAATTAACAGAACACAAAGCAGTTTCTCAGAAAGCTTCTTTTCAGTTTTTATCTTAGGATATTTCCGTTTTCAACATAGCCTTCTAAGGGCTTCCAAATATCACTTTGAAAATTCCACAAGAGCCGTCTTAGTGAAAGGCTTTTTGAGGGGAAATCTGTAACACTGTGAGATGAATTCACAGAACACAAACAGTTTCTTAGAAAGCTTATTTCCACATTTTAACTGAAGATACTTTCTATTTCACCATAGCCCTCTTCTGGCTTCCAAATATCACCTTGAAAATAGCACAAGAACAGTCTTAGCGAAAGGTTTCTTGAGGGGAAAGCTGTATCTCTTTGTGATAAATTAACAGAACACAAAGCAGTTTCTCAGAAAGCTTTTCTCCAGATTTTAACTTAAGATATTTCCTTTTTCACCGTAGCCCTCTTTCGGCTCCCAAATATCAATTTGCAAATTGCACAAGAACAGTCGTAGTGAAAGGCTTCTTGAGGGGAAAGCTGTAACTATGTGAGATGAATTAACAGAACACAAAGCAGTTTCTCAGAAAGCTTCCTTCGAGTTTTTAACTGAAGATATTTCCTTTTTCACCATAGCCCTCTAAGGGCTTCCAAATATCACTCTGAAAATTCCACAAGAGCAGTCTTATCGAAAGGCTTTTGGAGGGGAAAGCTGTAACTCTGTGAAATGAATTGACAGAACACAAAGCAGTTTCTCAGAAAGCTTTTTTCCAGTTTTTAACGGAAGATATTTTCCTTTTCACGGTAGACCTCTTTGGGCTTCCAAATATCACTTTGCAAATTCCACAAGAACAGTCTTACCGAAAGCCTTCTTGAGGGGAAAGCTGTAACTCTGTGAGATGAATTAACAGAACACAAAGCAGTTTCTCAGAAAGTCTCTTTCCAGTTTTTAACGGAAGATATTTCCTTTCTCACCAAAGCCCTCTATGGGCTTCTAGATATCACCTTGCAAATTCCACAAGAACAATCTTAGTGATCGGCTTCTTGAGGGGAATGCTACAACTCCGTGCGATGAATTAATAGAACACAATGCAGTTTCTCAGAAAGCTTCTTTTCGGTTTTTATTGTAGGATATTTCCTTTTTCACCATAGCCCTCTATGGGCTTCCAAATATCACTTTGCAAATTCCACAAGAACAGTCTTATTGAATGGCTTCTTTAGGTGAAATCTGTAACTCTGTGAGATGAATTAACAGAACACAAAGCAGTTTCTCAGAAAGCTTCTTTTCAGGTTTTATGTAGGATATTTCCTTTTTCACCATAGCCCTCTAAGGGCTTTCAAATATCACTTTGAAAATTCCACAAGAACAGTCTTAGGGAGAGGCTTCTTGAGGGGAAAGCTGTAACTCTGTGAGATGAATTAACAGAACACAAAGCAGTTTCTCAGAAAGCTTCCTTCCAGTTTTTAACTGAAGATATTTCATTTTTCACCATAGCCCTGCATGGACTTCCAAATAACACATTGCACATTCCAAAAGAACTGTCTTAGGGAAAGGCTTCTTGGTGGGAAAGCTGTAACTGTGTGAGACGAATTAGCAGAACACAGAGCAGTTTCTCAGAAAGCCTCTTTCCCGTTTTTAACGGAAGATATTTCCTTTTCACCATAGCCCTCTATGGGCTTCCAAATATCACTTTGCAAATTACAGAAGAACAGTCTTAGCGAAAGGCTTCTTGAGGGGAGAGCTGTAACACTGTCTGATGAATTAACGGAAAACAACGCTGTTTCTCTGAAAGCTACTTTCCAGTTTTTAACTGAAGATATTCCCTTTTTCACCATAGCCCTCTATGGGCTTCCAAATATCACTTTGCAAATTACACAAGAACAGTCTTATCGAAAGGCTTCTGGAGGGGAAAGCTGTAACTCTGTGAGATGAAATAAAGAACACAAAGCTGTTTCTCAGAAAGCTTCTTCCCAGTTTTTAACGGAAGATAATTCCATTTTCACCATCGCCCTCTATGGGCTTCCAAATATCACTTTGCAAATTCCACAAGAACAGTCTTAGCGAAAGGCTTCATGAGGGGAAAGCAGTAACTCTGTGAGATGAATTAACAGAACACGAAACAGTTTCTCAGAAAGTTTCTTTCCAATTTTTAACGGAAGATATTTCCTTTTACACCATAGCCATCTAAGGGCTTCCAAATATCACTTTGCCAATTCCACAAAAACAGTCTTAGCAAAAGGCTTGTTGAGGGGAAAGCTGTAACTCGGCGACATGAATTAACAGAACACAAAGTAGTTTCTCAGAAAGCTTCCTTCCCGTTTTTAACGGAAGATATTTCCTTTTTCACCATAGCCCTCTATGGGCTTACAAATATAACTTTGCAAATTCCACAAGAACAGTCTTAGCGAAAGGCTTCTTGAGGGGATAGCTGTAAATCTGTGAGATGAATTAAGAGAACACAAAGCAGTTTCTCAGAAAGCTTCTTTCCAGTTTTTAACGGAAGATATTTCCTTTTTCACCACAGCCCTCTATGGGCTTCCAATTATCACTTTGCAAATTCCACAAGAACAGCCTTAGCAAAAGGCTTCTTGAAGGGAAAGCTGTAACTCAGAAAAAAATCATTCCTCTTTTTAACGGAAGATATTTTCTTTTTCACCATAGCACTCTATGGGCTTCTGAATATCACTTTGCAAATTCCACAAGAACAGTCTTAGCGAAAGGCTTCTTGAGGGGAATGCTGTAATTCAGTGAGATGAATTAAGAGAACACAAAGCAATTTCTAGAAAGCATCTTTCCGGTTTTTAACGGAAGATATTTCCTTTTTCATCATCGCCCTCTAAGGACTTACAAATATCACTTTTCAAATTCCATAATAACAGCCTTAGTGAAAGGCTTCTTGAAGGGAAAGCAGTAACTCTGTGAGGTGAATTAACAGAACAGAAAGCAGTTTCTCAGAAAGCTTCCTTCGAGTTTTTAACTGAAGATATTTCCTTTTTCTCCGTAGCCGCCAATGGCTTCCAAATATCACTTTGCAAATTCCACAAGAACAGACTTAGCAAAAGGATTGTTGAAGGGAAAGCTGTAACTCTGTGAGATGAATTAACAGAACACAAAGCAGTTTCTCAGACAGCTTCTTTCCAGTTTTTAACTGAAGATAATTCCTTTTTCCATATAGCCCTCTATGGTCTTCCAAATATCACTTTGCAAATTCCACAAGAACAGCCTTAGCGAAAGGCCTCATGAAGGAAAAGCTGTAACTCTGTGAGTTGAATTAACCGACACAAAGCAGTTTCTCAGAAAGCTTCTTTCCAGTTATTAAAGGAAGATATTGCCTTTTTCAAAATAGCCCTCTATGGGTTTCGAAATATACCTTTGCAAATTCCACAAGAACAGTCTTAGCGAAAGGCTTCTTGAGGGGAATGCTGTAACTCTGTGAGATGAATTAACAGAACACAAAGCAGTCTCTCAGAAAGCTTCTTTCCAGTTTTTAACTGAAGATATTTCCATTCTCTCCATAGCCCTCTATGGGCTTCCAAATATCACTTTGCCAATTCCCCAAGAACAGCCTTAGCGAAAGGCTTCTTGAAGGGAAAGCTGTAGCTCTGTGACATGAATTAACAGAACACAAAGCAGTTTCTCAGACAGCTTCTTTCCAGTTTTTAACTTAGGATATTTCCTTTTTCACCGTAGCCCTCTATGGGCTTCCAAATATCACTTTGCAAATTTCACAAGAAGATTCTTAGCGAAACGCTTCTTGAGGGGAAAGCAGTAACTCAGAGAGATGAATTAACAGAACACAAAGCAGTTTCTCAGAAAGTTTCTTTCCAGTTTTTAACGGAAGATATTTCCTTTTTCACCATAGCCCTCTATGGGCTTCCAAATATCTCTTTGCAAATTCCACAAGAACAGTCTTAGCGAAAGGCTTTTTGAGGGGAAATCTGTAACTCTGTGAGATGAATTAACAGAACACAATGTAGTTTCAAAGAAAGCTACTTTCCAGTTTTTAACTGAAGATATTTCCTTTTTCACCGTAGCCCTCTATGGGCTTCCAAATATCACATTGCAAATCACACAAGAACAGTCTTAACGAAAGACTTCTTGAGGGGAATGCTGTAACTCGGTTAGACTTATTAACAGAACACACGGCAGTATCTCAGAATGCTTCTTTCCAGTTTTTAACGGAAGATATTTCCTTTTTCACCATAGCCCTCTAAGGGCTTCCAAATATCACTTTGCAAATTCCAAAAGAGCAGTCTTATCGAAAGGCTTCTGGAGCGGAAGGCTGTAACTCTCTGAAATGAATTAACAGAACACAGAGCTGTTTCTCAGAAAGCTTCTTTGCAGTTTTCAACCGAAGAGATTTCCTTTTTCCCCTTAAGCCTCTATGGGTTTCCAAATATCACTTAGAAAATCACACAAGAACAGTCTTTGCGAAAGGCTTCCTGAGGGGAAAGCTGTATCTCGGTGAGATGTATTAACAGAACACACGGCAGTTTCACAGAATGCTTCTTCAGAGTTTTAACGGAAGATATTTCCTTTTTCACCATAGCCTTCTATGGGCTTCCATATATCACTTTGCAAATTCCACAAGAACTGTCTTAACGAAAGGCTTCTAGAGGGGAAAGCTGTTACTCTGTGAGATGAATTTAAAGAACACAAAGCAGATTCTCAAAAATCTTCTTTCCAGTTTTAAACTGAAGATATTTCCTTTTCACCGTAGCCCCCTATGGGCTCCAAAATAACACTTTGCATATTCCAGAGGAACAGTCTTAGCGAAAGGCTTCTTGAGCGGAAAGCAGTAACTCTATGAGGTGAATTAACAAAACACAAAGCAGTTTCTCAGAAATCTCCTTTCAACTTTTTAACTGAGGATATTTCCTTTTTCACTATAGCCCTCTAATGGCTTCCAAATATCACTTTGCAAATTCCACAAGAAGTGTCTTAGCGAAAGGCTTCTTGAGGGGAAAGCTGTATCTCCGTGATGTGAATTAACAGAACTCAAAGCAGTTTCTCAGAAAGCTTCTTTCCAGTTTTTAACTGAGGATATTTTCTTTGTCACCATAGCCCTCTATGGTCGTCCAATTATCAGTTTGCAAATTCCACAAGAACAGTCTTCGCGAAAGGCGTCTTGAGGGAAAGCTGTAACACTGTGAGATGAATTAACAGATCACAAAGCAGTTTTTCAGAAATCTTCTTTCCAGTTTGTAACTGAAGATATTTCCTTTTTCACCATAGCCCTCTATGGGCTTCCAAATATCACTTTGAAAATTACACAAGAAGAGCCTTACAGAAAGGCTTCTTGAGGGGAAAGTTTAACTCTATCAGATAAATTAACAGAACACAAAGCAGTTTCTCAGAAAGCTTCTTTCCAGTTTTTAACAGAAGATATTTCTTCTTTCACCATAGCCCTCTATCGCCTTCCAAATATCACTATGCAAATTCCACAAGAACAGTCTTAGAGAAAGGCTTCTTGAGGGGAAAGATGTAACTCTGTGAGGTGAATTAACAGCACACAAAGCAGTTTCTCAGAAAGCTTCTTTTCAGTTTTTATCTTAGGATATTTCCGTTTTCACCATAGCCTTCTATGGGCTTCCAAATATCACTTTGAAAATTCCACAAGAGCCGTCTTAGTGAAAGGCTTTTTGAGGGGAAATCTGTAACACTGTGAGATGAATTCACAGAACACAAACAGTTTCTTAGAAAGCTTATTTCCACATTTTAACTGAAGATATTTTCTATTTCACCATAGCCCTCTTCTGGCTTCCAAATATCACCTTGAAAATAGCACAAGAACAGTCTTAGCGAAAGGTTTCTTGAGGGGAAAGCTGTATCTCTTTGAGATAAATTAACAGAACACAAAGCAGTTTCTCAGAAAGCTTTTCTCCAGATTTTAACTTAAGATATTTCCTTTTTCACCGTAGCCCTCTTTCGGCTCCCAAATATCAATTTGCAAATTGCACAAGAACAGTCGTAGTGAAAGGCTTCTTGAGGGGAAAGCTGTAACTATGTGAGATGAATTAACAGAACACAAAGCAGTTTCTCAGAAAGCTTCCTTCGAGTTTTTAACTGAAGATATTTCCTTTTTCACCATAGCCCTCTAAGGGCTTCCAAATATCACTCTGAAAATTCCACAAGAGCAGTCTTATCGAAAGGCTTTTGGAGGGGAAAGCTGTAACTCTGTGAAATGAATTGACAGAACACAAAGCAGTTTCTCAGAAAGCTTTTTTCCAGTTTTTAACGGAAGATATTTTCCTTTTCACGGTAGACCTCTTTGGGCTTCCAAATATCACTTTGCAAATTCCACAAGAACAGTCTTACCGAAAGCCTTCTTGAGGGGAAAGCTGTAACTCTGTGAGATGAATTAACAGAACACAAAGCAGTTTCTCAGAAAGTCTCTTTCCAGTTTTTAACGGAAGATATTTCCTTTCTCACCAAAGCCCTCTATGGACTTCTAGATATCACCTTGCAAATTCCACAAGAACAATCTTAGTGATCGGCTTCTTGTGGGGAATGCTACAACTCCGTGCGATGAATTAATAGAACACAATGCAGTTTCTCAGAAAGCTTCTTTTCGGTTTTTATTGTAGGATATTTCCTTTTTCACCATAGCCCTCTATGGGCTTCCAAATATCACTTTGCAAATTCCACAAGAACAGTCTTATTGAATGGCTTCTTTAGGTGAAAGCTGTAACTCTGTGAGATGAATTAACAGAACACAAAGCAGTTTCTCAGAAAGCTTCTTTTCAGGTTTTATGTAGGATATTTCCTTTTTCACCATAGCCCTCTAAGGGCTTTCAAATATCACTTTGAAAATTCCACAAGAACAGTCTTAGGGAGAGGCTTCTTGAGGGGAAAGCTGTAACTCTGTGAGATGAATTAACAGAACACAAAGCAGTTTCTCAGAAAGCTTCCTTCCAGTTTTTAACTGAAGATATTTCATTTTTCACCATAGCCCTGCATGGACTTCCAAATAACACATTGCACATTCCAAAAGAACTGTCTTAGGGAAAGGCTTCTTGGTGGGAAAGCTGTAACTGTGTGAGACGAATTAGCAGAACACAGAGCAGTTTCTCAGAAAGCCTCTTTCCCGTTTTTAATGGAAGATATTTCCTTTTCACCATAGCCCTCTATGGGCTTCCAAATATCACTTTGCAAATTACAGAAGAACAGTCTTAGCGAAAGGCTTCTTGAGGAGAGAGCTGTAACACTGTCTGATGAATTAACGGAAAACAACGCTGTTTCTCTGAAAGCTACTTTCCAGTTTTTAACTGAAGATATTCCCTTTTTCACCATAGCCCTCTATGGGCTTCCAAATATCACTTTGCAAATTACACAAGAACAGTCTTATCGAAAGGCTTCTGGGGGGGAAAGCTGTAACTCTGTGAGATGAATTAAAGAACACAAAGCAGTTTCTCAGAAAGCTTCTTCCCAGTTTTTAACGGAAGATAATTCCATTTTCACCATCGCCCTCTATGGGCTTCCAAATATCACTTTGCAAATTCCACAAGAACAGTCTTAGCGAAAGGCTTCATGAGGGGAAAGCAGTAACTCTGTGAGATGAATTAACAGAACACGAAACAGTTTCTCAGAAAGTTTCTTTCCAATTTTTAACGGAAGATATTTCCTTTTACACCATAGCCATCTAAGGGCTTCCAAATATCACTTTGCCAATTCCACAAAAACAGTCTTAGCAAAAGGCTTGTTGAGGGGAAAGCTGTAACTCGGCGACATGAATTAACAGAACACAAAGTAGTTTCTCAGAAAGCTTCTTTCCCGTTTTTAACGGAAGATATTTCCTTTTTCACCGTAGCCCTCTATGGGCTTACAAATATAACTTTGCAAATTCCACAAGAACAGTCTTAGCGAAAGGCTTCTTGAGGGGATAGCTGTAAATCTGTGAGATGAATTAAGAGAACACAAAGCAGTTTCTCAGAAAGCTTCTTTCCAGTTTTTAACGGAAGATATTTCCTTTTTCACCATAGCCCTCTATGGGCTTCCAATTATCACTTTGCAAATTCCACAAGAACAGCCTTAGCAAAAGGCTTCTTGAAGGGAAAGCTGTAACTCAGAAAAAATCTTTCCTGTTTTTAACGGAAGATATTTCCTTTTTCACCATAGCCCTCTATGGGCTTCTGAATATCACTTTGCAAATTCCACAAGAACAGTCTTAGCGAAAGGCTTCTTGAGGGGAATGCTGTAATTCAGTGAGATGAATTAAGAGAACACAAAGCAATTTCTAGAAAGCTTCTTTCCGGTTTTTAACGGAAGATATTTCCTTTTTCATCATCGCCCTCTAAGGACTTACAAATATCACTTTTCAAATTCCATAATAACAGCCTTAGTGAAAGGCTTCTTGAAGGGAAAGCAGTAACTCTGTGAGGTGAATTAACAGAACAGAAAGCAGTTTCTCAGAAAGCTTCCTTCGAGTTTTTAACTGAAGATATTTCCTTTTTCTCCGTAGCCGCCAATGGCTTCCAAATATCACTTTGCAAATTCCACAAGAACAGACTTAGCAAAAGGATTGTTGAAGGGAAAGCTGTAACTCTGTGAGATGAATTAACAGAACACAAAGCAGTTTCTCAGACAGCTTCTTTCCAGTTTTTAACTGAAGATAATTCCTTTTTCCATATAGCCCTCTATGGTCTTCCAAATATCACTTTGCAAATTCCACAAGAACAGCCTTAGCGAAAGGCCTCATGTAGAAAAAGCTGTAACTCTGTGAGTTGAATTAACCGAACACAAAGCAGTTTCTCAGAAAGCTTCTTTCCAGTTATTAAAGGAAGATATTGCCTTTTTCAAAATAGCCCTCTATGGGTTTCGAAATATACCTTTGCAAATTCCACGAGAACAGTCTTAGCGAAAGGCTTCTTGAGGGGAATGCTGTAACTCTGTGAGATGAATTAACAGAACACAAAACAGTCTCTCAGAAAGCTTCTTTCCAGTTTTTAACTGAAGATATTTCCATTCTCTCCATAGCCCTCTATGGGCTTCCAAATATCACTTTGCCAATTCCCCAAGAACAGCCTTAGCGAAAGGCTTCTTGAAGGGAAAGCTGTAACTCTGTGACATGAATTAACAGAACACAAAGCAGTTTCTCAGACAGCTTCTTTCCAGTTTTTAACGGAAGATATTTCCTTTTTCACCATAGCCCTCTATGGGCTTCCAAATATCTCTTTGCAAATTCCACAAGAACAGTCTTAGCGAAAGGCTTTTTGAGGGGAAATCTGTAACTCTGTGAGATGAATTAACAGAACACAATGTAGTTTCAAAGAAAGCTTCTTTCCAGTTTTTAACGGAAGATATTTCCTTTTTCACCGTAGCCCTCTATGGGCTTCCAAATATCACTTTGCAAATTCCACAAGAACAGTCTTACCGAAAGGCTTCTTGAGGGGAAATCTGTAACTCTGTGAGATGAATTAACAGAACACAAAGCAGTTTCTCAGACAGCTTCTTTCCAGTTTTTAACTGAAGATATTCCTTTTTCACCATAGCCCTCTATGGGCTTCCAAATATCACCTTGCCAATTCCAAAAGAACAGGCTTAGCAAAAGGCTTCTTCAGGGGAATGCTGTAACTCTGTGAGATGAATTAACACAGAACAAAGCAGTTTCTCAGACTGCTTCTTTCTAGTTGTTAACTGAAGATATTTCCTTTTTCACCATAGCCCTCTATGGGCTCCAAATATCACTTTGTAAATACCCCAAGAACAGCCTTAGTGAAAGGCTTCGTGAAGGGAAATCTGTAACTCTGTTAGATGAAATAACAGAAAACAAAGCAGTTTCTCAGAAAGCTTCTTTCGCGTTTTTAACGGAAGATATTTCCTTTTTCAACATAGCCCTCTAAGGGCTTACAAATATCATTTTGTAAATTCCACAAGAACAGCCTTAGCAAAAGGATTCTTGAAGGGAAAGCTGTAACTCTGTTAGATGAATTAACAGAAAACAAAGCAGTGTCTCCGAAAGCTTCTTTCCCGTTTTTAACGGAGGATATTTCCTTTTTCACCATAGCCCTCTAAGGGCTTACCAATATCACTTTGCAAATTCCAGAAGAACAGTCTTAGGGAAAGGCTTCTGGAGGGGAAAGCTGTAACACAGTGAGTTAAATTAACAGAACACAAAGCAGTTTCTGAGAAAGTTCTTTCCAGTTTTTAACTGAAGAAATTTCCTTTTTCACCATAGTCCTATTTGGGCTTCCAAATATCACTTTGCAAATCCCACAAGACCAGTCTTATCGAAAGGCTTCTTGAAGGGAAAGCTGTAATTCTGTGAGATGAATTATCAGAACACAAAGCAGTTTCTCAGAAATCTTCTTTCCAGTTTTTAAATGAAGATATTTCCTTTTTCACCGAAGCCCTCTAGGGGCTTCCAAAGATCACTTTGCAAATTCCACAAAAACAATCTTAGGGAATGACTTCTGTAGGGGAATGCTGTAAGTCTGTTAGATAAATTAACAGAACACAAAGCAGTGTCTTAGAAATCTTCTTCCCAGTTTTTAACGGAAGATATTCCCTTTTTCTCCGTAGCCCACTGTGGGCTTCAAAATACCACTTTGCAAATTCCACATAACAGACTTACCGAAAAGCTTCTTGAGAAGAAAACTGTAACCCTGTGAGATGAATTACCAGAACACAAAGCAGTTTCTCAGAAAGTTTCTTTCCAGTTTTTAACTGAAGATATTTCCTTTTTCATCATGGCCCTCTATGGGCTCCAAATATCACTTTGCAAATTGCACAAGAACAGTCTTAGCGAATGGCTTCTTGAGGGAAAATTTGTAACTCTGGGATACGAAATAAGAGAACACAAAGCAGTTCCTCAGAAAGCTTCTTTTCAGTTTTTATCTTAGGATATTTTCTTTCTCACCATAGCTCTCTTTGGGCTTCCAAACATCATTTTGCAAATTCCACAAGAACAGTCTTAGCGAAAGGCTTCTGGAGGGGAAAGTTTTAACTCTGTGAGATGAATTAACAGAACACAAAGCAGTTTCTCAGAAAGCTTCTTTCCAGTTTTTAACTGAAGATATTTCCTTTTTCACTGTAGCCCTCTATGGGCTTCCAAATATCACATTGCAAATCACACAAGAACAGTCTTAACGAAAGACTTCTTGAGGGGAATGCTGTAACTCGGTTAGACTTATTAACAGAACACACGGCAGTATCTCAGAATGCTTCTTTCCAGTTTTTAACGGAAGATATTTCCTTTTTCACCATAGCCCTCTAAGGGCTTCCAAATATCACTTTGCAAATTCCAAAAGAGCAGTCTTATCGAAAGGCTTCTGGAGCGGAAGGCTGTAACTCTCTGAAACGAATTAACAGAACACAGAGCTGTTTCTCAGAAAGCTTCTTTGCAGTTTTCAACCGAAGAGATTTCCTTTTTCCCCTTAAGCCTCTATGGGTTTCCAAATATCTCTTAGAAAATCACACAAGAACAGTCTTTGCGAAAGGCTTCTTGAGGGGAAAGCTGTATCTCGGTGAGATGTATTAACAGAACACACGGCAGTTTCACAGAATGCTTCTTCAGAGTTTTAACGGAAGATATTTCCTTTTTCACCATAGCCTTCTATGGGCTTCCATATATCACATTGCAAATTCCACAAGAACAGTCTTAACGAAAGGCTTCTAGAGGGGAAAGCTGTTAGTCTGTGAGATGAATTTAAAGAACACAAAGCAGATTCTCAAAAATCTTCTTTCCAGTTTTAAACTGAAGATATTTCCTTTTCACCGTAGCCCCCTATGGGCTCCAAAATAACACTTTGCATATTCCAGAGGAACAGTCTTAGCGAAAGGCTTCTTGAGCGGAAAGCAGTAACTCTATGAGATGAATTAACAAAACACAAAGCAGTTTCTCAGAAATCTCCTTTCAACTTTTTAACTGAGGATATTTCCTTTTTGACTATAGCCCTCTAATGGCTTCCAAATATCACTTTGCAAATTCCACAAGAAGTGTCTTAGCGAAAGGCTTCTTGAGGGGAAAGCTGTATCTCCGTGATGTGAATTAACAGAACTCAAAGCAGTTTCTCAGAAAGCTTCTTTCCAGTTTTTAACTGAGGATATTTTCTTTGTCACCATAGCCCTCTATGGTCGTCCAATTATCAGTTTGCAAATTCCACAAGAACAGTCTTCGCGAAAGGCGTCTTGAGGGAAAGCTGTAACACTGTGAGATGAATTAACAGATCACAAAGCAGTTTTTCAGAAATCTTCTTTCCAGTTTGTAACTGAAGATATTTCCTTTTTCACCATAGCCCTCTATGGGCTTCCAAATATCACTTTGAAAATTACACAAGAAGAGCCTTACAGAAAGGCTTCTTGAGGGGAAAGTTTAACTCTATCAGATAAATTTACAGAACACAAAGCAGTTTCTCAGAAAGCTTCTTTCCAGTTTTTAACAGAAGATATTTCTTCTTTCAACATAGCCCTCTATCGCCTTCCAAATATCACTATGCAAATTCCACAAGGACAGTCTTAGAGAAAGGCTTCTTGAGGGGAAAGATGTAACTCTGTGAGGTGAATTAACAGCACACAAAGCAGTTTCTCAGAAAGCTTCTTTTCAGTTTTTATCTTAGGATATTTCCGTTTTCACCATAGCCTTCTATGGGCTTCCAAATATCACTTTGAAAATTCCACAAGAGCCGTCTTAGTGAAAGGCTTTTTGAGGGGAAATCTGTAACACTGTGAGATGAATTCACAGAACACAAACAGTTTCTTAGAAAGCTTATTTCCACATTTTAACTGAAGATATTTTCTATTTCACCATAGCCCTCTTCTGGCTTCCAAATATCACCTTGAAAATAGCACAAGAACAGTCTTAGCGAAAGGTTTCTTGAGGGGAAAGCTGTATCTCTTTGAGATAAATTAACAGAACACAAAGCAGTTTCTCAGAAAGCTTTTCTCCAGATTTTAACTTAAGATATTTCCTTTTTCACCGTAGCCCTCTTTCGGCTCCCAAATATCAATTTGCAAATTGCACAAGAACAGTCGTAGTGAAAGGCTTCTTGAGGGGAAAGCTGTAACTATGTGAGATGAATTAACAGAACACAAAGCAGTTTCTCAGAAAGCTTCCTTCGAGTTTTTAACTGAAGATATTTCCTTTTTCACCATAGCCCTCTAAGGGCTTCCAAATATCACTCTGAAAATTCCACAAGAGCAGTCTTATCGAAAGGCTTTTGGAGGGGAAAGCTGTAACTCTGTGAAATGAATTGACAGAACACAAAGCAGTTTCTCAGAAAGCTTTTTTCCAGTTTTTAACGGAAGATATTTTCCTTTTCACGGTAGACCTCTTTGGGCTTCCAAATATCACTTTGCAAATTCCACAAGAACAGTCTTACCGAAAGCCTTCTTGAGGGGAAAGCTGTAACTCTGTGAGATGAATTAACAGAACACAAAGCAGTTTCTCAGAAAGTCTCTTTCCAGTTTTTAACGGAAGATATTTCCTTTCTCACCAAAGCCCTCTATGGACTTCTAGATATCACCTTGCAAATTCCACAAGAACATTCTTAGTGATCGGCTTCTTGTGGGGAATGCTACAACTCCGTGCGATGAATTAATAGAACACAATGCAGTTTCTCAGAAAGCTTCTTTTCGGTTTTTATTGTAGGATATTTCCTTTTTCACCATAGCCCTCTATGGGCTTCCAAATATCACTTTGCAAATTCCACAAGAACAGTCTTATTGAATGGCTTCTTTAGGTGAAAGCTGTAACTCTGTGAGATGAATTAACAGAACACAAAGCAGTTTCTCAGAAAGCTTCTTTTCAGGTTTTATGTAGGATATTTCCTTTTTCACCATAGCCCTCTAAGGGCTTTCAAATATCACTTTGAAAATTCCACAAGAACAGTCTTAGGGAGAGGCTTCTTGAGGGGAAAGCTGTAACTCTGTGAGATGAATTAACAGAACACAAAGCAGTTTCTCAGAAAGCTTCCTTCCAGTTTTTAACTGAAGATATTTCATTTTTCACCATAGCCCTGCATGGACTTCCAAATAACACATTGCACATTCCAAAAGAACTGTCTTAGGGAAAGGCTTCTTGGTGGGAAAGCTGTAACTGTGTGAGACGAATTAGCAGAACACAGAGCAGTTTCTCAGAAAGCCTCTTTCCCGTTTTTAATGGAAGATATTTCCTTTTCACCATAGCCCTCTATGGGCTTCCAAATATCACTTTGCAAATTACAGAAGAACAGTCTTAGCGAAAGGCTTCTTGAGGAGAGAGCTGTAACACTGTCTGATGAATTAACGGAAAACAACGCTGTTTCTCTGAAAGCTACTTTCCAGTTTTTAACTGAAGATATTCCCTTTTTCACCATAGCCCTCTATGGGCTTCCAAATATCACTTTGCAAATTACACAAGAACAGTCTTATCGAAAGGCTTCTGGGGGGGAAAGCTGTAACTCTGTGAGATGAATTAAAGAACACAAAGCAGTTTCTCAGAAAGCTTCTTCCCAGTTTTTAACGGAAGATAATTCCATTTTCACCATCGCCCTCTATGGGCTTCCAAATATCACTTTGCAAATTCCACAAGAACAGTCTTAGCGAAAGGCTTCATGAGGGGAAAGCAGTAACTCTGTGAGATGAATTAACAGAACACGAAACAGTTTCTCAGAAAGTTTCTTTCCAATTTTTAACGGAAGATATTTCCTTTTACACCATAGCCATCTAAGGGCTTCCAAATATCACTTTGCCAATTCCACAAAAACAGTCTTAGCAAAAGGCTTGTTGAGGGGAAAGCTGTAACTCGGCGACATGAATTAACAGAACACAAAGTAGTTTCTCAGAAAGCTTCTTTCCCGTTTTTAACGGAAGATATTTCCTTTTTCACCGTAGCCCTCTATGGGCTTACAAATATAACTTTGCAAATTCCACAAGAACAGTCTTAGCGAAAGGCTTCTTGAGGGGATAGCTGTAAATCTGTGAGATGAATTAAGAGAACACAAAGCAGTTTCTCAGAAAGCTTCTTTCCAGTTTTTAACGGAAGATATTTCCTTTTTCACCATAGCCCTCTATGGGCTTCCAATTATCACTTTGCAAATTCCACAAGAACAGCCTTAGCAAAAGGCTTCTTGAAGGGAAAGCTGTAACTCAGAAAAAATCTTTCCTGTTTTTAACGGAAGATATTTCCTTTTTCACCATAGCCCTCTATGGGCTTCTGAATATCACTTTGCAAATTCCACAAGAACAGTCTTAGCGAAAGGCTTCTTGAGGGGAATGCTGTAATTCAGTGAGATGAATTAAGAGAACACAAAGCAATTTCTAGAAAGCTTCTTTCCGGTTTTTAACGGAAGATATTTCCTTTTTCATCATCGCCCTCTAAGGACTTACAAATATCACTTTTCAAATTCCATAATAACAGCCTTAGTGAAAGGCTTCTTGAAGGGAAAGCAGTAACTCTGTGAGGTGAATTAACAGAACAGAAAGCAGTTTCTCAGAAAGCTTCCTTCGAGTTTTTAACTGAAGATATTTCCTTTTTCTCCGTAGCCGCCAATGGCTTCCAAATATCACTTTGCAAATTCCACAAGAACAGACTTAGCAAAAGGATTGTTGAAGGGAAAGCTGTAACTCTGTGAGATGAATTAACAGAACACAAAGCAGTTTCTCAGACAGCTTCTTTCCAGTTTTTAACTGAAGATAATTCCTTTTTCCATATAGCCCTCTATGGTCTTCCAAATATCACTTTGCAAATTCCACAAGAACAGCCTTAGCGAAAGGCCTCATGTAGAAAAAGCTGTAACTCTGTGAGTTGAATTAACCGAACACAAAGCAGTTTCTCAGAAAGCTTCTTTCCAGTTATTAAAGGAAGATATTGCCTTTTTCAAAATAGCCCTCTATGGGTTTCGAAATATACCTTTGCAAATTCCACGAGAACAGTCTTAGCGAAAGGCTTCTTGAGGGGAATGCTGTAACTCTGTGAGATGAATTAACAGAACACAAAACAGTCTCTCAGAAAGCTTCTTTCCAGTTTTTAACTGAAGATATTTCCATTCTCTCCATAGCCCTCTATGGGCTTCCAAATATCACTTTGCCAATTCCCCAAGAACAGCCTTAGCGAAAGGCTTCTTGAAGGGAAAGCTGTAACTCTGTGACATGAATTAACAGAACACAAAGCAGTTTCTCAGACAGCTTCTTTCCAGTTTTTAACGGAAGATATTTCCTTTTTCACCATAGCCCTCTATGGGCTTCCAAATATCTCTTTGCAAATTCCACAAGAACAGTCTTAGCGAAAGGCTTTTTGAGGGGAAATCTGTAACTCTGTGAGATGAATTAACAGAACACAATGTAGTTTCAAAGAAAGCTTCTTTCCAGTTTTTAACGGAAGATATTTCCTTTTTCACCGTAGCCCTCTATGGGCTTCCAAATATCACTTTGCAAATTCCACAAGAACAGTCTTACCGAAAGGCTTCTTGAGGGGAAATCTGTAACTCTGTGAGATGAATTAACAGAACACAAAGCAGTTTCTCAGACAGCTTCTTTCCAGTTTTTAACTGAAGATATTCCTTTTTCACCATAGCCCTCTATGGGCTTCCAAATATCACCTTGCCAATTCCAAAAGAACAGGCTTAGCAAAAGGCTTCTTCAGGGGAATGCTGTAACTCTGTGAGATGAATTAACACAGAACAAAGCAGTTTCTCAGACTGCTTCTTTCTAGTTGTTAACTGAAGATATTTCCTTTTTCACCATAGCCCTCTATGGGCTCCAAATATCACTTTGTAAATACCCCAAGAACAGCCTTAGTGAAAGGCTTCGTGAAGGGAAATCTGTAACTCTGTTAGATGAAATAACAGAAAACAAAGCAGTTTCTCAGAAAGCTTCTTTCGCGTTTTTAACGGAAGATATTTCCTTTTTCAACATAGCCCTCTAAGGGCTTACAAATATCATTTTGTAAATTCCACAAGAACAGCCTTAGCAAAAGGATTCTTGAAGGGAAAGCTGTAACTCTGTTAGATGAATTAACAGAAAACAAAGCAGTGTCTCCGAAAGCTTCTTTCCCGTTTTTAACGGAGGATATTTCCTTTTTCACCATAGCCCTCTAAGGGCTTACCAATATCACTTTGCAAATTCCAGAAGAACAGTCTTAGGGAAAGGCTTCTGGAGGGGAAAGCTGTAACACAGTGAGTTAAATTAACAGAACACAAAGCAGTTTCTGAGAAAGTTCTTTCCAGTTTTTAACTGAAGAAATTTCCTTTTTCACCATAGTCCTATTTGGGCTTCCAAATATCACTTTGCAAATCCCACAAGACCAGTCTTATCGAAAGGCTTCTTGAAGGGAAAGCTGTAATTCTGTGAGATGAATTATCAGAACACAAAGCAGTTTCTCAGAAATCTTCTTTCCAGTTTTTAAATGAAGATATTTCCTTTTTCACCGAAGCCCTCTAGGGGCTTCCAAAGATCACTTTGCAAATTCCACAAAAACAATCTTAGGGAATGACTTCTGTAGGGGAATGCTGTAAGTCTGTTAGATAAATTAACAGAACACAAAGCAGTGTCTTAGAAATCTTCTTCCCAGTTTTTAACGGAAGATATTCCCTTTTTCTCCGTAGCCCACTGTGGGCTTCAAAATACCACTTTGCAAATTCCACATAACAGACTTACCGAAAAGCTTCTTGAGAAGAAAACTGTAACCCTGTGAGATGAATTACCAGAACACAAAGCAGTTTCTCAGAAAGTTTCTTTCCAGTTTTTAACTGAAGATATTTCCTTTTTCATCATGGCCCTCTATGGGCTCCAAATATCACTTTGCAAATTGCACAAGAACAGTCTTAGCGAATGGCTTCTTGAGGGAAAATTTGTAACTCTGGGATACGAAATAAGAGAACACAAAGCAGTTCCTCAGAAAGCTTCTTTTCAGTTTTTATCTTAGGATATTTTCTTTCTCACCATAGCTCTCTTTGGGCTTCCAAACATCATTTTGCAAATTCCACAAGAACAGTCTTAGCGAAAGGCTTCTGGAGGGGAAAGTTTTAACTCTGTGAGATGAATTAACAGAACACAAAGCAGTTTCTCAGAAAGCTTCTTTCCAGTTTTTAACTGAAGATATTTCCTTTTTCACTGTAGCCCTCTATGGGCTTCCAAATATCACATTGCAAATCACACAAGAACAGTCTTAACGAAAGACTTCTTGAGGGGAATGCTGTAACTCGGTTAGACTTATTAACAGAACACACGGCAGTATCTCAGAATGCTTCTTTCCAGTTTTTAACGGAAGATATTTCCTTTTTCACCATAGCCCTCTAAGGGCTTCCAAATATCACTTTGCAAATTCCAAAAGAGCAGTCTTATCGAAAGGCTTCTGGAGCGGAAGGCTGTAACTCTCTGAAACGAATTAACAGAACACAGAGCTGTTTCTCAGAAAGCTTCTTTGCAGTTTTCAACCGAAGAGATTTCCTTTTTCCCCTTAAGCCTCTATGGGTTTCCAAATATCTCTTAGAAAATCACACAAGAACAGTCTTTGCGAAAGGCTTCTTGAGGGGAAAGCTGTATCTCGGTGAGATGTATTAACAGAACACACGGCAGTTTCACAGAATGCTTCTTCAGAGTTTTAACGGAAGATATTTCCTTTTTCACCATAGCCTTCTATGGGCTTCCATATATCACATTGCAAATTCCACAAGAACAGTCTTAACGAAAGGCTTCTAGAGGGGAAAGCTGTTAGTCTGTGAGATGAATTTAAAGAACACAAAGCAGATTCTCAAAAATCTTCTTTCCAGTTTTAAACTGAAGATATTTCCTTTTCACCGTAGCCCCCTATGGGCTCCAAAATAACACTTTGCATATTCCAGAGGAACAGTCTTAGCGAAAGGCTTCTTGAGCGGAAAGCAGTAACTCTATGAGATGAATTAACAAAACACAAAGCAGTTTCTCAGAAATCTCCTTTCAACTTTTTAACTGAGGATATTTCCTTTTTGACTATAGCCCTCTAATGGCTTCCAAATATCACTTTGCAAATTCCACAAGAAGTGTCTTAGCGAAAGGCTTCTTGAGGGGAAAGCTGTATCTCCGTGATGTGAATTAACAGAACTCAAAGCAGTTTCTCAGAAAGCTTCTTTCCAGTTTTTAACTGAGGATATTTTCTTTGTCACCATAGCCCTCTATGGTCGTCCAATTATCAGTTTGCAAATTCCACAAGAACAGTCTTCGCGAAAGGCGTCTTGAGGGAAAGCTGTAACACTGTGAGATGAATTAACAGATCACAAAGCAGTTTTTCAGAAATCTTCTTTCCAGTTTGTAACTGAAGATATTTCCTTTTTCACCATAGCCCTCTATGGGCTTCCAAATATCACTTTGAAAATTACACAAGAAGAGCCTTACAGAAAGGCTTCTTGAGGGGAAAGTTTAACTCTATCAGATAAATTTACAGAACACAAAGCAGTTTCTCAGAAAGCTTCTTTCCAGTTTTTAACAGAAGATATTTCTTCTTTCAACATAGCCCTCTATCGCCTTCCAAATATCACTATGCAAATTCCACAAGGACAGTCTTAGAGAAAGGCTTCTTGAGGGGAAAGATGTAACTCTGTGAGGTGAATTAACAGAACACAAAGCAGTTTCTCAGAAAGCTTCTTTTCAGTTTTTATCTTAGGATATTTCCGTTTTCAACATAGCCTTCTAAGGGCTTCCAAATATCACTTTGAAAATTCCACAAGAGCCGTCTTAGTGAAAGGCTTTTTGAGGGGAAATCTGTAACACTGTGAGATGAATTCACAGAACACAAACAGTTTCTTAGAAAGCTTATTTCTACATTTTAACTGAACATACTTTCTATTTCACCATAGCCCTCTTCTGGCTTCCAAATATCACCTTGAAAATAGCACAAGAACAGTCTTAGCGAAAGGTTTCTTGAGGGGAAAGCTGTATCTCTTTGAGATAAATTAACAGAACACAAAGCAGTTTCTCAGAAAGCTTTTCTCCAGATTTTAACTTAAGATATTTCCTTTTTCACCGTAGCCCTCTTTCGGCTCCCAAATATCAATTTGCAAATTGCACAAGAACAGTCGTAGTGAAAGGCTTCTTGAGGGGAAAGCTGTAACTATGTGAGATGAATTAACAGAACACAAAGCAGTTTCTCAGAAAGCTTCCTTCGAGTTTTTAACTGAAGATATTTCCTTTTTCACCATAGCCCTCTAAGGGCTTCCAAATATCACTCTGAAAATTCCACAAGAGCAGTCTTATCGAAAGGCTTTTGGAGGGGAAAGCTGTAACTCTGTGAAATGAATTGACAGAACACAAAGCAGTTTCTCAGAAAGCTTTTTTCCAGTTTTTAACGGAAGATATTTTCCTTTTCACGGTAGACCTCTTTGGGCTTCCAAATATCACTTTGCAAATTCCACAAGAACAGTCTTACCGAAAGCCTTCTTGAGGGGAAAGCTGTAACTCTGTGAGATGAATTAACAGAACACAAAGCAGTTTCTCAGAAAGTCTCTTTCCAGTTTTTAACGGAAGATATTTCCTTTCTCACCAAAGCCCTCTATGGGCTTCTAGATATCACCTTGCAAATTCCACAAGAACAATCTTAGTGATCGGCTTCTTGAGGGGAATGCTACAACTCCGTGCGATGAATTAATAGAACACAATGCAGTTTCTCAGAAAGCTTCTTTTCGGTTTTTATTGTAGGATATTTCCTTTTTCACCATAGCCCTCTATGGGCTTCCAAATATCACTTTGCAAATTCCACAAGAACAGTCTTATTGAATGGCTTCTTTAGGTGAAATCTGTAACTCTGTGAGATGAATTAACAGAACACAAAGCAGTTTCTCAGAAAGCTTCTTTTCAGGTTTTATGTAGGATATTTCCTTTTTCACCATAGCCCTCTAAGGGCTTTCAAATATCACTTTGAAAATTCCACAAGAACAGTCTTAGGGAGAGGCTTCTTGAGGGGAAAGCTGTAACTCTGTGAGATGAATTAACAGAACACAAAGCAGTTTCTCAGAAAGCTTCCTTCCAGTTTTTAACTGAAGATATTTCATTTTTCACCATAGCCCTGCATGGACTTCCAAATAACACATTGCACATTCCAAAAGAACTGTCTTAGGGAAAGGCTTCTTGGTGGGAAAGCTGTAACTGTGTGAGACGAATTAGCAGAACACAGAGCAGTTTCTCAGAAAGCCTCTTTCCCGTTTTTAACGGAAGATATTTCCTTTTCACCATAGCCCTCTATGGGCTTCCAAATATCACTTTGCAAATTACAGAAGAACAGTCTTAGCGAAAGGCTTCTTGAGGGGAGAGCTGTAACACTGTCTGATGAATTAACGGAAAACAACGCTGTTTCTCTGAAAGCTACTTTCCAGTTTTTAACTGAAGATATTCCCTTTTTCACCATAGCCCTCTATGGGCTTCCAAATATCACTTTGCAAATTACACAAGAACAGTCTTATCGAAAGGCTTCTGGAGGGGAAAGCTGTAACTCTGTGAGATGAATTAAAGAACACAAAGCAGTTTCTCAGAAAGCTTCTTCCCAGTTTTTAACGGAAGATAATTCCATTTTCACCATCGCCCTCTATGGGCTTCCAAATATCACTTTGCAAATTCCACAAGAACAGTCTTAGCGAAAGGCTTCATGAGGGGAAATCAGTAACTGTGTGAGATGAATTAACAGAACACAAAGTAGTTTCTCAGAAAGCTTCCTTCCCGTTTTTAACGGAAGATATTTCCTTTTTCACCGTAGCCCTCTATGGGCTTACAAATATAACTTTGCAAATTCCACAAGAACAGCCTTAGCAAAATGCTTCTTGAAGGGAAAGCTGTAACTCAGAAAAAATTCTTTCCTGTTTTTAACGGAAGATATTTTCTTTTTCACCATAGCACTCTATGGGCTTCTGAATATCACTTTGCAAATTCCACAAGAACCGTCTTAGCGAAAGGCTTCTTGATGGGAATGCTGTAATTCAGTGAGATGAATTAAGAGAACACAAAGCAATTTCTAGAAAGCTTCTTTCCGGTTTTTAACGGAAGATATTTCCTTTTTCATCATCGCCCTCTAAGGACTTACAAATATCACTTAGCAAATTCAATAATAACAGCCTTAGTGAAAGGCTTCTTGAAGGGAAAGCAGTAACTCTGTGAGGTGAATTAACAGAACAGAAAGCAGTTTCTCAGAAAGCTACCTTCGAGTTTTTAACTGAAGATATTTCCTTTTTCTCCGTAGCCGCCAATGGCTTCCAAATATCACTTTGCAAATTCCACAAGAACAGACTTAGCAAAAGGATTGTTGAAGGGAAAGCTGTAACTCTGTGAGATGAATTAACAGAACACAAAGCAGTTTCTCAGACAGCTTCTTTCCAGTTTTTAACTGAAGATAATTCCTTTTTCCACATAGCCCTCCATGGTCTTCCAAATATCACTTTGCAAATTCCACAAGAACAGCCTTAGCGAAAGGCCTCATGAAGGAAAAGCTGTAACTTTGTGAGTTGAATTAACCGAACACAAAGCAGTTTCTCAGAAAGCTTCTTTCCAGTTTTTAAAGGAAGATATTGACTTTTTCAAAATAGCCCTCTATGGGTTTCGAAATATCCCTTTGCAAATTCCACAAGAACAGTCTTAGCGAAAGGCTTCTTGAGGGGAATGCTGTAACTCTGTGAGATGAATTAACAGAACACAAAGCAGTCTCTCAGAAAGCTTCTTTCCAGTTTTTAACTGAAGATATTTCCATTCTCTCCATAGCCCTCTATGGGCTTCCAAATATCACTTTGCCAATGCCCCAAGAACAGCCTTAGCGAAAGGCTTCTTGAAGGGAAAGCTGTAACTCTGTGACATGAATTAACAGAACACAAAGCAGTTTCTCAGACAGCTTCTTTCCAGTTTTTAACTTAGGATATTTCCTTTTTCACCGTAGCCCTCTATGGGCTTCCAAATATCACTTTGCAAATTCCACAAGAAGAGTCTTAGCCAAACGCTTCTTGAGGGGAAAGCAGTAACTCAGAGAGATGAATTAACAGAACACAAAGCAGTTTCTCAGAAAGTTTCTTTCCAGTTTTTAACGGAAGATATTTCCTTTTTCACCATAGCCCTCTATGGGCTTCCAAATATCTCTTTGCAAATTCCACAAGAACAGTCTTAGCGAAAGGCTTTTTGAGGGGAAATCTGTAACTCTGTGAGATGAATTAACAGAACACAATGTAGTTTCAAAGAATGCTTCTTTCCAGTTTTTAACGGAAGATATTTCCTTTTTCACCATAGCCCTCTATGGGCTTCCAAATATCACTTTGCAAATTCCACAAGAACAGTCTTACCGAAAGGCTTCTTGAGGGGAAAGCTGTAACTCTGTGAGATGAATTAACAGAACACAAAGCAGTTTCTCAGACAGCTTCTTTCCAGTTTTTAACTGAAGATATTCCTTTTTCACCATAGCCCTATATGGGCTTCCAAATATCACCTTGCCAATTCCAAAAGAACAGGCTTAGCAAAAGGCTTCTTCAGGGGAATGCTGTAACTCTGTGAGATGAATTAACACAGAACAAAGCAGTTTCTCAGACTGCTTCTTTCTAGTTGTTAACTGAAGATATTTCCTTTTTCACCATAGCCCTCTATGGGCTCCAAATATCACTTTGTAAATACCCCAAGAACAGCCTTAGTGAAAGGCTTCGTGAAGGGAAATCTGTAACTCTGTTAGATGAATTAACAGAAAACAAAGCAGTTTCTCAGAAAGCTTCTTTCGCGTTTTTAACGGAAGATATTTCCTTTTCCAACATAGCCCTCTAAGGGCTTACAAATATCATTTTGTAAATTCCACAAGAACAGCCTTAGCAAAAGGATTCTTGAAGGGAAAGCTGTAACTCTGTTAGATGAATTAACAGAAAACAAAGCAGTGTCTCCGAAAGCTTCTTTCCCGTTTTTAACGGAGGATATTTCCTTTTTCACCATAGCCCTCTAAGGGCTTACCAATATCACTTTGCAAATTCCAGAAGAACAGTCTTAGGGAAAGGCTTCTGGAGGGGAAAGCTGTAACCCAGTGAGTTAAATTAACAGAACACAAAGCAGTTTCTGAGAAAGTTCTTTCCAGTTTTTAACTGAAGAAATTTCCTTTTTCACCATAGTCCTATTTGGGCTTCCAAATATCACTTTGCAAATCCCACAAGACCAGTCTTATCGAAAGGCTTCTTGAAGGGAAAGCTGTAATTCTGTGAGATGAATTATCAGAACACAAAGCAGTTTCTCAGAAATCTTCTTTCCAGTTTTTAAATGAAGATATTTCCTTTTTCACCGAAGCCCTCTAGGGGCTTCCAAAGATCACTTTGCAAATTCCACAAAAACAATCTTAGGGAATGACTTCTGTAGGGGAATGCTGTAAGTCTGTTAGATAAATTAACAGAACACAAAGCAGTGTCTTAGAAATCTTCTTCCCAGTTTTTAACGGAAGATATTCCCTTTTCCTCCGTAGCCCACTATGGGCTTCCAAATACCACTTTGCAAATTCCACATAACAGACTTACCGAAAAGCTTCTTGAGAAGAAAACTGTAACCCTGTGAGATGAATTACCAGAACACAAAGCAGTTTCTCAGAAAGTTTCTTTCCAGTTTTTAACTGAAGATATTTCCTTTTTCATCATGGCCCTCTATGGGCTCCAAATATCACTTTGCAAATTGCACAAGAACAGTCTTAGCGAATGGCTTCTTGAGGGAAAATTTGTAACTCTGGGATACGAAATAAGAGAACACAAAGCAGTTCCTCAGAAAGCTTCTTTTCAGTTTTTATCTTAGGATATTTTCTTTCTCACCATAGCTCTCTTTGGGCTTCCAAACATCATTTTGCAAATTCCACAAGAACAGTCTTAGCGAAAGGCTTCTGGAGGGGAAAGTTTTAACTCTGTGAGATGAATTAACAGAACACAAAGCAGTTTCTCAGAAAGCTTTTTTTCCAGTTTTTAACAGAAGATATTTTCCTTTTCACGGTAGACCTCTTTGGGCTTCCAAATATCACTTTGCAAATTCCACAAGAACAGTCTTACCGAAAGCCTTCTTGAGGGGAAAGCTGTAACTCTGTGAGATGAATTAACAGAACACAAAGCAGTTTCTCAGAAAGTCTCTTTCCAGTTTTTAACGGAAGATATTTCCTTTCTCACCAAAGCCCTCTATGGGCTTCTAGATATCACCTTGCAAATTCCACAAGAACAATCTTAGTGATCGGCTTCTTGAGGGGAATGCTACAACCCCGTGCGATGAATTAATAGAACACAATGCAGTTTCTCAGAAAGCTTCTTTTGGTTTTTATTGTAGGATATTTCCTTTTTCACCATAGCCCTCTATATGCTTCCAAATATCACTTTGCAAATTCCACAAGAACAGTCTTATTGAATGGCTTCTTTAGGTGAAAGCTGTAACTCTGTGAGATGAATTAACAGAACACAAAGCAGTTTCTCAGAAAGTCTCTTTCCAGTTTTTAACGGAAGATATTTCCTTTCTCACCAAAGCCCTCTATGGGCTTCTAGATATCACCTTGCAAATTCCACAAGAACAATCTTAGTGATCGGCTTCTTGAGGGGAATGCTACAACTCCGTGCGATGAATTAATAGAACACAATGCAGTTTCTCAGAAAGCTTCTTTTCGGTTTTTATTGTAGGATATTTCCTTTTTCACCATAGCCCTCTAGGGGTTCCAAATATCACTTTGCAAATTCCACAAGAACAGTCTTATTGAATGGCTTCTTTAGGTGAAAGCTGTAACTCTGTGAGATGAATTAAGAGAACACAAAGCAGTTTCTCAGAAAGCTACTTTTCAGGTTTTATGTAGGATATTTCCTTTTTCACCATAGCCCTCTAAGGGCTTTCAAATATCACTTTGAATATTCCACAAGAACAATCTTAGGGAGAGGCTTCTTGAGGGGAAAGCTGTAACTCTGTGAGATGAATTAACAGAACACAAAGCAGTTTCTCAGAAAGCTTCCTTCCAGTTTTTAACTGAAGATATTTCATTTTTCACCATAGCCCTGCATGGACTTCCAAATATCACTTTGCAAATTCCACATAACAGACTTACCGAAAAGGTTCTTGAGAAGAAAACTGTAACCCTGTGAGATGAATTAACAGAACACAAAGCAGTTTCTCAGAAAGTTTCTTTCCAGTTTTTAACTGAAGATATTTCCTTTTTCATCATGGCCCTCTATGGGCTCCAAATATCACTTTGCAAATTGCACAAGAAGAGTCTTAGCGAATGGCTTCTTGAGGGAAAATTTGTAACTCTGGGATACGAAATAAGAGAACACAAAGCAGTTCCTCAGAAAGCTTCTTTTCAGTTTTTACTTAGGATACTTTCTTTTTCACCATAGCTCTCTTTGGGCTTCCAAACATCATTTTGCAAATTCCACAAGAACAGTCTTAGCGAAAGGCTTCTGGATGGGAAAGTTTTAACTCTGTGAGATGAATTAACAGAACACAAAGCAGTTTCTCAGAAAGCTTCTTTCCAGTTTTTAACTGAAGATATTTCCTTTTTCACCGTAGCCCTCTATGGGCTTCCAAATATCACATTGCAAATCACACAAGAACAGTCTTAACGAAAGACTTCTTGAGGGGAATGCTGTAACTCGGTTAGACTTATTAACAGAACACACGGCAGTATCTCAGAATGCTTCTTTCCAGTTTTTAACGGAAGATATTTCCTTTTTCACCATAGCCCTCTAAGGGCTTCCAAATATCACTTTGCAAATTCCAAAAGAGCAGTCTTATCGAAAGGCTTCTGGAGCGGAAGGCTGTAACTCTCTGAAATGAATTAACAGAACACAGAGCTGTTTCTCAGAAAGCTTCTTTGCAGTTTTCAACCGAAGATATTTCCTTTTTCCCCTTAAGCCTCTATGGGTTTCCAAATATCACTTAGAAAATCACACAAGAACAGTCTTTGCGAAAGGCTTCTTGAGGGGAAAGCTGTATCTCGGTGAGATGTATTAACAGAACACACGGCAGTTTCACAGAATGCTTCTTCAGAGTTTTAACGGAAGATATTTCCTTTTTCACCATAGCCTTCTATGGGCTTCCATATATCACATTGCAAATTCCACAAGAACTGTCTTAACGAAAGGCTTCTAGAGGGGAAAGCTGTTACTCTGTGAGATGAATTTAAAGAACACAAAGCAGATTCTCAAAAATCTTCTTTCCAGTTTTAAACTGAAGATATTTCCTTTTCACCGTAGCCCCCTATGGGCTCCAAAATAACACTTTGCATATTCCAGAGGAACAGTCTTAGCGAAAGGCTTCTTAAGCGGAAAGCAGTAACTCTATGAGATGAATTAACAAAACACAAAGCAGTTTCTCAGAAATCTCCTTTCAACTTTTTAACTGAGGATATTTCCTTTTTGACTATAGCCCTCTAATGGCTTCCAAATATCACTTTGCAAATTCCACAAGAAGTGTCTTAGCGAAAGGCTTCTTGAGGGGAAAGCTGTATCTCCGTGATGTGAATTAACAGAACTCAAAGCAGTTTCTCAGAAAGCTTCTTTCCAGTTTTTAACTGAGGATATTTTCTTTGTCACCATAGCCCTCTATGGTCGTCCAATTATCAGTTTGCAAATTCCACAAGAACAGTCTTCGCGAAAGGCGTCTTGAGGGAAAGCTGTAACACTGTGAGATGAATTAACAGATCACAAAGCAGTTTTTCAGAAATCTTCTTTCCAGTTTGTAACTGAAGATATTTCCTTTTTCACCATAGCCCTCTATGGGCTTCCAAATATCACTTTGCAAATTACACAAGAAGAGCCTTACAGAAAGGCTTCTTGAGGGGAAAGTTTAACTCCATAAGATAAATTAACAGAACACAAAGCAGTTTCTCAGAAAGCTTCTTTCCAGTTTCTAACAGAAGATATTTCTTCTTTCACCATAGCCCTCTATCGCCTTCCAAATATCACTATACAAATTCCACAAGAACAGTCTTAGAGAAAGGCTTCTTGAGGGGAAAGATGTAACTCTGTGAGGTGAATTAACAGAACACAAAGCAGTTTCTCAGAAAGTTTCTTTCCAGTTTTTAACTGAAGATATTTCCTTTTTCATCATGGCCCTCTATGGGCTCCAAATATCACTTTGCAAATTGCACAAGAACAGTCTTAGCGAATGGCTTCTTGAGGGAAAATTTGTAACTCTGGGATACGAAATAAGAGAACACAAAGCAGTTCCTCAGAAAGCTTCTTTTCAGTTTTTATCTTAGGATATTTTCTTTTTCACCGTAGCTCTCTTTGGTCTTCTAACATCATTTTGCAAATTCCACAAGAACAGTCTTAGCGAAAGGCTTCTGGATGGGAAAGTTTTAACTCTGTGAGATGAATTAACAGAACACAAAGCAGTTTCTCAGAAAGCTTCTTTCCAGTTTTTAACTGAAGATATTTCCTTTTTCACCGTAGCCCTCTGTGGGCTTCCAAATATCACATTGCAAATCACACAAGAACAGTCTTAACGAAAGACTTCTTGAGGGGAATGCTGTAACTCGGTTAGACTTATTAACAGAACACACGGCAGTATCTCAGAATGCTTCTTTCCAGTTTTTAACGGAAGATATTTCCTTTTTCACCATAGCCCTCTAAGGGCTTCCAAATATCACTTTGCAAATTCCAAAAGAGCAGTCTTATCGAAAGGCTTCTGGAGCGGAAGGCTGTAACTCTCTGAAATGAATTAACAGAACACAGAGCTGTTTCTCAGAAAGCTTCTTTGCAGTTTTCAACCGAAGAGATTTCCTTTTTCCCCTTAAGCCTCTATGGGTTTCGAAATATCACTTAGAAAATCACACAAGAACAGTCTTTGCGAAAGGCTTCTTGAGGGGAAAGCTGTATCTCGGTGAGATGTATTAACAGAACACACGGCAGTTTCACAGAATGCTTCTTCAGAGTTTTAACGGAAGATATTTCCTTTTTCACCATAGCCTTCTATGGGCTTCCATATATCACATTGCAAATTCCACAAGAACTGTCTTAACGAAAGGCTTCTAGAGGGGAAAGCTGTTACTCTGTGAGATGAATTTAAAGAACACAAAGCAGATTCTCAAAAACTTCATTCCAGTTTTAAACTGAAGATATTTCCTTTTCACCGTAGCCCCCTATGGGCTCCAAAATAACACTTTGCATATTCCAGAGGAACAGTCTTAGCGAAAGGCTTCTTGAGCGGAAAGCAGTAACTCTATGAGATGAATTAACAAAACACAAAGCAGTTTCTCAGAAATCTCCTTTCAACTTTTTAACTGAGGATATTTCCTTTTTCACTATAGCCCTCTAATGGCTTCCAAATATCACTTTGCAAATTCCACAAGAAGTGTCTTAGCGAAAGGCTTCTTGAGGGGAAAGCTGTATCTCCGTGATGTGAATTAACAGAACTCAAAGCAGTTTCTCAGAAAGCTTCTTTCCAGTTTTTAACTGAGGATATTTTCTTTGTCACCATAGCCCTCTATGGTCGTCCAATTATCAGTTTGCAAATTCCACAAGAACAGTCTTCGCGAAAGGCGTCTTGAGGGAAAGCTGTAACACTGTGAGATGAATTAACAGATCACAAAGCAGTTTTTCAGAAATCTTCTTTCCAGTTTGTAACTGAAGATATTTCCTTTTTCACCATAGCCCTCTATGGGCTTCCAAATATCACTTTGCAAATTACACAAGAAGAGCCTTACAGAAAGGCTTCTTGAGGGGAAAGTTTAACTCTATCAGATAAATTAACAGAACACAAAGCAGTTTCTCAGAAAGCTTCTTTCCAGTTTTTAACAGAAGATATTTCTTCTTTCACCATAGCCCTCTATCGCCTTCCAAATATCACTATGCAAATTCCACAAGAACAGTCTTAGAGAAAGGCTTCTTGAGGGGAAAGATGTAACTCTGTGAGGTGAATTAACAGCACACAAAGCAGTTTCTCAGAAAGCTTCTTTTCAGTTTTTATCTTAGGATATTTCCGTTTTCACCATAGCCTTCTATGGGCTTCCAAATATCACTTTGAAAATTCCACAAGAGCCGTCTTAGTGAAAGGCTTTTTGAGGGGAAATCTGTAACACTGTGAGATGAATTCACAGAACACAAACAGTTTCTTAGAAAGCTTATTTCCACATTTTAACTGAAGATATTTTCTATTTCACCATAGCCCTCTTCTGGCTTCCAAATATCACCTTGAAAATAGCACAAGAACAGTCTTAGCGAAAGGTTTCTTGAGGGGAAAGCTGTATCTCTTTGAGATAAATTAACAGAACACAAAGCAGTTTCTCAGAAAGCTTTTTTCCAGATTTTAACTTAAGATATTTCCTTTTTCACCGTAGTCCTCTTTCGGCTCCCAAATATCAATTTGCAAATTGCACAAGAACAGTCGTAGTGAAAGGCTTCTTGAGGGGAAAGCTGTAACTATGTGAGATGAATTAACAGAACACAAAGCAGTTTCTCAGAAAGCTTCCTTCGAGTTTTTAACTGAAGATATTTCCTTTTTCACCATAGCCCTCTAAGGGCTTCCAAATATCACTCTGAAAATTCCACAAGAGCAGTCTTATCGAAAGGCTTTTGGAGGGGAAAGCTGTAACTCTGTGAAATGAATTGACAGAACACAAAGCAGTTTCTCAGAAAGCTTTTTTCCAGTTTTTAACGGAAGATATTTTCCTTTTCACGGTAGACCTCTTTGGGCTTCCAAATATCACTTTGCAAATTCCACAAGAACAGTCTTACCGAAAGCCTTCTTGAGGGGAAAGCTGTAACTCTGTGAGATGAATTAACAGAACACAAAGCAGTTTCTCAGAAAGTCTCTTTCCAGTTTTTAACGGAAGATATTTCCTTTCTCACCAAAGCCCTCTATGGGCTTCTAGATATCACCTTGCAAATTCCACAAGAACAATCTTAGTGATCGGCTTCTTGAGGGGAATGCTACAACTCCGTGCGATGAATTAATAGAACACAATGCAGTTTCTCAGAAAGCTTCTTTTCGGTTTTTATTGTAGGATATTTCCTTTTTCACCATAGCCCTCTATGGGCTTCCAAATATCACTTTGCAAATTCCACAAGAACAGTCTTATTGAATGGCTTCTTTAGGTGAAAGCTGTAACTCCGTGAGATGAATTAACAGAACACAAAGCAGTTTCTCAGAAAGCTTCTTTTCAGGTTTTATGTAGGATATTTCCTTTTTCACCATAGCCCTCTAAGGGCTTTCAAATATCACTTTGAAAATTCCACAAGAACAGTCTTAGGGAGAGGCTTCTTGAGGGGAAAGCTGTAACTCTGTGAGATGAATTAACAGAACACAAAGCAGTTTCTCAGAAAGCTTCCTTCCAGTTTTTAACTGAAGATATTTCATTTTTCACCATAGCCCTGCATGGACTTCCAAATAACACATTGCACATTCCAAAAGAACTGTCTTAGGGAAAGGCTTCTTGGTGGGAAAGCTGTAACTGTGTGAGACGAATTAGCAGAACACAGAGCAGTTTCTCAGAAAGCCTCTTTCCCGTTTTTAACGGAAGATATTTCCTTTTCACCATAGCCCTCTATGGGCTTCCAAATATCACTTTGCAAATTACAGAAGAACAGTCTTAGCGAAAGGCTTCTTGAGGAGAGAGCTGTAACACTGTCTGATGAATTAACGGAAAACAACGCTGTTTCTCTGAAAGCTACTTTCCAGTTTTTAACTGAAGATATTCCCTTTTTCACCATAGCCCTCTATGGGCTTCCAAATATCACTTTGCAAATTACACAAGAACAGTCTTATCGAAAGGCTTCTGGGGGGGAAAGCTGTAACTCTGTGAGATGAATTAAAGAACACAAAGCAGTTTCTCAGAAAGCTTCTTCCCAGTTTTTAACGGAAGATAATTCCATTTTCACCATCGCCCTCTATGGGCTTCCAAATATCACTTTGCAAATTCCACAAGAACAGTCTTAGCGAAAGGCTTCATGAGGGGAAAGCAGTAACTCTGTGAGATGAATTAACAGAACACGAAACAGTTTCTCAGAAAGTTTCTTTCCAATTTTTAACGGAAGATATTTCCTTTTACACCATAGCCATCTAAGGGCTTCCAAATATCACTTTGCCAATTCCACAAAAACAGTCTTAGCAAAAGGCTTGTTGAGGGGAAAGCTGTAACTCGGCGACATGAATTAACAGAACACAAAGTAGTTTCTCAGAAAGCTTCTTTCCCGTTTTTAACGGAAGATATTTCCTTTTTCACCGTAGCCCTCTATGGGCTTACAAATATAACTTTGCAAATTCCACAAGAACAGTCTTAGCGAAAGGCTTCTTGAGGGGATAGCTGTAAATCTGTGAGATGAATTAAGAGAACACAAAGCAGTTTCTCAGAAAGCTTCTTTCCAGTTTTTAACGGAAGATATTTCCTTTTTCACCATAGCCCTCTATGGGCTTCCAATTATCACTTTGCAAATTCCACAAGAACAGCCTTAGCAAAAGGCTTCTTGAAGGGAAAGCTGTAACTCAGAAAAAATCTTTCCTGTTTTTAACGGAAGATATTTCCTTTTTCACCATAGCCCTCTATGGGCTTCTGAATATCACTTTGCAAATTCCACAAGAACAGTCTTAGCGAAAGGCTTCTTGAGGGGAATGCTGTAATTCAGTGAGATGAATTAAGAGAACACAAAGCAATTTCTAGAAAGCTTCTTTCCGGTTTTTAACGGAAGATATTTCCTTTTTCATCATCGCCCTCTAAGGACTTACAAATATCACTTTTCAAATTCCATAATAACAGCCTTAGTGAAAGGCTTCTTGAAGGGAAAGCAGTAACTCTGTGAGGTGAATTAACAGAACAGAAAGCAGTTTCTCAGAAAGCTTCCTTCGAGTTTTTAACTGAAGATATTTCCTTTTTCTCCGTAGCCGCCAATGGCTTCCAAATATCACTTTGCAAATTCCACAAGAACAGACTTAGCAAAAGGATTGTTGAAGGGAAAGCTGTAACTCTGTGAGATGAATTAACAGAACACAAAGCAGTTTCTCAGACAGCTTCTTTCCAGTTTTTAACTGAAGATAATTCCTTTTTCCATATAGCCCTCTATGGTCTTCCAAATATCACTTTGCAAATTCCACAAGAACAGCCTTAGCGAAAGGCCTCATGTAGAAAAAGCTGTAACTCTGTGAGTTGAATTAACCGAACACAAAGCAGTTTCTCAGAAAGCTTCTTTCCAGTTATTAAAGGAAGATATTGCCTTTTTCAAAATAGCCCTCTATGGGTTTCGAAATATCCCTTTGCAAATTCCACGAGAACAGTCTTAGCGAAAGGCTTCTTGAGGGGAATGCTGTAACTCTGTGAGATGAATTAACAGAACACAAAACAGTCTCTCAGAAAGCTTCTTTCCAGTTTTTAACTGAAGATATTTCCATTCTCTCCATAGCCCTCTATGGGCTTCCAAATATCACTTTGCCAATTCCCCAAGAACAGCCTTAGCGAAAGGCTTCTTGAAGGGAAAGCTGTAACTCTGTGACATGAATTAACAGAACACAAAGCAGTTTCTCAGACAGCTTCTTTCCAGTTTTTAACGGAAGATATTTCCTTTTTCACCATAGCCCTCTATGGGCTTCCAAATATCTCTTTGCAAATTCCACAAGAACAGTCTTAGCGAAAGGCTTTTTGAGGGGAAATCTGTAACTCTGTGAGATGAATTAACAGAACACAATGTAGTTTCAAAGAAAGCTTCTTTCCAGTTTTTAACGGAAGATATTTCCTTTTTCACCGTAGCCCTCTATGGGCTTCCAAATATCACTTTGCAAATTCCACAAGAACAGTCTTACCGAAAGGCTTCTTGAGGGGAAATCTGTAACTCTGTGAGATGAATTAACAGAACACAAAGCAGTTTCTCAGACAGCTTCTTTCCAGTTTTTAACTGAAGATATTCCTTTTTCACCATAGCCCTCTATGGGCTTCCAAATATCACCTTGCCAATTCCAAAAGAACAGGCTTAGCAAAAGGCTTCTTCAGGGGAATGCTGTAACTCTGTGAGATGAATTAACACAGAACAAAGCAGTTTCTCAGACTGCTTCTTTCTAGTTGTTAACTGAAGATATTTCCTTTTTCACCATAGCCCTCTATGGGCTCCAAATATCACTTTGTAAATACCCCAAGAACAGCCTTAGTGAAAGGCTTCGTGAAGGGAAATCTGTAACTCTGTTAGATGAAATAACAGAAAACAAAGCAGTTTCTCAGAAAGCTTCTTTCGCGTTTTTAACGGAAGATATTTCCTTTTCCAACATAGCCCTCTAAGGGCTTACAAATATCATTTTGTAAATTCCACAAGAACAGCCTTAGCAAAAGGATTCTTGAAGGGAAAGCTGTAACTCTGTTAGATGAATTAACAGAAAACAAAGCAGTGTCTCCGAAAGCTTCTTTCCCGTTTTTAACGGAGGATATTTCCTTTTTCACCATAGCCCTCTAAGGGCTTACCAATATCACTTTGCAAATTCCAGAAGAACAGTCTTAGGGAAAGGCTTCTGGAGGGGAAAGCTGTAACCCAGTGAGTTAAATTAACAGAACACAAAGCAGTTTCTGAGAAAGTTCTTTCCAGTTTTTAACTGAAGAAATTTCCTTTTTCACCATAGTCCTATTTGGGCTTCCAAATATCACTTTGCAAATCCCACAAGACCAGTCTTATCGAAAGGCTTCTTGAAGGGAAAGCTGTAATTCTGTGAGATGAATTATCAGAACACAAAGCAGTTTCTCAGAAATCTTCTTTCCAGTTTTTAAATGAAGATATTTCCTTTTTCACCGAAGCCCTCTAGGGGCTTCCAAAGATCACTTTGCAAATTCCACAAAAACAATCTTAGGGAATGACTTCTGTAGGGGAATGCTGTAAGTCTGTTAGATAAATTAACAGAACACAAAGCAGTGTCTTAGAAATCTTCTTCCCAGTTTTTAACGGAAGATATTCCCTTTTTCTCCGTAGCCCACTGTGGGCTTCAAAATACCACTTTGCAAATTCCACATAACAGACTTACCGAAAAGCTTCTTGAGAAGAGAACTGTAACCCTGTGAGATGAATTACCAGAACACAAAGCAGTTTCTCAGAAAGTTTCTTTCCAGTTTTTAACTGAAGATATTTCCTTTTTCATCATGGCCCTCTATGGGCTCCAAATATCACTTTGCAAATTGCACAAGAACAGTCTTAGCGAATGGCTTCTTGAGGGAAAATTTGTAACTCTGGGATACGAAATAAGAGAACACAAAGCAGTTCCTCAGAAAGCTTCTTTTCAGTTTTTATCTTAGGATATTTTCTTTCTCACCATAGCTCTCTTTGGGCTTCCAAACATCATTTTGCAAATTCCACAAGAACAGTCTTAGCGAAAGGCTTCTGGAGGGGAAAGTTTTAACTCTGTGAGATGAATTAACAGAACACAAAGCAGTTTCTCAGAAAGCTTCTTTCCAGTTTTCAACTGAAGATATTTCCTTTTTCACTGTAGCCCTCTATGGGCTTCCAAATATCACATTGCAAATCACACAAGAACAGTCTTAACGAAAGACTTCTTGAGGGGAATGCTGTAACTCGGTTAGACTTATTAACAGAACACACGGCAGTATCTCAGAATGCTTCTTTCCAGTTTTTAACGGAAGATATTTCCTTTTTCACCATAGCCCTCTAAGGGCTTCCAAATATCACTTTGCAAATTCCAAAAGAGCAGTCTTATCGAAAGGCTTCTGGAGCGGAAGGCTGTAACTCTCTGAAACGAATTAACAGAACACAGAGCTGTTTCTCAGAAAGCTTCTTTGCAGTTTTCAACCGAAGAGATTTCCTTTTTCCCCTTAAGCCTCTATGGGTTTCCAAATATCTCTTAGAAAATCACACAAGAACAGTCTTTGCGAAAGGCTTCTTGAGGGGAAAGCTGTATCTCGGTGAGATGTATTAACAGAACACACGGCAGTTTCACAGAATGCTTCTTCAGAGTTTTAACGGAAGATATTTCCTTTTTCACCATAGCCTTCTATGGGCTTCCATATATCACATTGCAAATTCCACAAGAACAGTCTTAACGAAAGGCTTCTAGAGGGGAAAGCTGTTAGTCTGTGAGATGAATTTAAAGAACACAAAGCAGATTCTCAAAAATCTTCTTTCCAGTTTTAAACTGAAGATATTTCCTTTTCACCGTAGCCCCCTATGGGCTCCAAAATAACACTTTGCATATTCCAGAGGAACAGTCTTAGCGAAAGGCTTCTTGAGCGGAAAGCAGTAACTCTATGAGATGAATTAACAAAACACAAAGCAGTTTCTCAGAAATCTCCTTTCAACTTTTTAACTGAGGATATTTCTTTTTCACTATAGCCCTCTAATGGCTTCCAAATATCACTTTGCAAATTCCACAAGAAGTGTCTTAGCGAAAGGCTTCTTGAGGGGAAAGCTGTATCTCCGTGATGTGAATTAACAGAACTCAAAGCAGTTTCTCAGAAAGCTTCTTTCCAGTTTTTAACTGAGGATATTTTCTTTGTCACCATAGCCCTCTATGGTCGTCCAATTATCAGTTTGCAAATTCCACAAGAACAGTCTTAGCGAAAGGCTTCTTGAGGGGATAGCTGTAAATCTGTGAGATGAATTAAGAGAACACAAAGCAGTTTCTCAGAAAGCTTCTTTCCAGTTTTTAACGGAAGATATTTCCTTTTTCACCATAGCCCTCTATGGGCTTCCAATTATCACTTTGCAAATTCCACAAGAACAGCCTTAGCAAAAGGCTTCTTGAAGGGAAAGCTGTAACTCAGAAAAAATCTTTCCTGTTTTTAACGGAAGATATTTCCTTTTTCACCATAGCCCTCTATGGGCTTCTGAATATCACTTTGCAAATTCCACAAGAACAGTCTTAGCGAAAGGCTTCTTGAGGGGAATGCTGTAATTCAGTGAGATGAATTAAGAGAACACAAAGCAATTTCTAGAAAGCTTCTTTCCGGTTTTTAACGGAAGATATTTCCTTTTTCATCATCGCCCTCTAAGGACTTACAAATATCACTTTTCAAATTCCATAATAACAGCCTTAGTGAAAGGCTTCTTGAAGGGAAAGCAGTAACTCTGTGAGGTGAATTAACAGAACAGAAAGCAGTTTCTCAGAAAGCTTCCTTCGAGTTTTTAACTGAAGATATTTCCTTTTTCTCCGTAGCCGCCAATGGCTTCCAAATATCACTTTGCAAATTCCACAAGAACAGACTTAGCAAAAGGATTGTTGAAGGGAAAGCTGTAACTCTGTGAGATGAATTAACAGAACACAAAGCAGTTTCTCAGACAGCTTCTTTCCAGTTTTTAACTGAAGATAATTCCTTTTTCCATATAGCCCTCTATGGTCTTCCAAATATCACTTTGCAAATTCCACAAGAACAGCCTTAGCGAAAGGCCTCATGTAGAAAAAGCTGTAACTCTGTGAGTTGAATTAACCGAACACAAAGCAGTTTCTCAGAAAGCTTCTTTCCAGTTATTAAAGGAAGATATTGCCTTTTTCAAAATAGCCCTCTATGGGTTTCGAAATATCCCTTTGCAAATTCCACGAGAACAGTCTTAGCGAAAGGCTTCTTGAGGGGAATGCTGTAACTCTGTGAGATGAATTAACAGAACACAAAACAGTCTCTCAGAAAGCTTCTTTCCAGTTTTTAACTGAAGATATTTCCATTCTCTCCATAGCCCTCTATGGGCTTCCAAATATCACTTTGCCAATTCCCCAAGAACAGCCTTAGCGAAAGGCTTCTTGAAGGGAAAGCTGTAACTCTGTGACATGAATTAACAGAACACAAAGCAGTTTCTCAGACAGCTTCTTTCCAGTTTTTAACGGAAGATATTTCCTTTTTCACCATAGCCCTCTATGGGCTTCCAAATATCTCTTTGCAAATTCCACAAGAACAGTCTTAGCGAAAGGCTTTTTGAGGGGAAATCTGTAACTCTGTGAGATGAATTAACAGAACACAATGTAGTTTCAAAGAAAGCTTCTTTCCAGTTTTTAACGGAAGATATTTCCTTTTTCACCGTAGCCCTCTATGGGCTTCCAAATATCACTTTGCAAATTCCACAAGAACAGTCTTACCGAAAGGCTTCTTGAGGGGAAATCTGTAACTCTGTGAGATGAATTAACAGAACACAAAGCAGTTTCTCAGACAGCTTCTTTCCAGTTTTTAACTGAAGATATTCCTTTTTCACCATAGCCCTCTATGGGCTTCCAAATATCACCTTGCCAATTCCAAAAGAACAGGCTTAGCAAAAGGCTTCTTCAGGGGAATGCTGTAACTCTGTGAGATGAATTAACACAGAACAAAGCAGTTTCTCAGACTGCTTCTTTCTAGTTGTTAACTGAAGATATTTCCTTTTTCACCATAGCCCTCTATGGGCTCCAAATATCACTTTGTAAATACCCCAAGAACAGCCTTAGTGAAAGGCTTCGTGAAGGGAAATCTGTAACTCTGTTAGATGAAATAACAGAAAACAAAGCAGTTTCTCAGAAAGCTTCTTTCGCGTTTTTAACGGAAGATATTTCCTTTTCCAACATAGCCCTCTAAGGGCTTACAAATATCATTTTGTAAATTCCACAAGAACAGCCTTAGCAAAAGGATTCTTGAAGGGAAAGCTGTAACTCTGTTAGATGAATTAACAGAAAACAAAGCAGTGTCTCCGAAAGCTTCTTTCCCGTTTTTAACGGAGGATATTTCCTTTTTCACCATAGCCCTCTAAGGGCTTACCAATATCACTTTGCAAATTCCAGAAGAACAGTCTTAGGGAAAGGCTTCTGGAGGGGAAAGCTGTAACCCAGTGAGTTAAATTAACAGAACACAAAGCAGTTTCTGAGAAAGTTCTTTCCAGTTTTTAACTGAAGAAATTTCCTTTTTCACCATAGTCCTATTTGGGCTTCCAAATATCACTTTGCAAATCCCACAAGACCAGTCTTATCGAAAGGCTTCTTGAAGGGAAAGCTGTAATTCTGTGAGATGAATTATCAGAACACAAAGCAGTTTCTCAGAAATCTTCTTTCCAGTTTTTAAATGAAGATATTTCCTTTTTCACCGAAGCCCTCTAGGGGCTTCCAAAGATCACTTTGCAAATTCCACAAAAACAATCTTAGGGAATGACTTCTGTAGGGGAATGCTGTAAGTCTGTTAGATAAATTAACAGAACACAAAGCAGTGTCTTAGAAATCTTCTTCCCAGTTTTTAACGGAAGATATTCCCTTTTTCTCCGTAGCCCACTGTGGGCTTCAAAATACCACTTTGCAAATTCCACATAACAGACTTACCGAAAAGCTTCTTGAGAAGAGAACTGTAACCCTGTGAGATGAATTACCAGAACACAAAGCAGTTTCTCAGAAAGTTTCTTTCCAGTTTTTAACTGAAGATATTTCCTTTTTCATCATGGCCCTCTATGGGCTCCAAATATCACTTTGCAAATTGCACAAGAACAGTCTTAGCGAATGGCTTCTTGAGGGAAAATTTGTAACTCTGGGATACGAAATAAGAGAACACAAAGCAGTTCCTCAGAAAGCTTCTTTTCAGTTTTTATCTTAGGATATTTTCTTTCTCACCATAGCTCTCTTTGGGCTTCCAAACATCATTTTGCAAATTCCACAAGAACAGTCTTAGCGAAAGGCTTCTGGAGGGGAAAGTTTTAACTCTGTGAGATGAATTAACAGAACACAAAGCAGTTTCTCAGAAAGCTTCTTTCCAGTTTTCAACTGAAGATATTTCCTTTTTCACTGTAGCCCTCTATGGGCTTCCAAATATCACATTGCAAATCACACAAGAACAGTCTTAACGAAAGACTTCTTGAGGGGAATGCTGTAACTCGGTTAGACTTATTAACAGAACACACGGCAGTATCTCAGAATGCTTCTTTCCAGTTTTTAACGGAAGATATTTCCTTTTTCACCATAGCCCTCTAAGGGCTTCCAAATATCACTTTGCAAATTCCAAAAGAGCAGTCTTATCGAAAGGCTTCTGGAGCGGAAGGCTGTAACTCTCTGAAACGAATTAACAGAACACAGAGCTGTTTCTCAGAAAGCTTCTTTGCAGTTTTCAACCGAAGAGATTTCCTTTTTCCCCTTAAGCCTCTATGGGTTTCCAAATATCTCTTAGAAAATCACACAAGAACAGTCTTTGCGAAAGGCTTCTTGAGGGGAAAGCTGTATCTCGGTGAGATGTATTAACAGAACACACGGCAGTTTCACAGAATGCTTCTTCAGAGTTTTAACGGAAGATATTTCCTTTTTCACCATAGCCTTCTATGGGCTTCCATATATCACATTGCAAATTCCACAAGAACAGTCTTAACGAAAGGCTTCTAGAGGGGAAAGCTGTTAGTCTGTGAGATGAATTTAAAGAACACAAAGCAGATTCTCAAAAATCTTCTTTCCAGTTTTAAACTGAAGATATTTCCTTTTCACCGTAGCCCCCTATGGGCTCCAAAATAACACTTTGCATATTCCAGAGGAACAGTCTTAGCGAAAGGCTTCTTGAGCGGAAAGCAGTAACTCTATGAGATGAATTAACAAAACACAAAGCAGTTTCTCAGAAATCTCCTTTCAACTTTTTAACTGAGGATATTTCTTTTTCACTATAGCCCTCTAATGGCTTCCAAATATCACTTTGCAAATTCCACAAGAAGTGTCTTAGCGAAAGGCTTCTTGAGGGGAAAGCTGTATCTCCGTGATGTGAATTAACAGAACTCAAAGCAGTTTCTCAGAAAGCTTCTTTCCAGTTTTTAACTGAGGATATTTTCTTTGTCACCATAGCCCTCTATGGTCGTCCAATTATCAGTTTGCAAATTCCACAAGAACAGTCTTCGCGAAAGGCGTCTTGAGGGAAAGCTGTAACACTGTGAGATGAATTAACAGATCACAAAGCAGTTTTTCAGAAATCTTCTTTCCAGTTTGTAACTGAAGATATTTCCTTTTTCACCATAGCCCTCTATGGGCTTCCAAATATCACTTTGAAAATTACACAAGAAGAGCCTTACAGAAAGGCTTCTTGAGGGGAAAGTTTAACTCTATCAGATAAATTTACAGAACACAAAGCAGTTTCTCAGAAAGCTTCTTTCCAGTTTTTAACAGAAGATATTTCTTCTTTCAACATAGCCCTCTATCGCCTTCCAAATATCACTATGCAAATTCCACAAGGACAGTCTTACAGAAAGGCTTCTTGAGGGGAAAGATGTAACTCTGTGAGGTGAATTAACAGAACACAAAGCAGTTTCTCAGAAAGCTTCTTTTCAGTTTTTATCTTAGGATATTTCCGTTTTCAACATAGCCTTCTAAGGGCTTCCAAATATCACTTTGAAAATTCCACAAGAGCCGTCTTAGTGAAAGGCTTTTTGAGGGGAAATCTGTAACACTGTGAGATGAATTCACAGAACACAAACAGTTTCTTAGAAAGCTTATTGCTACATTTTAACTGAACATACTTTCTATTTCACCATAGCCCTCTTCTGGCTTCCAAATATCACCTTGAAAATAGCACAAGAACAGTCTTAGCGAAAGGTTTCTTGAGGGGAAAGCTGTATCTCTTTGAGATAAATTAACAGAACACAAAGCAGTTTCTCAGAAAGCTTTTCTCCAGATTTTAACTTAAGATATTTCCTTTTTCACCGTAGCCCTCTTTCGGCTCCCAAATATCAATTTGCAAATTGCACAAGAACAGTCGTAGTGAAAGGCTTCTTGAGGGGAAAGCTGTAACTATGTGAGATGAATTAACAGAACACAAAGCAGTTTCTCAGAAAGCTTCCTTCGAGTTTTTAACTGAAGATATTTCCTTTTTCACCATAGCCCTCTAAGGGCTTCCAAATATCACTCTGAAAATTCCACAAGAGCAGTCTTATCGAAAGGCTTTTGGAGGGGAAAGCTGTAACTCTGTGAAATGAATTGACAGAACACAAAGCAGTTTCTCAGAAAGCTTTTTTCCAGTTTTTAACGGAAGATATTTTCCTTTTCACGGTAGACCTCTTTGGGCTTCCAAATATCACTTTGCAAATTCCACAAGAACAGTCTTACCGAAAGCCTTCTTGAGGGGAAAGCTGTAACTCTGTGAGATGAATTAACAGAACACAAAGCAGTTTCTCAGAAAGTCTCTTTCCAGTTTTTAACGGAAGATATTTCCTTTCTCACCAAAGCCCTCTATGGGCTTCTAGATATCACCTTGCAAATTCCACAAGAACAATCTTAGTGATCGGCTTCTTGAGGGGAATGCTACAACTCCGTGCGATGAATTAATAGAACACAATGCAGTTTCTCAGAAAGCTTCTTTTCGGTTTTTATTGTAGGATATTTCCTTTTTCACCATAGCCCTCTATGGGCTTCCAAATATCACTTTGCAAATTCCACAAGAACAGTCTTATTGAATGGCTTCTTTAGGTGAAATCTGTAACTCTGTGAGATGAATTAACAGAACACAAAGCAGTTTCTCAGAAAGCTTCTTTTCAGGTTTTATGTAGGATATTTCCTTTTTCACCATAGCCCTCTAAGGGCTTTCAAATATCACTTTGAAAATTCCACAAGAACAGTCTTAGGGAGAGGCTTCTTGAGGGGAAAGCTGTAACTCTGTGAGATGAATTAACAGAACACAAAGCAGTTTCTCAGAAAGCTTCCTTCCAGTTTTTAACTGAAGATATTTCATTTTTCACCATAGCCCTGCATGGACTTCCAAATAACACATTGCACATTCCAAAAGAACTGTCTTAGGGAAAGGCTTCTTGGTGGGAAAGCTGTAACTGTGTGAGACGAATTAGCAGAACACAGAGCAGTTTCTCAGAAAGCCTCTTTCCCGTTTTTAACGGAAGATATTTCCTTTTCACCATAGCCCTCTATGGGCTTCCAAATATCACTTTGCAAATTACAGAAGAACAGTCTTAGCGAAAGGCTTCTTGAGGGGAGAGCTGTAACACTGTCTGATGAATTAACGGAAAACAACGCTGTTTCTCTGAAAGCTACTTTCCAGTTTTTAACTGAAGATATTCCCTTTTTCACCATAACCCTCTATGGGCTTCCAAATATCACTTTGCAAATTACACAAGAACAGTCTTATCGAAAGGCTTCTGGAGGGGAAAGCTGTAACTCTGTGAGATGAATTAAAGAACACAAAGCAGTTTCTCAGAAAGCTTCTTCCCAGTTTTTAACGGAAGATAATTCCATTTTCACCATCGCCCTCTATGGGCTTCCAAATATCACTTTGCAAATTCCACAAGAACAGTCTTAGCGAAAGGCTTCATGAGGGGAAATCAGTAACTGTGTGAGATGAATTAACAGAACACAAAGTAGTTTCTCAGAAAGCTTCCTTCCCGTTTTTAACGGAAGATATTTCCTTTTTCACCGTAGCCCTCTATGGGCTTACAAATATAACTTTGCAAATTCCACAAGAACAGCCTTAGCAAAATGCTTCTTGAAGGGAAAGCTGTAACTCAGAAAAAATTCTTTCCTGTTTTTAACGGAAGATATTTTCTTTTTCACCATAGCACTCTATGGGCTTCTGAATATCACTTTGCAAATTCCACAAGAACCGTCTTAGCGAAAGGCTTCTTGATGGGAATGCTGTAATTCAGTGAGATGAATTAAGAGAACACAAAGCAATTTCTAGAAAGCTTCTTTCCGGTTTTTAACGGAAGATATTTCCTTTTTCATCATCGCCCTCTAAGGACTTACAAATATCACTTAGCAAATTCAATAATAACAGCCTTAGTGAAAGGCTTCTTGAAGGGAAAGCAGTAACTCTGTGAGGTGAATTAACAGAACAGAAAGCAGTTTCTCAGAAAGCTACCTTCGAGTTTTTAACTGAAGATATTTCCTTTTTCTCCGTAGCCGCCAATGGCTTCCAAATATCACTTTGCAAATTCCACAAGAACAGCCTTAGTGAAAGGCTTCTTGAAGGGAAAGCAGTAACTCTGTGAGGTGAATTAACAGAACAGAAAGCAGTTTCTCAGACAGCTTCTTTCCAGTTTTTAACTGAAGATAATTCCTTTTTCCACATAGCCCTCCATGGTCTTCCAAATATCACTTTGCAAATTCCACAAGAACAGCCTTAGCGAAAGGCCTCATGAAGGAAAAGCTGTAACTTTGTGAGTTGAATTAACCGAACACAAAGCAGTTTCTCAGAAAGCTTCTTTCCAGTTTTTAAAGGAAGATATTGACTTTTTCAAAATAGCCCTCTATGGGTTTCGAAATATCCCTTTGCAAATTCCACAAGAACAGTCTTAGCGAAAGGCTTCTTGAGGGGAATGCTGTAACTCTGTGAGATGAATTAACAGAACACAAAGCAGTCTCTCAGAAAGCTTCTTTCCAGTTTTTAACTGAAGATATTTCCATTCTCTCCATAGCCCTCTATGGGCTTCCAAATATCACTTTGCCAATGCCCCAAGAACAGCCTTAGCGAAAGGCTTCTTGAAGGGAAAGCTGTAACTCTGTGACATGAATTAACAGAACACAAAGCAGTTTCTCAGACAGCTTCTTTCCAGTTTTTAACTTAGGATATTTCCTTTTTCACCGTAGCCCTCTATGGGCTTCCAAATATCACTTTGCAAATTCCACAAGAAGAGTCTTAGCCAAACGCTTCTTGAGGGGAAAGCAGTAACTCAGAGAGATGAATTAACAGAACACAAAGCAGTTCCTCAGAAAGTTTCTTTCCAGTTTTTAACGGAAGATATTTCCTTTTTCACCATAGCCCTCTATGGGCTTCCAAATATCTCTTTGCAAATTCCACAAGAACAGTCTTAGCGAAAGGCTTTTTGAGGGGAAATCTGTAACTCTGTGAGATGAATTAACAGAACACAATGTAGTTTCAAAGAATGCTTCTTTCCAGTTTTTAACGGAAGATATTTCCTTTTTCACCATAGCCCTCTATGGGCTTCCAAATATCACTTTGCAAATTCCACAAGAACAGTCTTACCGAAAGGCTTCTTGAGGGGAAAGCTGTAACTCTGTGAGATGAATTAACAGAACACAAAGCAGTTTCTCAGACAGCTTCTTTCCAGTTTTTAACTGAAGATATTCCTTTTTCACCATAGCCCTCTATGGGCTTCCAAATATCACCTTGCCAATTCCAAAAGAACAGGCTTAGCAAAAGGCTTCTTCAGGGGAATGCTGTAACTCTGTGAGATGAATTAACACAGAACAAAGCAGTTTCTCAGACTGCTTCTTTCTAGTTGTTAACTGAAGATATTTCCTTTTTCACCATAGCCCTCTATGGGCTCCAAATATCACTTTGTAAATACCCCAAGAACAGCCTTAGTGAAAGGCTTCGTGAAGGGAAATCTGTAACTCTGTTAGATGAATTAACAGAAAACAAAGCAGTTTCTCAGAAAGCTTCTTTCGCGTTTTTAACGGAAGATATTTCCTTTTCCAACATAGCCCTCTAAGGGCTTACAAATATCATTTTGTAAATTCCACAAGAACAGCCTTAGCAAAAGGATTCTTGAAGGGAAAGCTGTAACTCTGTTAGATGAATTAACAGAAAACAAAGCAGTGTCTCCGAAAGCTTCTTTCCCGTTTTTAACGGAGGATATTTCCTTTTTCACCATAGCCCTCTAAGGGCTTACCAATATCACTTTGCAAATTCCAGAAGAACAGTCTTAGGGAAAGGCTTCTGGAGGGGAAAGCTGTAACCCAGTGAGTTAAATTAACAGAACACAAAGCAGTTTCTGAGAAAGTTCTTTCCAGTTTTTAACTGAAGAAATTTCCTTTTTCACCATAGTCCTATTTGGGCTTCCAAATATCACTTTGCAAATCCCACAAGACCAGTCTTATCGAAAGGCTTCTTGAAGGGAAAGCTGTAATTCTGTGAGATGAATTATCAGAACACAAAGCAGTTTCTCAGAAATCTTCTTTCCAGTTTTTAAATGAAGATATTTCCTTTTTCACCGAAGCCCTCTAGGGGCTTCCAAAGATCACTTTGCAAATTCCACAAAAACAATCTTAGGGAATGACTTCTGTAGGGGAATGCTGTAAGTCTGTTAGATAAATTAACAGAACACAAAGCAGTGTCTTAGAAATCTTCTTCCCAGTTTTTAACGGAAGATATTCCCTTTTCCTCCGTAGCCCACTATGGGCTTCCAAATACCACTTTGCAAATTCCACATAACAGACTTACCGAAAAGCTTCTTGAGAAGAAAACTGTAACCCTGTGAGATGAATTACCAGAACACAAAGCAGTTTCTCAGAAAGTTTCTTTCCAGTTTTTAACTGAAGATATTTCCTTTTTCATCATGGCCCTCTATGGGCTCCAAATATCACTTTGCAAATTGCACAAGAACAGTCTTAGCGAATGGCTTCTTGAGGGAAAATTTGTAACTCTGGGATACGAAATAAGAGAACACAAAGCAGTTCCTCAGAAAGCTTCTTTTCAGTTTTTATCTTAGGATATTTTCTTTCTCACCATAGCTCTCTTTGGGCTTCCAAACATCATTTTGCAAATTCCACAAGAACAGTCTTAGCGAAAGGCTTCTGGAGGGGAAAGTTTTAACTCTGTGAGATGAATTAACAGAACACAAAGCAGTTTCTCAGAAAGCTTTTTTTCCAGTTTTTAACAGAAGATATTTTCCTTTTCACGGTAGACCTCTTTGGGCTTCCAAATATCACTTTGCAAATTCCACAAGAACAGTCTTACCGAAAGCCTTCTTGAGGGGAAAGCTGTAACTCTGTGAGATGAATTAACAGAACACAAAGCAGTTTCTCAGAAAGTCTCTTTCCAGTTTTTAACGGAAGATATTTCCTTTCTCACCAAAGCCCTCTATGGGCTTCTAGATATCACCTTGCAAATTCCACAAGAACAATCTTAGTGATCGGCTTCTTGAGGGGAATGCTACAACCCCGTGCGATGAATTAATAGAACACAATGCAGTTTCTCAGAAAGCTTCTTTTGGTTTTTATTGTAGGATATTTCCTTTTTCACCATAGCCCTCTATATGCTTCCAAATATCACTTTGCAAATTCCACAAGAACAGTCTTATTGAATGGCTTCTTTAGGTGAAAGCTGTAACTCTGTGAGATGAATTAACAGAACACAAAGCAGTTTCTCAGAAAGTCTCTTTCCAGTTTTTAACGGAAGATATTTCCTTTCTCACCAAAGCCCTCTATGGGCTTCTAGATATCACCTTGCAAATTCCACAAGAACAATCTTAGTGATCGGCTTCTTGAGGGGAATGCTACAACTCCGTGCGATGAATTAATAGAACACAATGCAGTTTCTCAGAAAGCTTCTTTTCGGTTTTTATTGTAGGATATTTCCTTTTTCACCATAGCCCTCTAGGGGTTCCAAATATCACTTTGCAAATTCCACAAGAACAGTCTTATTGAATGGCTTCTTTAGGTGAAAGCTGTAACTCTGTGAGATGAATTAAGAGAACACAAAGCAGTTTCTCAGAAAGCTACTTTTCAGGTTTTATGTAGGATATTTCCTTTTTCACCATAGCCCTCTAAGGGCTTTCAAATATCACTTTGAATATTCCACAAGAACAATCTTAGGGAGAGGCTTCTTGAGGGGAAAGCTGTAACTCTGTGAGATGAATTAACAGAACACAAAGCAGTTTCTCAGAAAGCTTCCTTCCAGTTTTTAACTGAAGATATTTCATTTTTCACCATAGCCCTGCATGGACTTCCAAATATCACTTTGCAAATTCCACATAACAGACTTACCGAAAAGGTTCTTGAGAAGAAAACTGTAACCCTGTGAGATGAATTAACAGAACACAAAGCAGTTTCTCAGAAAGTTTCTTTCCAGTTTTTAACTGAAGATATTTCCTTTTTCATCATGGCCCTCTATGGGCTCCAAATATCACTTTGCAAATTGCACAAGAAGAGTCTTAGCGAATGGCTTCTTGAGGGAAAATTTGTAACTCTGGGATACGAAATAAGAGAACACAAAGCAGTTCCTCAGAAAGCTTCTTTTCAGTTTTTACTTAGGATACTTTCTTTTTCACCATAGCTCTCTTTGGGCTTCCAAACATCATTTTGCAAATTCCACAAGAACAGTCTTAGCGAAAGGCTTCTGGATGGGAAAGTTTTAACTCTGTGAGATGAATTAACAGAACACAAAGCAGTTTCTCAGAAAGCTTCTTTCCAGTTTTTAACTGAAGATATTTCCTTTTTCACCGTAGCCCTCTATGGGCTTCCAAATATCACATTGCAAATCACACAAGAACAGTCTTAACGAAAGACTTCTTGAGGGGAATGCTGTAACTCGGTTAGACTTATTAACAGAACACACGGCAGTATCTCAGAATGCTTCTTTCCAGTTTTTAACGGAAGATATTTCCTTTTTCACCATAGCCCTCTAAGGGCTTCCAAATATCACTTTGCAAATTCCAAAAGAGCAGTCTTATCGAAAGGCTTCTGGAGCGGAAGGCTGTAACTCTCTGAAATGAATTAACAGAACACAGAGCTGTTTCTCAGAAAGCTTCTTTGCAGTTTTCAACCGAAGAGATTTCCTTTTTCCCCTTAAGCCTCTATGGGTTTCCAAATATCACTTAGAAAATCACACAAGAACAGTCTTTGCGAAAGGCTTCTTGAGGGGAAAGCTGTATCTCGGTGAGATGTATTAACAGAACACACGGCAGTTTCACAGAATGCTTCTTCAGAGTTTTAACGGAAGATATTTCCTTTTTCACCATAGCCTTCTATGGGCTTCCATATATCACATTGCAAATTCCACAAGAACTGTCTTAACGAAAGGCTTCTAGAGGGGAAAGCTGTTACTCTGTGAGATGAATTTAAAGAACACAAAGCAGATTCTCAAAAATCTTCTTTCCAGTTTTAAACTGAAGATATTTCCTTTTCACCGTAGCCCCCTATGGGCTCCAAAATAACACTTTGCATATTCCAGAGGAACAGTCTTAGCGAAAGGCTTCTTAAGCGGAAAGCAGTAACTCTATGAGATGAATTAACAAAACACAAAGCAGTTTCTCAGAAATCTCCTTTCAACTTTTTAACTGAGGATATTTCCTTTTTGACTATAGCCCTCTAATGGCTTCCAAATATCACTTTGCAAATTCCACAAGAAGTGTCTTAGCGAAAGGCTTCTTGAGGGGAAAGCTGTATCTCCGTGATGTGAATTAACAGAACTCAAAGCAGTTTCTCAGAAAGCTTCTTTCCAGTTTTTAACTGAGGATATTTTCTTTGTCACCATAGCCCTCTATGGTCGTCCAATTATCAGTTTGCAAATTCCACAAGAACAGTCTTCGCGAAAGGCGTCTTGAGGGAAAGCTGTAACACTGTGAGATGAATTAACAGATCACAAAGCAGTTTTTCAGAAATCTTCTTTCCAGTTTGTAACTGAAGATATTTCCTTTTTCACCATAGCCCTCTATGGGCTTCCAAATATCACTTTGCAAATTACACAAGAAGAGCCTTACAGAAAGGCTTCTTGAGGGGAAAGTTTAACTCCATAAGATAAATTAACAGAACACAAAGCAGTTTCTCAGAAAGCTTCTTTCCAGTTTCTAACAGAAGATATTTCTTCTTTCACCATAGCCCTCTATCGCCTTCCAAATATCACTATACAAATTCCACAAGAACAGTCTTAGAGAAAGGCTTCTTGAGGGGAAAGATGTAACTCTGTGAGGTGAATTAACAGAACACAAAGCAGTTTCTCAGAAAGTTTCTTTCCAGTTTTTAACTGAAGATATTTCCTTTTTCATCATGGCCCTCTATGGGCTCCAAATATCACTTTGCAAATTGCACAAGAAGAGTCTTAGCGAATGGCTTCTTGAGGGAAAATTTGTAACTCTGGGATACGAAATAAGAGAACACAAAGCAGTTCCTCAGAAAGCTTCTTTTCAGTTTTTACTTAGGATACTTTCTTTTTCACCATAGCTCTCTTTGGGCTTCCAAACATCATTTTGCAAATTCCACAAGAACAGTCTTAGCGAAAGGCTTCTGGATGGGAAAGTTTTAACTCTGTGAGATGAATTAACAGAACACAAAGCAGTTTCTCAGAAAGCTTCTTTCCAGTTTTTAACTGAAGATATTTCCTTTTTCACCGTAGCCCTCTATGGGCTTCCAAATATCACATTGCAAATCACACAAGAACAGTCTTAACGAAAGACTTCTTGAGGGGAATGCTGTAACTCGGTTAGACTTATTAACAGAACACACGGCAGTATCTCAGAATGCTTCTTTCCAGTTTTTAACGGAAGATATTTCCTTTTTCACCATAGCCCTCTAAGGGCTTCCAAATATCACTTTGCAAATTCCAAAAGAGCAGTCTTATCGAAAGGCTTCTGGAGCGGAAGGCTGTAACTCTCTGAAATGAATTAACAGAACACAGAGCTGTTTCTCAGAAAGCTTCTTTGCAGTTTTCAACCGAAGAGATTTCCTTTTTCCCCTTAAGCCTCTATGGGTTTCCAAATATCACTTAGAAAATCACACAAGAACAGTCTTTGCGAAAGGCTTCTTGAGGGGAAAGCTGTATCTCGGTGAGATGTATTAACAGAACACACGGCAGTTTCACAGAATGCTTCTTCAGAGTTTTAACGGAAGATATTTCCTTTTTCACCATAGCCTTCTATGGGCTTCCATATATCACATTGCAAATTCCACAAGAACTGTCTTAACGAAAGGCTTCTAGAGGGGAAAGCTGTTACTCTGTGAGATGAATTTAAAGAACATAAAGCAGATTCTCAAAAATCTTCTTTCCAGTTTTAAACTGAAGATATTTCCTTTTCACCGTAGCCCCCTATGGGCTCCAAAATAACACTTTGCATATTCCAGAGGAACAGTCTTAGCGAAAGGCTTCTTGAGCGGAAAGCAGTAACTCTATGAGATGAATTAACAAAACACAAAGCAGTTTCTCAGAAATCTCCTTTCAACTTTTTAACTGAGGATATTTCCTTTTTCACTATAGCCCTCTAATGGCTTCCAAATATCACTTTGCAAATTCCACAAGAAGTGTCTTAGCGAAAGGCTTCTTGAGGGGAAAGCTGTATCTCCGTGATCTGAATTAACAGAACTCAAAGCAGTTTCTCAGAAAGCTTCTTTCCAGTTTTTAACTGAGGATATTTTCTTTGTCACCATAGCCCTCTATGGTCGTCCAATTATCAGTTTGCAAATTCCACAAGAACAGTCTTCGCGAAAGGCGTCTTGAGGGAAAGCTGTAACACTGTGAGATGAATTAACAGATCACAAAGCAGTTTTTCAGAAATCTTCTTTCCAGTTTGTAACTGAAGATATTTCCTTTTTCACCATAGCCCTCTATGGGCTTCCAAATATCACTTTGCAAATTACACAAGAAGAGCCTTACAGAAAGGCTTCTTGAGGGGAAAGTTTAACTCTATAAGATAAATTAACAGAACACAAAGCAGTTTCTCAGAAAGCTTCTTTCTAGTTTCTAACAGAAGATATTTCTTCTTTCACCATAGCCCTCTATCGCCTTCCAAATATCACTATGCAAATTCCACAAGAACAGTCTTAGAGAAAGGCTCCTTGAGGGGAAAGATGTAACTCTGTGAGGTGAATTAACAGAACACAAAGCAGTTTCTCAGAAAGTTTCTTTCCAGTTTTTAACTGAAGATATTTCCTTTTTCATCATGGCCCTCTATGGGCTCCAAATATCACTTTGCAAATTGCACAAGAACAGTCTTAACGAAAGACTTCTTGAGGGGAATGCTGTAACTCGGTTAGACTTATTAACAGAACACACGGCAGTATCTCTGAATGCTTCTTTCCAGTTTTTAACGGAAGATATTTCCTTTTTCACCATAGCCCTCTAAGGGCTTCCAAATATCACTTTGCAAATTCCAAAAGAGCAGTCTTATCGAAAGGCTTCTGGAGCGGAAGGCTGTAACTCTCTGAAATGAATTAACAGAACACAGAGCTGTTTCTCAGAAAGCTTCTTTGCAGTTTTCAACCGAAGAGATTTCCTTTTTCCCCTTAAGCCTCTATGGGTTTCCAAATATCACTTAGAAAATCACACAAGAACAGTCTTTGCGAAAGGCTTCTTGAGGGGAAAGCTGTATCCCGGTGAGATGTATTAACAGAACACACGGCAGTTTCACAGAATGCTTCTTCAGAGTTTTAACGGAAGATATTTCCTTTTTCACCATAGCCTTCTATGGGCTTCCATATATCACATTGCAAATTCCACAAGAACAGTCTTAACGAAAGGCTTCTAGAGGGGAAAGCTGTTACTCTGTGAGATGAATTTAAAGAACACAAAGCAGATTCTCAAAAATCTTCTTTCCAGTTTTAAACTGAAGATATTTCCTTTTCACCGTAGCCCCCTATGGGCTCCAAAATAACACTTTGCATATTCCAGAGGAACAGTCTTAGCGAAAGGCTTCTTGAGCGGAAAGCAGTAACTCTATGAGATGAATTAACAAAACACAAAGCAGTTTCTCAGAAATCTCCTTTCAACTTTTTAACTGAGGATATTTCCTTTTTGACTATAGCCCTCTAATGGCTTCCAAATATCACTTTGCAAATTCCACAAGAAGTGTCTTAGCGAAAGGCTTCTTGAGGGGAAAGCTGTATCTCCGTGATGTGAATTAACAGAACTCAAAGCAGTTTCTCAGAAAGCTTCTTTCCAGTTTTTAACTGAGGATATTTTCTTTGTCACCATAGCCCTCTATGGTCGTCCAATTATCAGTTTGCAAATTCCACAAGAACAGTCTTCGCGAAAGGCGTCTTGAGGGAAAGCTGTAACACTGTGAGATGAATTAACAGATCACAAAGCAGTTTTTCAGAAATCTTCTTTCCAGTTTGTAACTGAAGATATTTCCTTTTTCACCATAGCCCTCTATGGGCTTCCAAATATCACTTTGCAAATTACACAAGAAGAGCCTTACAGAAAGGCTTCTTGAGGGGAAAGTTTAACTCCATAAGATAAATTAACAGAACACAAAGCAGTTTCTCAGAAAGCTTCTTTCCAGTTTCTAACAGAAGATATTTCTTCTTTCACCATAGCCCTCTATCGCCTTCCAAATATCACTATACAAATTCCACAAGAACAGTCTTAGAGAAAGGCTTCTTGAGGGGAAAGATGTAACTCTGTGAGGTGAATTAACAGAACACAAAGCAGTTTCTCAGAAAGTTTCTTTCCAGTTTTTAACTGAAGATATTTCCTTTTTCATCATGGCCCTCTATGGGCTCCAAATATCACTTTGCAAATTGCACAAGAAGAGTCTTAGCGAATGGCTTCTTGAGGGAAAATTTGTAACTCTGGGATACGAAATAAGAGAACACAAAGCAGTTCCTCAGAAAGCTTCTTTTCAGTTTTTACTTAGGATACTTTCTTTTTCACCATAGCTCTCTTTGGGCTTCCAAACATCATTTTGCAAATTCCACAAGAACAGTCTTAGCGAAAGGCTTCTGGATGGGAAAGTTTTAACTCTGTGAGATGAATTAACAGAACACAAAGCAGTTTCTCAGAAAGCTTCTTTCCAGTTTTTAACTGAAGATATTTCCTTTTTCACCGTAGCCCTCTATGGGCTTCCAAATATCACATTGCAAATCACACAAGAACAGTCTTAACGAAAGACTTCTTGAGGGGAATGCTGTAACTCGGTTAGACTTATTAACAGAACACACGGCAGTATCTCAGAATGCTTCTTTCCAGTTTTTAACGGAAGATATTTCCTTTTTCACCATAGCCCTCTAAGGGCTTCCAAATATCACTTTGCAAATTCCAAAAGAGCAGTCTTATCGAAAGGCTTCTGGAGCGGAAGGCTGTAACTCTCTGAAATGAATTAACAGAACACAGAGCTGTTTCTCAGAAAGCTTCTTTGCAGTTTTCAACCGAAGATATTTCCTTTTTCCCCTTAAGCCTCTATGGGTTTCCAAATATCACTTAGAAAATCACACAAGAACAGTCTTTGCGAAAGGCTTCTTGAGGGGAAAGCTGTATCTCGGTGAGATGTATTAACAGAACACACGGCAGTTTCACAGAATGCTTCTTCAGAGTTTTAACGGAAGATATTTCCTTTTTCACCATAGCCTTCTATGGGCTTCCATATATCACATTGCAAATTCCACAAGAACTGTCTTAACGAAAGGCTTCTAGAGGGGAAAGCTGTTACTCTGTGAGATGAATTTAAAGAACACAAAGCAGATTCTCAAAAATCTTCTTTCCAGTTTTAAACTGAAGATATTTCCTTTTCACCGTAGCCCCCTATGGGCTCCAAAATAACACTTTGCATATTCCAGAGGAACAGTCTTAGCGAAAGGCTTCTTGAGCGGAAAGCAGTAACTCTATGAGATGAATTAACAAAACACAAAGCAGTTTCTCAGAAATCTCCTTTCAACTTTTTAACTGAGGATATTTCCTTTTTCACTATAGCCCTCTAATGGCTTCCAAATATCACTTTGCAAATTCCACAAGAAGTGTCTTAGCGAAAGGCTTCTTGAGGGGAAAGCTGTATCTCCGTGATGTGAATTAACAGAACTCAAAGCAGTTTCTCAGAAAGCTTCTTTCCAGTTTTTAACTGAGGATATTTTCTTTGTCACCATAGCCCTCTATGGTCGTCCAATTATCAGTTTGCAAATTCCACAAGAACAGTCTTCGCGAAAGGCGTCTTGAGGGAAAGCTGTAACACTGTGAGATGAATTAACAGATCACAAAGCAGTTTTTCAGAAATCTTCTTTCCAGTTTGTAACTGAAGATATTTCCTTTTTCACCATAGCCCTCTATGGGCTTCCAAATATCACTTTGCAAATTACACAAGAAGAGCCTTACAGAAAGGCTTCTTGAGGGGAAAGTTTATCTCTATAAGATAAATTAACAGAACACAAAGCAGTTTCTCAGAAAGCTTCTTTCTAGTTTCTAACAGAAGATATTTCTTCTTTCACCATAGCCCTCTATCGCCTTCCAAATATCACTATGCAAATTCCACAAGAACAGTCTTAGAGAAAGGCTCCTTGAGGGGAAAGATGTAACTCTGTGAGGTGAATTAACAGAACACAAAGCAGTTTCTCAGAAAGTTTCTTTCCAGTTTTTAACTGAAGATATTTCCTTTTTCATCATGGCCCTCTATGGGCTCCAAATATCACTTTGCAAATTGCACAAGAACAGTCTTAACGAAAGACTTCTTGAGGGGAATGCTGTAACTCGGTTAGACTTATTAACAGAACACACGGCAGTATCTCTGAATGCTTCTTTCCAGTTTTTAACGGAAGATATTTCCTTTTTCACCATAGCCCTCTAAGGGCTTCCAAATATCACTTTGCAAATTCCAAAAGAGCAGTCTTATCGAAAGGCTTCTGGAGCGGAAGGCTGTAACTCTCTGAAATGAATTAACAGAACACAGAGCTGTTTCTCAGAAAGCTTCTTTGCAGTTTTCAACCGAAGAGATTTCCTTTTTCCCCTTAAGCCTCTATGGGTTTCCAAATATCACTTAGAAAATCACACAAGAACAGTCTTTGCGAAAGGCTTCTTGAGGGGAAAGCTGTATCCCGGTGAGATGTATTAACAGAACACACGGCAGTTTCACAGAATGCTTCTTCAGAGTTTTAACGGAAGATATTTCCTTTTTCACCATAGCCTTCTATGGGCTTCCATATATCACATTGCAAATTCCACAAGAACTGTCTTAACGAAAGGCTTCTAGAGGGGAAAGCTGTTACTCTGTGAGATGAATTTAAAGAACACAAAGCAGATTCTCAAAAATCTTCTTTCCAGTTTTAAACTGAAGATATTTCCTTTTCACCGTAGCCCCCTATGGGCTCCAAAATAACACTTTGCATATTCCAGAGGAACAGTCTTAGCGAAAGGCTTCTTGAGCGGAAAGCAGTAACTCTATGAGATGAATTAACAAAACACAAAGCAGTTTCTCAGAAATCTCCTTTCAACTTTTTAACTGAGGATATTTCCTTTTTCACTATAGCCCTCTAATGGCTTCCAAATATCACTTTGCAAATTCCACAAGAAGTGTCTTAGCGAAAGGCTTCTTGAGGGGAAAGCTGTATCTCCGTGATGTGAATTAACAGAACTCAAAGCAGTTTCTCAGAAAGCTTCTTTCCAGTTTTTAACTGAGGATATTTTCTTTGTCACCATAGCCCTCTATGGTCGTCCAATTATCAGTTTGCAAATTCCACAAGAACAGTCTTCGCGAAAGGCGTCTTGAGGGAAAGCTGTAACACTGTGAGATGAATTAACAGATCACAAAGCAGTTTTTCAGAAATCTTCTTTCCAGTTTGTAACTGAAGATATTTCCTTTTTCACCATAGCCCTCTATGGGCTTCCAAATATCACTTTGAAAATTACACAAGAAGAGCCTTACAGAAAGGCTTCTTGAGGGGAAAGTTTAACTCTATCAGATAAATTAACAGAACACAAAGCAGTTTCTCAGAAAGGTTCTTTCCAGTTCCTAACAGAAGATATTTCTTCTTTCACCATAGCCCTCTATCGCCTTCCAAATATCACTATGCAAATTCCACAAGAACAGTCTTAGAGAAAGGCTTCTTGAGGGGAAAGATGTAACTCTGTGAGGTGAATTAACAGAACACAAAGCAGTTTCTCAGAAAGCTTCTTTTCAGTTTTTATCTTAGGATATTTCCGTTTTCACCATAGCCTTCTATGGGCTTCCAAATATCACTTTGAAAATTCCACAAGAGCCGTCTTAGTGAAAGGCTTTTTGAGGGGAAATCTGTAACTTTGTGAGATGAATTCACAGAACACAAACAGTTTCTTAGAAAGCTTATTTCCACATTTTAACTGAAGATATTTTCTATTTCACCATAGCCCTCTTCTGGCTTCCAAATATCACCTTGAAAATAGCACAAGAACAGTCTTAGCGAAAGGTTTCTTGAGGGGAAAGCTGTATCTCTTTGAGATAAATTAACAGAACACAAAGCAGTTTCTCAGAAAGCTTTTCTCCAGATTTTAACTTAAGATATTTCCTTTTTCAACGTAGCCCTCTTTCGGCTCCCAAATATCAATTTGCAAATTGCACAAGAACAGTCGTAGTGAAAGGCTTCTTGAGGGGAAAGCTGTAACTATGTGAGATGAATTAACAGAACACAAAGCAGTTTCTCAGAAAGCTTCCTTCGAGTTTTTAACTGAAGATATTTCCTTTTTCACCATAGCCCTCTAAGGGCTTCCAAATATCACTCTGAAAATTCCACAAGAGCAGTCTTATCGAAAGGCTTTTGGAGGGGAAAGCTGTAACTCTGTGAAATGAATTAACAGAACACAAAGCAGTTTCTCAGAAAGCTTTTTTCCAGTTTTTAACAGAAGATATTTTCCTTTTCACGGTAGACCTCTTTGGGCTTCCAAATATCACTTTGCAAATTCCACAAGAACAGTCTTACCGAAAGCCTTCTTGAGGGGAAAGCTGTAACTCTGTGAGATGAATTAACAGAACACAAAGCAGTTTCTCAGAAAGTCTCTTTCCAGTTTTTAACGGAAGATATTTCCTTTCTCACCAAAGCCCTCTATGGGCTTCTAGATATCACCTTGCAAATTCCACAAGAACAATCTTAGTGATCGGCTTCTTGAGGGGAATGCTACAACTCCGTGCGATGAATTAATAGAACACAATGCAGTTTCTCAGAAAGCTTCCTTTCGGTTTTTATTGTAGGATATTTCCTTTTTCACCATAGCCCTCTATGGGCTTCCAAATATCACTTTGCAAATTCCACAAGAACAGTCTTATTGAATGGCTTCTTTAGGTGAAAGCTGTAATTCTGTGAGATGAATTAACAGAACACAAAGCAGTTTCTCAGAAAGCTTCTTTTCAGGTTTTATGTAGGATATTTCCTTTTTCACCATAGCCCTCTAAGGGCTTTCAAATATCACTTTGAAAATTCCACAAGAACAGTCTTAGGGAGAGGCTTCTTGAGGGGAAAGCTGTACCTCTGTGAGATGAATTAACAGAACACAAAGCAGTTTCTCAGAAAGCTTCCTTCCAGTTTTTAACTGAAGATATTTCATTTTTCACCATAGCCCTGCATGGACTTCCAAATATCACTTTGCAAATTCCACATAACAGACTTACCGAAAAGGTTCTTGAGAAGAAAACTGTAACCCTGTGAGATGAATTAACAGAACACAAAGCAGTTTCTCAGAAAGTTTCTTTCCAGTTTTTAACTGAAGATATTTCCTTTTTCATCATGGCCCTCTATGGGCTCCAAATATCACTTTGCAAATTGCACAAGAACAGTCTTAACGAAAGACTTCTTGAGGGGAATGCTGTAACTCGGTTAGACTTATTAACAGAACACACGGCAGTATCTCAGAATGCTTCTTTCCAGTTTTTAACGGAAGATATTTCCTTTTTCACCATAGCCCTCTAAGGGCTTCCAAATATCACTTTGCAAATTCCAAAAGAGCAGTCTTATCGAAAGGCTTCTGGAGCGGAAGGCTGTAACTCTCTGAAATGAATTAACAGAACACAGAGCTGTTTCTCAGAAAGCTTCTTTGCAGTTTTCAACCGAAGAGATTTCCTTTTTCCCCTTAAGCCTCTATGGGTTTCCAAATATCACTTAGAAAATCACACAAGAACAGTCTTTGCGAAAGGCTTCTTGAGGGGAAAGCTGTATCTCGGTGAGATGTATTAACAGAACACACGGCAGTTTCACAGAATGCTTCTTCAGAGTTTTAACGGAAGATATTTCCTTTTTCACCATAGCCTTCTATGGGCTTCCATATATCACATTGCAAATTCCACAAGAACTGTCTTAACGAAAGGCTTCTAGAGGGGAAAGCTGTTACTCTGTGAGATGAATTTAAAGAACACAAAGCAGATTCTCAAAAATCTTCTTTCCAGTTTTAAACTGAAGATATTTCCTTTTCACCGTAGCCCCCTATGGGCTCCAAAATAACACTTTGCATATTCCAGAGGAACAGTCTTAGCGAAAGGCTTCTTGAGCGGAAAGCAGTAACTCTATGAGATGAATTAACAAAACACAAAGCAGTTTCTCAGAAATCTCCTTTCAACTTTTTAACTGAGGATATTTCCTTTTTCACTATAGCCCTCTAATGGCTTCCAAATATCACTTTGCAAATTCCACAAGAAGTGTCTTAGCGAAAGGCTTCTTGAGGGGAAAGCTGTATCTCCGTGATGTGAATTAACAGAACTCAAAGCAGTTTCTCAGAAAGCTTCTTTCCAGTTTTTAACTGAGGATATTTTCTTTGTCACCGTAGCCCTCTATGGTCGTCCAATTATCAGTTTGCAAATTCCACAAGAACAGTCTTCGCGAAAGGCGTCTTGAGGGAAAGCTGTAACACTGTGAGATGAATTAACAGATCACAAAGCAGTTTTTCAGAAATCTTCTTTCCAGTTTGTAACTGAAGATATTTCCTTTTTCACCATAGCCCTCTATGGGCTTCCAAATATCACTTTGCAAATTACACAAGAAGAGCCTTACAGAAAGGCTTCTTGAGGGGAAAGTTTATCTCTATAAGATAAATTAACAGAACACAAAGCAGTTTCTCAGAAAGCTTCTTTCTAGTTTCTAACAGAAGATATTTCTTCTTTCACCATAGCCCTCTATCGCCTTCCAAATATCACTATGCAAATTCCACAAGAACAGTCTTAGAGAAAGGCTCCTTGAGGGGAAAGATGTAACTCTGTGAGGTGAATTAACAGAACACAAAGCAGTTTCTCAGAAAGTTTCTTTCCAGTTTTTAACTGAAGATATTTCCTTTTTCATCATGGCCCTCTATGGGCTCCAAATATCACTTTGCAAATTGCACAAGAACAGTCTTAACGAAAGACTTCTTGAGGGGAATGCTGTAACTCGGTTAGACTTATTAACAGAACACACGGCAGTATCTCTGAATGCTTCTTTCCAGTTTTTAACGGAAGATATTTCCTTTTTCACCATAGCCCTCTAAGGGCTTCCAAATATCACTTTGCAAATTCCAAAAGAGCAGTCTTATCGAAAGGCTTCTGGAGCGGAAGGCTGTAACTCTCTGAAATGAATTAACAGAACACAGAGCTGTTTCTCAGAAAGCTTCTTTGCAGTTTTCAACCGAAGAGATTTCCTTTTTCCCCTTAAGCCTCTATGGGTTTCCAAATATCACTTAGAAAATCACACAAGAACAGTCTTTGCGAAAGGCTTCTTGAGGGGAAAGCTGTATCCCGGTGAGATGTATTAACAGAACACACGGCAGTTTCACAGAATGCTTCTTCAGAGTTTTAACGGAAGATATTTCCTTTTTCACCATAGCCTTCTATGGGCTTCCATATATCACATTGCAAATTCCACAAGAACTGTCTTAACGAAAGGCTTCTAGAGGGGAAAGCTGTTACTCTGTGAGATGAATTTAAAGAACACAAAGCAGATTCTCAAAAATCTTCTTTCCAGTTTTAAACTGAAGATATTTCCTTTTCACCGTAGCCCCCTATGGGCTCCAAAATAACACTTTGCATATTCCAGAGGAACAGTCTTAGCGAAAGGCTTCTTGAGCGGAAAGCAGTAACTCTATGAGATGAATTAACAAAACACAAAGCAGTTTCTCAGAAATCTCCTTTCAACTTTTTAACTGAGGATATTTCCTTTTTCACTATAGCCCTCTAATGGCTTCCAAATATCACTTTGCAAATTCCACAAGAAGTGTCTTAGCGAAAGGCTTCTTGAGGGGAAAGCTGTATCTCCGTGATGTGAATTAACAGAACTCAAAGCAGTTTCTCAGAAAGCTTCTTTCCAGTTTTTAACTGAGGATATTTTCTTTGTCACCATAGCCCTCTATGGTCGTCCAATTATCAGTTTGCAAATTCCACAAGAACAGTCTTCGCGAAAGGCGTCTTGAGGGAAAGCTGTAACACTGTGAGATGAATTAACAGATCACAAAGCAGTTTTTCAGAAATCTTCTTTCCAGTTTGTAACTGAAGATATTTCCTTTTTCACCATAGCCCTCTATGGGCTTCCAAATATCACTTTGAAAATTACACAAGAAGAGCCTTACAGAAAGGCTTCTTGAGGGGAAAGTTTAACTCTATCAGATAAATTAACAGAACACAAAGCAGTTTCTCAGAAAGGTTCTTTCCAGTTTCTAACAGAAGATATTTCTTCTTTCACCATAGCCCTCTATCGCCTTCCAAATATCACTATGCAAATTCCACAAGAACAGTCTTAGAGAAAGGCTTCTTGAGGGGAAAGATGTAACTCTGTGAGGTGAATTAACAGAACACAAAGCAGTTTCTCAGAAAGCTTCTTTTCAGTTTTTATCTTAGGATATTTCCGTTTTCACCATAGCCTTCTATGGGCTTCCAAATATCACTTTGAAAATTCCACAAGAGCCGTCTTAGTGAAAGGCTTTTTGAGGGGAAATCTGTAACTTTGTGAGATGAATTCACAGAACACAAACAGTTTCTTAGAAAGCTTATTTCCACATTTTAACTGAAGATATTTTCTATTTCACCATAGCCCTCTTCTGGCTTCCAAATATCACCTTGAAAATAGCACAAGAACAGTCTTAGCGAAAGGTTTCTTGAGGGGAAAGCTGTATCTCTTTGAGATAAATTAACAGAACACAAAGCAGTTTCTCAGAAAGCTTTTCTCCAGATTTTAACTTAAGATATTTCCTTTTTCACCGTAGCCCTCTTTCGGCTCCCAAATATCAATTTGCAAATTGCACAAGAACAGTCGTAGTGAAAGGCTTCTTGAGGGGAAAGCTGTAACTATGTGAGATGAATTAACAGAACACAAAGCAGTTTCTCAGAAAGCTTCCTTCGAGTTTTTAACTGAAGATATTTCCTTTTTCACCATAGCCCTCTAAGGGCTTCCAAATATCACTCTGAAAATTCCACAAGAGCAGTCTTATCGAAAGGCTTTTGGAGGGGAATGCTGTAACTCTGTGAAATGAATTAACAGAACACAAAGCAGTTTCTCAGAAAGCTTTTTTCCAGTTTTTAACAGAAGATATTTTCCTTTTCACGGTAGACCTCTTTGGGCTTCCAAATATCACTTTGCAAATTCCACAAGAACAGTCTTACCGAAAGCCTTCTTGAGGGGAAAGCTGTAACTCTGTGAGATGAATTAACAGAACACAAAGCAGTTTCTCAGAAAGTCTCTTTCCAGTTTTTAACGGAAGATATTTCCTTTCTCACCAAAGCCCTCTATGGGCTTCTAGATATCACCTTGCAAATTCCACAAGAACAATCTTAGTGATCGGCTTCTTGAGGGGAATGCTACAACCCCGTGCGATGAATTAATAGAACACAATGCAGTTTCTCAGAAAGCTTCTTTTGGTTTTTATTGTAGGATATTTCCTTTTTCACCATAGCCCTCTATATGCTTCCAAATATCACTTTGCAAATTCCACAAGAACAGTCTTATTGAATGGCTTCTTTAGGTGAAAGCTGTAACTCTGTGAGATGAATTAACAGAACACAAAGCAGTTTCTCAGAAAGTCTCTTTCCAGTTGTTAACGGAAGATATTTCCTTTCTCACCAAAGCCCTCTATGGGCTTCTAGATATCACCTTGCAAATTCCACAAGAACAATCTTAGTGATCGGCTTCTTGAGGGGAATGCTACAACTCCGTGCGATGAATTAATAGAACACAATGCAGTTTCTCAGAAAGCTTCCTTTCGGTTTTTATTGTAGGATATTTCCTTTTTCACCATAGCCCTCTATGGGCTTCCAAATATCACTTTGCAAATTCCACAAGAACAGTCTTATTGAATGGCTTCTTTAGGTGAAAGCTGTAATTCTGTGAGATGAATTAACAGAACACAAAGCAGTTTCTCAGAAAGCTTCTTTTCAGGTTTTATGTAGGATATTTCCTTTTTCACCATAGCCCTCTAAGGGCTTTCAAATATCACTTTGAAAATTCCACAAGAACAGTCTTAGGGAGAGGCTTCTTGAGGGGAAAGCTGTACCTCTGTGAGATGAATTAACAGAACACAAAGCAGTTTCTCAGAAAGCTTCCTTCCAGTTTTTAACTGAAGATATTTCATTTTTCACCATAGCCCTGCATGGACTTCCAAATATCACTTTGCAAATTCCACATAACAGACTTACCGAAAAGGTTCTTGAGAAGAAAACTGTAACCCTGTGAGATGAATTAACAGAACACAAAGCAGTTTCTCAGAAAGTTTCTTTCCAGTTTTTAACTGAAGATATTTCCTTTTTCATCATGGCCCTCTATGGGCTCCAAATATCACTTTGCAAATTGCACAAGAACAGTCTTAACGAAAGACTTCTTGAGGGGAATGCTGTAACTCGGTTAGACTTATTAACAGAACACACGGCAGTATCTCAGAATGCTTCTTTCCAGTTTTTAACGGAAGATATTTCCTTTTTCACCATAGCCCTCTAAGGGCTTCCAAATATCACTTTGCAAATTCCAAAAGAGCAGTCTTATCGAAAGGCTTCTGGAGCGGAAGGCTGTAACTCTCTGAAATGAATTAACAGAACACAGAGCTGTTTCTCAGAAAGCTTCTTTGCAGTTTTCAACCGAAGAGATTTCCTTTTTCCCCTTAAGCCTCTATGGGTTTCCAAATATCACTTAGAAAATCACACAAGAACAGTCTTTGCGAAAGGCTTCTTGAGGGGAAAGCTGTATCTCGGTGAGATGTATTAACAGAACACACGGCAGTTTCACAGAATGCTTCTTCAGAGTTTTAACGGAAGATATTTCCTTTTTCACCATAGCCTTCTATGGGCTTCCATATATCACATTGCAAATTCCACAAGAACTGTCTTAACGAAAGGCTTCTAGAGGGGAAAGCTGTTACTCTGTGAGATGAATTTAAAGAACACAAAGCAGATTCTCAAAAATCTTCTTTCCAGTTTTAAACTGAAGATATTTCCTTTTCACCGTAGCCCCCTATGGGCTCCAAAATAACACTTTGCATATTCCAGAGGAACAGTCTTAGCGAAAGGCTTCTTGAGCGGAAAGCAGTAACTCTATGAGATGAATTAACAAAACACAAAGCAGTTTCTCAGAAATCTCCTTTCAACTTTTTAACTGAGGATATTTCCTTTTTCACTATAGCCCTCTAATGGCTTCCAAATATCACTTTGCAAATTCCACAAGAAGTGTCTTAGCGAAAGGCTTCTTGAGGGGAAAGCTGTATCTCCGTGATGTGAATTAACAGAACTCAAAGCAGTTTCTCAGAAAGCTTCTTTCCAGTTTTTAACTGAGGATATTTTCTTTGTCACCGTAGCCCTCTATGGTCGTCCAATTATCAGTTTGCAAATTCCACAAGAACAGTCTTCGCGAAAGGCGTCTTGAGGGAAAGCTGTAACACTGTGAGATGAATTAACAGATCACAAAGCAGTTTTTCAGAAATCTTCTTTCCAGTTTGTAACTGAAGATATTTCCTTTTTCACCATAGCCCTCTATGGGCTTCCAAATATCACTTTGCAAATTACACAAGAAGAGCCTTACAGAAAGGCTTCTTGAGCGGAAAGTTTAACTCCATAAGATAAATTAACAGAACACAAAGCAGTTTCTCAGAAAGCTTCTTTCCAGTTTCTAACAGAAGATATTTCTTCTTTCACCATAGCCCTCTATCGCCTTCCAAATATCACTATACAAATTCCACAAGAACAGTCTTAGAGAAAGGCTTCTTGAGGGGAAAGATGTAACTCTGTGAGGTGAATTAACAGAACACAAAGCAGTTTCTCAGAAAGTTTCTTTCCAGTTTTTAACTGAAGATATTTCCTTTTTCATCATGGCCCTCTATGGGCTCCAAATATCACTTTGCAAATTGCACAAGAAGAGTCTTAGCGAATGGCTTCTTGAGGGAAAATTTGTAACTCTGGGATACGAAATAAGAGAACACAAAGCAGTTCCTCAGAAAGCTTCTTTTCAGTTTTTACTTAGGATACTTTCTTTTTCACCATAGCTCTCTTTGGGCTTCCAAACATCATTTTGCAAATTCCACAAGAACAGTCTTAGCGAAAGGCTTCTGGATGGGAAAGTTTTAACTCTGTGAGATGAATTAACAGAACACAAAGCAGTTTCTCAGAAAGCTTCTTTCCAGTTTTTAACTGAAGATATTTCCTTTTTCACCGTAGCCCTCTATGGGCTTCCAAATATCACATTGCAAATCACACAAGAACAGTCTTAACGAAAGACTTCTTGAGGGGAATGCTGTAACTCGGTTAGACTTATTAACAGAACACACGGCAGTATCTCAGAATGCTTCTTTCCAGTTTTTAACGGAAGATATTTCCTTTTTCACCATAGCCCTCTAAGGGCTTCCAAATATCACTTTGCAAATTCCAAAAGAGCAGTCTTATCGAAAGGCTTCTGGAGCGGAAGGCTGTAACTCTCTGAAATGAATTAACAGAACACAGAGCTGTTTCTCAGAAAGCTTCTTTGCAGTTTTCAACCGAAGAGATTTCCTTTTTCCCCTTAAGCCTCTATGGGTTTCCAAATATCACTTAGAAAATCACACAAGAACAGTCTTTGCGAAAGGCTTCTTGAGGGGAAAGCTGTATCTCGGTGAGATGTATTAACAGAACACACGGCAGTTTCACAGAATGCTTCTTCAGAGTTTTAACGGAAGATATTTCCTTTTTCACCATAGCCTTCTATGGGCTTCCATATATCACATTGCAAATTCCACAAGAACTGTCTTAACGAAAGGCTTCTAGAGGGGAAAGCTGTTACTCTGTGAGATGAATTTAAAGAACACAAAGCAGATTCTCAAAAATCTTCTTTCCAGTTTTAAACTGAAGATATTTCCTTTTCACCGTAGCCCCCTATGGGCTCCAAAATAACACTTTGCATATTCCAGAGGAACAGTCTTAGCGAAAGGCTTCTTGAGCGGAAAGCAGTAACTCTATGAGATGAATTAACAAAACACAAAGCAGTTTCTCAGAAATCTCCTTTCAACTTTTTAACTGAGGATATTTCCTTTTTCACTATAGCCCTCTAATGGCTTCCAAATATCACTTTGCAAATTCCACAAGAAGTGTCTTAGCGAAAGGCTTCTTGAGGGGAAAGCTGTATCTCCGTGATGTGAATTAACAGAACTCAAAGCAGTTTCTCAGAAAGCTTCTTTCCAGTTTTTAACTGAGGATATTTTCTTTGTCACCATAGCCCTCTATGGTCGTCCAATTATCAGTTTGCAAATTCCACAAGAACAGTCTTCGCGAAAGGCGTCTTGAGGGAAAGCTGTAACACTGTGAGATGAATTAACAGATCACAAAGCAGTTTTTCAGAAATCTTCTTTCCAGTTTGTAACTGAAGATATTTCCTTTTTCACCATAGCCCTCTATGGGCTTCCAAATATCACTTTGCAAATTACACAAGAAGAGCCTTACAGAAAGGCTTCTTGAGGGGAAAGTTTAACTCTATCAGATAAATTAACAGAACACAAAGCAGTTTCTCAGAAAGCTTCTTTCCAGTTTTTAACAGAAGATATTTCTTCTTTCACCATAGCCCTCTATCGCCTTCCAAATATCACTATGCAAATTCCACAAGAACAGTCTTAGAGAAAGGCTTCTTGAGGGGAAAGATGTAACTCTGTGAGGTGAATTAACAGAACACAAAGCAGTTTCTCAGAAAGTTTCTTTCCAGTTTTTAACTGAAGATATTTCCTTTTTCATCATGGCCCTCTATGGGCTCCAAATATCACTTTGCAAATTGCACAAGAAGAGTCTTAGCGAATGGCTTCTTGAGGGAAAATTTGTAACTCTGGGATACGAAATAAGAGAACACAAAGCAGTTCCTCAGAAAGCTTCTTTTCAGTTTTTATCTTAGGATATTTTCTTTTTCACCATAGCTCTCTTTGGGCTTCCAAACATCATTTTGCAAATTCCACAAGAACAGTCTTAGCGAAAGGCTTCTGGAGGGGAAAGTTTTAACTCTGTGGGATGAATTAACAGAACACAAAGCAGTTTCTCAGAAAGCTTCTTTCCAGTTTTTAACTGAAGATATTTCCTTTTTCACCGTAGCCCTCTATGGGCTTCCAAATATCACATTGCAAATCACACAAGAACAGTCTTAACGAAAGACTTCTTGAGGGGAATGCTGTAACTCGGTTAGACTTATTAACAGAACACACGGCAGTATCTCAGAATGCTTCTTTCCAGTTTTTAACGGAAGATATTTCCTTTTTCACCATAGCCCTCTAAGGGCTTCCAAATATCACTTTGCAAATTCCAAAAGAGCAGTCTTATCGAAAGGCTTCTGGAGCGGAAGGCTGTAACTCTCTGAAATGAATTAACAGAACACAGAGCTGTTTCTCAGAAAGCTTCTTTGCAGTTTTCAACCGAAGAGATTTCCTTTTTCCCCTTAAGCCTCTATGGGTTTCCAAATATCACTTAGAAAATCACACAAGAACAGTCTTTGCGAAAGGCTTCTTGAGGGGAAAGCTGTATCTCGGTGAGATGTATTAACAGAACACACGGCAGTTTCACAGAATGCTTCTTCAGAGTTTTAACGGAAGATATTTCCTTTTTCACCATAGCCTTCTATGGGCTTCCATATATCACATTGCAAATTCCACAAGAACTGTCTTAACGAAAGGCTTCTAGAGGGGAAAGCTGTTACTCTGTGAGATGAATTTAAAGAACACAAAGCAGATTCTCAAAAATCTTCTTTCCAGTTTTAAACTGAAGATATTTCCTTTTCACCGTAGCCCCCTATGGGCTCCAAAATAACACTTTGCATATTCCAGAGGAACAGTCTTAGCGAAAGGCTTCTTGAGCGGAAAGCAGTAACTCTATGAGATGAATTAACAAAACACAAAGCAGTTTCTCAGAAATCTCCTTTCAACTTTTTAACTGAGGATATTTCCTTTTTGACTATAGCCCTCTAATGGCTTCCAAATATCACTTTGCAAATTCCACAAGAAGTGTCTTAGCGAAAGGCTTCTTGAGGGGAAAGCTGTATCTCCGTGATGTGAATTAACAGAACTCAAAGCAGTTTCTCAGAAAGCTTCTTTCCAGTTTTTAACTGAGGATATTTTCTTTGTCACCATAGCCCTCTATGGTCGTCCAATTATCAGTTTGCAAATTCCACAAGAACAGTCTTCGCGAAAGGCGTCTTGAGGGAAAGCTGTAACACTGTGAGATGAATTAACAGATCACAAAGCAGTTTTTCAGAAATCTTCTTTCCAGTTTGTAACTGAAGATATTTCCTTTTTCACCATAGCCCTCTATGGGCTTCCAAATATCACTTTGCAAATTACACAAGAAGAGCCTTACAGAAAGGCTTCTTGAGGGGAAAGTTTATCTCTATAAGATAAATTAACAGAACACAAAGCAGTTTCTCAGAAAGCTTCTTTCTAGTTTCTAACAGAAGATATTTATTCTTTCACCATAGCCCTCTATCGCCTTCCAAATATCACTATGCAAATTCCACAAGAACAGTCTTAGAGAAAGGCTCCTTGAGGGGAAAGATGTAACTCTGTGAGGTGAATTAACAGAACACAAAGCAGTTTCTCAGAAAGTTTCTTTCCAGTTTTTAACTGAAGATATTTCCTTTTTCATCATGGCCCTCTATGGGCTCCAAATATCACTTTGCAAATTGCACAAGAACAGTCTTAACGAAAGACTTCTTGAGGGGAATGCTGTAACTCGGTTAGACTTATTAACAGAACACACGGCAGTATCTCAGAATGCTTCTTTCCAGTTTTTAACGGAAGATATTTCCTTTTTCACCATAGCCCTCTAAGGGCTTCCAAATATCACTTTGCAAATTCCAAAAGAGCAGTCTTATCGAAAGGCTTCTGGAGCGGAAGGCTGTAACTCTCTGAAATGAATTAACAGAACACAGAGCTGTTTCTCAGAAAGCTTCTTTGCAGTTTTCAACCGAAGAGATTTCCTTTTTCCCCTTAAGCCTCTATGGGTTTCCAAATATCACTTAGAAAATCACACAAGAACAGTCTTTGCGAAAGGCTTCTTGAGGGGAAAGCTGTATCTCGGTGAGGTGTATTAACAGAACACACGGCAGTTTCACAGAATGCTTCTTCAGAGTTTTAACGGAAGATATTTCCTTTTTCACCATAGCCTTCTATGGGTTTCCATATATCACATTGCAAATTCCACAAGAACAGTCTTAACGAAAGGCTTCTAGAGGGGAAAGCTGTTACTCTGTGAGATGAATTTAAAGAACACAAAGCAGATTCTCAAAAATCTTCTTTCCAGTTTTAAACTGAAGATATTTCCTTTTCACCGTAGCCCCCTATGGGCTCCAAAATAACACTTTGCATATTCCAGAGGAACAGTCTTAGTGAAAGGCTTCTTGAGCGGAAAGCAGTAACTCTATGAGATGAATTAACAAAACACAAAGCAGTTTCTCAGAAATCTCCTTTCAACTTTTTAACTGAGGATATTTCCTTTTTCACTATAGCCCTCTAATGGCTTCCAAATATCACTTTGCAAATTCCACAAGAAGTGTCTTAGCGAAAGGCTTCTTGAGGGGAAAGCTGTATCTCCGTGATGTGAATTAACAGAACTCAAAGCAGTTTCTCAGAAAGCTTCTTTCCAGTTTTTAACTGAGGATATTTTCTTTGTCACCATAGCCCTCTATGGTCGTCCAATTATCAGTTTGCATATTCCACAAGAACAGTCTTCGCAAAAGGCGTCTTGAGGGAAAGCTGTAACACTGTGAGATGAATTAACAGATCACAAAGCAGTTTTTCAGAAATCTTCTTTCCAGTTTGTAACTGAAGATATTTCCTTTTTCACCATAGCCCTCTATGGGCTTCCAAATATCACTTTGCAAATTACACAAGAAGAGCCTTACAGAAAGGCTTCTTGAGGGGAAAGTTTAACTCTATAAGATAAATTAACAGAACACAAAGCAGTTTCTCAGAAAGCTTCTTTCCAGTTTCTAACAGAAGATATTTCTTCTTTCACCATAGCCCTCTATCGCCTTCCAAATATCACTATGCAAATTCCACAAGAACAGTCTTAGAGAAAGACTTCTTGAGGGGAAAGATGTAACTCTGTGAGGTGAATTAACAGAACACAAAGCAGTTTCTCAGAAAGCTTCTTTTCAGTTTTTATCTTAGGATATTTCCGTTTTCACCATAGCCTTCTATGGGCTTCCAAATATCACTTTGAAAATTCCACAAGAGCCGTCTTAGTGAAAGGCTTTTTGAGGGGAAATCTGTAACTTTGTGAGATGAATTCACAGAACACAAACAGTTTCTTAGAAAGCTTATTTCCACATTTTAACTGAAGATATTTTCTATTTCACCATAGCCCTCTTCTGGCTTCCAAATATCACCTTGAAAATAGCACAAGAACAGTCTTAGCGAAACTTTTCTTGAGGGGAAAGCTGTATCTCTTTGAGATAAATTAACAGAACACAAAGCAGTTTCTCAGAAAGCTTTTCTCCAGATTTTAACTTAAGATATTTCCTTTTTCACCGTAGCCCTCTTTTGGCTCCCAAATATCAATTTGCAAATTGCACAAGAACAGTCGTAGTGAAAGGCTTCTTGAGGGGAAAGCTGTAACTATGTGAGATGAATTAACAGAACACAAAGCAGTTTCTCAGAAAGCTTCCTTCGAGTTTTTAACTGAAGATATTTCCTTTTTCACCATAGCCCTCTAAGGGCTGCCAAATATCACTCTGAAAATTCCACAAGAGCAGTCTTATCGAAAGGCTTTTGGAGGGGAAAGCTGTAACTCTGTGAAATGAATTAACAGAACACAAAGCAGTTTCTCAGAAAGCTTTTTTCCAGTTTTTAACAGAAGATATTTTCCTTTTCACGGTAGACCTCTTTGGGCTTCCAAATATCACTTTGCAAATTCCACAAGAACAGTCTTACCGAAAGCCTTCTTGAGGGGAAAGCTGTAACTCTGTGAGATGAATTAACAGAACACAAAGCAGTTTCTCAGAAAGTCTCTTTCCAGTTTTTAACGGAAGATATTTCCTTTCTCACCAAAGCCCTCTATGGGCTTCTAGATATCACCTTGCAAATTCCACAAGAACAATCTTAGTGATCGGCTTCTTGAGGGGAATGCTACAACTCCGTGCGATGAATTAATAGAACACAATGCAGTTTCTCAGAAAGCTTCTTTTCGGTTTTTATTGTAGGATATTTCCTTTTTCACCATAGCCCTCTATGGGCTTCCAAATATCACTTTGCAAATTCCACAAGAACAGTCTTATTGAATGGCTTCTTTAGGTGAAAGCTGTAACTCTGTGAGATGAATTAAGAGAACACAAAGCAGTTTCTCAGAAAGCTACTTTTCAGGTTTTATGTAGGATACTTTCTTTTTCACCATAGCCCTCTAAGGGCTTTCAAATATCACTTTGAAAATTCCACAAGAACAGTCTTAGGGAGAGGCTTCTTGAGGGGAAAGCTGTACCTCTGTGAGATGAATTAACAGAACACAAAGCAGTTTCTCAGAAAGCTTCCTTCCAGTTTTTAACTGAAGATATTTCATTTTTCACCATAGCCCTGCATGGACTTCCAAATATCACTTTGCAAATTCCACATAACAGACTTACCGAAAAGGTTCTTGAGAAGAAAACTGTAACCCTGTGAGATGAATTAACAGAACACAAAGCAGTTTCTCAGAAAGTTTCTTTCCAGTTTTTAACTGAAGATATTTCCTTTTTCATCATGGCCCTCTATGGGCTCCAAATATCACTTTGCAAATTGCACAAGAACAGTCTTAACGAAAGACTTCTTGAGGGGAATGCTGTAACTCGGTTAGACTTATTAACAGAACACACGGCAGTATCTCAGAATGCTTCTTTCCAGTTTTTAACGGAAGATATTTCCTTTTTCACCATAGCCCTCTAAGGGCTTCCAAATATCACTTTGCAAATTCCAAAAGAGCAGTCTTATCGAAAGGCTTCTGGAGCGGAAGGCTGTAACTCTCTGAAATGAATTAACAGAACACAGAGCTGTTTCTCAGAAAGCTTCTTTGCAGTTTTCAACCGAAGAGATTTCCTTTTTCCCCTTAAGCCTCTATGGGTTTCCAAATATCACTTAGAAAATCACACAAGAACAGTCTTTGCGAAAGGCTTCTTGAGGGGAAAACTGTATCTCGGTGAGATGTATTAACAGAACACACGGCAGTTTCACAGAATGCTTCTTCAGAGTTTTAACGGAAGATATTTCCTTTTTCACCATAGCCTTCTATGGGCTTCCATATATCACATTGCAAATTCCACAAGAACTGTCTTAACGAAAGGCTTCTAGAGGGGAAAGCTGTTACTCTGTGAGATGAATTTAAAGAACACAAAGCAGATTCTCAAAAATCTTCTTTCCAGTTTTAAACTGAAGATATTTCCTTTTCACCGTAGCCCCCTATGGGCTCCAAAATAACACTTTGCATATTCCAGAGGAACAGTCTTAGCGAAAGGCTTCTTGAGCGGAAAGCAGTAACTCTATGAGATGAATTAACAAAACACAAAGCAGTTTCTCAGAAATCTCCTTTCAACTTTTTAACTGAGGATATTTCCTTTTTCACTATAGCCCTCTAATGGCTTCCAAATATCACTTTGCAAATTCCACAAGAAGTGTCTTAGCGAAAGGCTTCTTGAGGGGAAAGCTGTATCTCCGTGATGTGAATTAACAGAACTCAAAGCAGTTTCTCAGAAAGCTTCTTTCCAGTTTTTAACTGAGGATATTTTCTTTGTCACCATAGCCCTCTATGGTCGTCCAATTATCAGTTTGCAAATTCCACAAGAACAGTCTTCGCGAAAGGCGTCTTGAGGGAAAGCTGTAACACTGTGAGATGAATTAACAGATCACAAAGCAGTTTTTCAGAAATCTTCTTTCCAGTTTGTAACTGAAGATATTTCCTTTTTCACCATAGCCCTCTATGGGCTTCCAAATATCACTTTGCAAATTACACAAGAAGAGCCTTACAGAAAGGCTTCTTGAGGGGAAAGTTTATCTCTATAAGATAAATTAACAGAACACAAAGCAGTTTCTCAGAAAGCTTCTTTCTAGTTTCTAACAGAAGATATTTATTCTTTCACCATAGCCCTCTATCACCTTCCAAATATCACTATGCAAATTCCACAAGAACAGTCTTAGAGAAAGGCTCCTTGAGGGGAAAGATGTAACTCTGTGAGGTGAATTAACAGAACACAAAGCAGTTTCTCAGAAAGTTTCTTTCCAGTTTTTAACTGAAGATATTTCCTTTTTCATCATGGCCCTCTATGGGCTCCAAATATCACTTTGCAAATTGCACAAGAACAGTCTTAACGAAAGACTTCTTGAGGGGAATGCTGTAACTCGGTTAGACTTATTAACAGAACACACGGCAGTATCTCAGAATGCTTCTTTCCAGTTTTTAACGGAAGATATTTCCTTTTTCACCATAGCCCTCTAAGGGCTTCCAAATATCACTTTGCAAATTCCAAAAGAGCAGTCTTATCGAAAGGCTTCTGGAGCGGAAGGCTGTAACTCTCTGAAATGAATTAACAGAACACAGAGCTGTTTCTCAGAAAGCTTCTTTGCAGTTTTCAACCGAAGAGATTTCCTTTTTCCCCTTAAGCCTCTATGGGTTTCCAAATATCACTTAGAAAATCACACAAGAACAGTCTTTGCGAAAGGCTTCTTGAGGGGAAAGCTGTATCTCGGTGAGGTGTATTAACAGAACACACGGCAGTTTCACAGAATGCTTCTTCAGAGTTTTAACGGAAGATATTTCCTTTTTCACCATAGCCTTCTATGGGCTTCCATATATCACATTGCAAATTCCACAAGAACAGTCTTAACGAAAGGCTTCTAGAGGGGAAAGCTGTTACTCTGTGAGATGAATTTAAAGAACACAAAGCAGATTCTCAAAAATCTTCTTTCCAGTTTTAAACTGAAGATATTTCCTTTTCACCGTAGCCCCCTATGGGCTCCAAAATAACACTTTGCATATTCCAGAGGAACAGTCTTAGTGAAAGGCTTCTTGAGCGGAAAGCAGTAACTCTATGAGATGAATTAACAAAACACAAAGCAGTTTCTCAGAAATCTCCTTTCAACTTTTTAACTGAGGATATTTCCTTTTTCACTATAGCCCTCTAATGGCTTCCAAATATCACTTTGCAAATTCCACAAGAAGTGTCTTAGCGAAAGGCTTCTTGAGGGGAAAGCTGTATCTCCGTGATGTGAATTAACAGAACTCAAAGCAGTTTCTCAGAAAGCTTCTTTCCAGTTTTTAACTGAGGATATTTTCTTTGTCACCATAGCCCTCTATGGTCGTCCAATTATCAGTTTGCATATTCCACAAGAACAGTCTTCGCGAAAGGCGTCTTGAGGGAAAGCTGTAACACTGTGAGATGAATTAACAGATCACAAAGCAGTTTTTCAGAAATCTTCTTTCCAGTTTGTAACTGAAGATATTTCCTTTTTCACCATAGCCCTCTATGGGCTTCCAAATATCACTTTGAAAATTACACAAGAAGAGCCTTACAGAAAGGCTTCTTGAGGGGAAAGTTTAACTCTATAAGATAAATTAACAGAACACAAAGCAGTTTCTCAGAAAGCTTCTTTCCAGTTTCTAACAGAAGATATTTCTTCTTTCACCATAGCCCTCTATCGCCTTCCAAATATCACTATGCAAATTCCACAAGAACAGTCTTAGAGAAAGACTTCTTGAGGGGAAAGATGTAACTCTGTGAGGTGAATTAACAGAACACAAAGCAGTTTCTCAGAAAGCTTCTTTTCAGTTTTTATCTTAGGATATTTCCGTTTTCACCATAGCCTTCTATGGGCTTCCAAATATCACTTTGAAAATTCCACAAGAGCCGTCTTAGTGAAAGGCTTTTTGAGGGGAAATCTGTAACTTTGTGAGATGAATTCACAGAACACAAACAGTTTCTTAGAAAGCTTATTTCCCCATTTTAACTGAAGATATTTTCTATTTCACCATAGCCCTCTTCTGGCTTCCAAATATCACCTTGAAAATAGCACAAGAACAGTCTTAGCGAAACTTTTCTTGAGGGGAAAGCTGTATCTCTTTGAGATAAATTAACAGAACACAAAGCAGTTTCTCAGAAAGCTTTTCTCCAGATTTTAACTTAAGATATTTCCTTTTTCACCGTAGCCCTCTTTTGGCTCCCAAATATCAATTTGCAAATTGCACAAGAACAGTCGTAGTGAAAGGCTTCTTGAGGGGAAAGCTGTAACTATGTGAGATGAATTAACAGAACACAAAGCAGTTTCTCAGAAAGCTTCCTTCGAGTTTTTAACTGAAGATATTTCCTTTTTCACCATAGCCCTCTAAGGGCTGCCAAATATCACTCTGAAAATTCCACAAGAGCAGTCTTATCGAAAGGCTTTTGGAGGGGAAAGCTGTAACTCTGTGAAATGAATTAACAGAACACAAAGCAGTTTCTCAGAAAGCTTTTTTCCAGTTTTTAACAGAAGATATTTTCCTTTTCACAGTAGACCTCTTTGGGCTTCCAAATATCACTTTGCAAATTCCACAAGAACAGTCTTACCGAAAGCCTTCTTGAGGGGAAAGCTGTAACTCTGTGAGATGAATTAACAGAACACAAAGCAGTTTCTCAGAAAGTCTCTTTCCAGTTTTTAACGGAAGATATTTCCTTTCTCACCAAAGCCCTCTATGGGCTTCTAGATATCACCTTGCAAATTCCACAAGAACAATCTTAGTGATCGGCTTCTTGAGGGGAATGCTACAACTCCGTGCGATGAATTAATAGAACACAATGCAGTTTCTCAGAAAGCTTCTTTTCGGTTTTTATTGTAGGATATTTCCTTTTTCACCATAGCCCTCTATGGGCTTCCAAATATCACTTTGCAAATTCCACAAGAACAGTCTTATTGAATGGCTTCTTTAGGTGAAAGCTGTAACTCTGTGAGATGAATTAAGAGAACACAAAGCAGTTTCTCAGAAAGCTACTTTTCAGGTTTTATGTAGGATATTTTCTTTTTCACCATAGCCCTCTAAGGGCTTTCAAATATCACTTTGAAAATTCCACAAGAACAGTCTTAGGGAGAGGCTTCTTGAGGGGAAAGCTGTACCTCTGTGAGATGAATTAACAGAACACAAAGCAGTTTCTCAGAAAGCTTCCTTCCAGTTTTTAACTGAAGATATTTCATTTTTCACCATAGCCCTGCATGGACTTCCAAATATCACTTTGCAAATTCCACATAACAGACTTACCGAAAAGGTTCTTGAGAAGAAAACTGTAACCCTGTGAGATGAATTAACAGAACACAAAGCAGTTTCTCAGAAAGTTTCTTTCCAGTTTTTAACTGAAGATATTTCCTTTTTCATCATGGCCCTCTATGGGCTCCAAATATCACTTTGCAAATTGCACAAGAACAGTCTTAACGAAAGACTTCTTGAGGGGAATGCTGTAACTCGGTTAGACTTATTAACAGAACACACGGCAGTATCTCAGAATGCTTCTTTCCAGTTTTTAACGGAAGATATTTCCTTTTTCACCATAGCCCTCTAAGGGCTTCCAAATATCACTTTGCAAATTCCAAAAGAGCAGTCTTATCGAAAGGCTTCTGGAGCGGAAGGCTGTAACTCTCTGAAATGAATTAACAGAACACAGAGCTGTTTCTCAGAAAGCTTCTTTGCAGTTTTCAACCGAAGAGATTTCCTTTTTCCCCTTAAGCCTCTATGGGTTTCCAAATATCACTTAGAAAATCACACAAGAACAGTCTTTGCGAAAGGCTTCTTGAGGGGAAAACTGTATCTCGGTGAGATGTATTAACAGAACACACGGCAGTTTCACAGAATGCTTCTTCAGAGTTTTAACGGAAGATATTTCCTTTTTCACCATAGCCTTCTATGGGCTTCCATATATCACATTGCAAATTCCACAAGAACTGTCTTAACGAAAGGCTTCTAGAGGGGAAAGCTGTTACTCTGTGAGATGAATTTAAAGAACACAAAGCAGATTCTCAAAAATCTTCTTTCCAGTTTTAAACTGAAGATATTTCCTTTTCACCGTAGCCCCCTATGGGCTCCAAAATAACACTTTGCATATTCCAGAGGAACAGTCTTAGCGAAAGGCTTCTTGAGCGGAAAGCAGTAACTCTATGAGATGAATTAACAAAACACAAAGCAGTTTCTCAGAAATCTCCTTTCAACTTTTTAACTGAGGATATTTCCTTTTTCACTATAGCCCTCTAATGGCTTCCAAATATCACTTTGCAAATTCCACAAGAAGTGTCTTAGCGAAAGGCTTCTTGAGGGGAAAGCTGTATCTCCGTGATGTGAATTAACAGAACTCAAAGCAGTTTCTCAGAAAGCTTCTTTCCAGTTTTTAACTGAGGATATTTTCTTTGTCACCATAGCCCTCTATGGTCGTCCAATTATCAGTTTGCAAATTCCACAAGAACAGTCTTCGCGAAAGGCGTCTTGAGGGAAAGCTGTAACACTGTGAGATGAATTAACAGATCACAAAGCAGTTTTTCAGAAATCTTCTTTCCAGTTTGTAACTGAAGATATTTCCTTTTTCACCATAGCCCTCTATGGGCTTCCAAATATCACTTTGAAAATTACACAAGAAGAGCCTTACAGAAAGGCTTCTTGAGGGGAAAGTTTAACTCTATAAGATAAATTAACAGAACACAAAGCAGTTTCTCAGAAAGCTTCTTTCCAGTTTCTAACAGAAGATATTTCTTCTTTCACCATAGCCCTCTATCGCCTTCCAAATATCACTATGCAAATTCCACAAGAACAGTCTTAGAGAAAGGCTTCTTGAGGGGAAAGATGTAACTCTGTGAGGTGAATTAACAGAACACAAAGCAGTTTCTCAGAAAGCTTCTTTTCAGTTTTTATCTTAGGATATTTCCGTTTTCACCATAGCCTTCTATGGGCTTCCAAATATCACTTTGAAAATTCCACAAGAGCCGTCTTAGTGAAAGGCTTTTTGAGGGGAAATCTGTAACTTTGTGAGATGAATTCACAGAACACAAACAGTTTCTTAGAAAGCTTATTTCCACATTTTAACTGAAGATATTTTCTATTTCACCATAGCCCTCTTCTGGCTTCCAAATATCACCTTGAAAATAGCACAAGAACAGTCTTAGCGAAAGGTTTCTTGAGGGGAAAGCTGTATCTCTTTGAGATAAATTAACAGAACACAAAGCAGTTTCTCAGAAAGCTTTTCTCCAGATTTTAACTTAAGATATTTCCTTTTTCACCGTAGCCCTCTTTTGGCTCCCAAATATCAATTTTCAAATTGCACAAGAACAGTCGTAGTGAAAGGCTTCTTGAGGGGAAAGCTGTAACTATGTGAGATGAATTAACAGAACACAAAGCAGTTTCTCAGAAAGCTTCCTTCGAGTTTTTAACTGAAGATATTTCCTTTTTCACCATAGCCCTCTATGGGCTGCCAAATATCACTCTGAAAATTCCACAAGAGCAGTCTTATCGAAAGGCTTTTGGAGGGGAATGCTGTAACTCTGTGAAATGAATTAACAGAACACAAAGCAGTTTCTCAGAAAGCTTTTTTCCAGTTTTTAACAGAAGATATTTTCCTTTTCACGGTAGACCTCTTTGGGCTTCCAAATATCACTTTGCAAATTCCACAAGAACAGTCTTACCGAAAGCCTTCTTGAGGGGAAAGCTGTAACTCTGTGAGATGAATTAACAGAACACAAAGCAGTTTCTCAGAAAGTCTCTTTCCAGTTTTTAACGGAAGATATTTCCTTTCTCACCAAAGCCCTCTATGGGCTTCTAGATATCACCTTGCAAATTCCACAAGAACAATCTTAGTGATCGGCTTCTTGAGGGGAATGCTACAACCCCGTGCGATGAATTAATAGAACACAATGCAGTTTCTCAGAAAGCTTCTTTTGGTTTTTATTGTAGGATATTTCCTTTTTCACCATAGCCCTCTATATGCTTCCAAATATCACTTTGCAAATTCCACAAGAACAGTCTTATTGAATGGCTTCTTTAGGTGAAAGCTGTAACTCTGTGAGATGAATTAACAGAACACAAAGCAGTTTCTCAGAAAGTCTCTTTCCAGTTTTTAACGGAAGATATTTCCTTTCTCACCAAAGCCCTCTATGGGCTTCTAGATATCACCTTGCAAATTCCACAAGAACAATCTTAGTGATCGGCTTCTTGAGGGGAATGCTACAACTCCGTGCGATGAATTAATAGAACACAATGCAGTTTCTCAGAAAGCTTCTTTTCGGTTTTTATTGTAGGATATTTCCTTTTTCACCATAGCCCTCTATGGGCTTCCAAATATCACTTTGCAAATTCCACAAGAACAGTCTTATTGAATGGCTTCTTTAGGTGAAAGCTGTAACTCTGTGAGATGAATTAAGAGAACACAAAGCAGTTTCTCAGAAAGCTACTTTTCAGGTTTTATGTAGGATATTTCCTTTTTCACCATAGCCCACTAGGGGCTTTCAAATATCACTTTGAAAATTCCACAAGAACAATCTTAGGGAGAGGCTTCTTGAGGGGAAAGCTGTACCTCTGTGAGATGAATTAACAGAACACAAAGCAGTTTCTCAGAAAGCTTCCTTCCAGTTTTTAACTGAAGATATTTCATTTTTCACCATAGCCCTGCATGGACTTCCAAATATCACTTTGCAAATTCCACATAACAGACTTACCGAAAAGGTTCTTGAGAAGAAAACTGTAACCCTGTGAGATGAATTAACAGAACACAAAGCAGTTTCTCAGAAAGTTTCTTTCCAGTTTTTAACTGAAGATATTTCCTTTTTCATCATGGCCCTCTATGGGCTCCAAATATCACTTTGCAAATTGCACAAGAACAGTCTTAACGAAAGACTTCTTGAGGGGAATGCTGTAACTCGGTTAGACTTATTAACAGAACACACGGCAGTATCTCAGAATGCTTCTTTCCAGTTTTTAACGGAAGATATTTCCTTTTTCACCATAGCCCTCTAAGGGCTTCCAAATATCACTTTGCAAATTCCAAAAGAGCAGTCTTATCGAAAGGCTTCTGGAGCGGAAGGCTGTAACTCTCTGAAATGAATTAACAGAACACAGAGCTGTTTCTCAGAAAGCTTCTTTGCAGTTTTCAACCGAAGAGATTTCCTTTTTCCCCTTAAGCCTCTATGGGTTTCCAAATATCACTTAGAAAATCACACAAGAACAGTCTTTGCGAAAGGCTTCTTGAGGGGAAAGCTGTATCTCGGTGAGATGTATTAACAGAACACACGGCAGTTTCACAGAATGCTTCTTCAGAGTTTTAACGGAAGATATTTCCTTTTTCACCATAGCCTTCTATGGGCTTCCATATATCACATTGCAAATTCCACAAGAACTGTCTTAACGAAAGGCTTCTAGAGGGGAAAGCTGTTACTCTGTGAGATGAATTTAAAGAACACAAAGCAGATTCTCAAAAATCTTCTTTCCAGTTTTAAACTGAAGATATTTCCTTTTCACCGTAGCCCCCTATGGGCTCCAAAATAACACTTTGCATATTCCAGAGGAACAGTCTTAGCGAAAGGCTTCTTGAGCGGAAAGCAGTAACTCTATGAGATGAATTAACAAAACACAAAGCAGTTTCTCAGAAATCTCCTTTCAACTTTTTAACTGAGGATATTTCCTTTTTCACTATAGCCCTCTAATGGCTTCCAAATATCACTTTGCAAATTCCACAAGAAGTGTCTTAGCGAAAGGCTTCTTGAGGGGAAAGCTGTATCTCCGTGATGTGAATTAACAGAACTCAAAGCAGTTTCTCAGAAAGCTTCTTTCCAGTTTTTAACTGAGGATATTTTCTTTGTCACCATAGCCCTCTATGGTCGTCCAGTTATCAGTTTGCAAATTCCACAAGAACAGTCTTCGCGAAAGGCGTCTTGAGGGAAAGCTGTAACACTGTGAGATGAATTAACAGATCACAAAGCAGTTTTTCAGAAATCTTCTTTCCAGTTTGTAACTGAAGATATTTCCTTTTTCACCATAGCCCTCTATGGGCTTCCAAATATCACTTTGCAAATTACACAAGAAGAGCCTTACAGAAAGGCTTCTTGAGGGGAAAGTTTATCTCTATAAGATAAATTAACAGAACACAAAGCAGTTTCTCAGAAAGCTTCTTTCTAGTTTCTAACAGAAGATATTTATTCTTTCACCATAGCCCTCTATCACCTTCCAAATATCACTATGCAAATTCCACAAGAACAGTCTTAGAGAAAGGCTCCTTGAGGGGAAAGATGTAACTCTGTGAGGTGAATTAACAGAACACAAAGCAGTTTCTCAGAAAGTTTCTTTCCAGTTTTTAACTGAAGATATTTCCTTTTTCATCATGGCCCTCTATGGGCTCCAAATATCACTTTGCAAATTGCACAATAACAGTCTTAACGAAAGACTTCTTGAGGGGAATGCTGTAACTCGGTTAGACTTATTAACAGAACACACGGCAGTATCTCAGAATGCTTCTTTCCAGTTTTTAACGGAAGATATTTCCTTTTTCACCATAGCCCTCTAAGGGCTTCCAAATATCACTTTGCAAATTCCAAAAGAGCAGTCTTATCGAAAGGCTTCTGGAGCGGAAGGCTGTAACTCTCTGAAATGAATTAACAGAACACAGAGCTGTTTCTCAGAAAGCTTCTTTGCAGTTTTCAACCGAAGAGATTTCCTTTTTCCCCTTAAGCCTCTATGGGTTTCCAAATATCACTTAGAAAATCACACAAGAACAGTCTTTGCGAAAGGCTTCTTGAGGGGAAAGCTGTATCTCGGTGAGATGTATTAACAGAACACACGGCAGTTTCACAGAATGCTTCTTCAGAGTTTTAACGGAAGATATTTCCTTTTTCACCATAGCCTTCTATGGGCTTCCATATATCACATTGCAAATTCCACAAGAACTGTCTTAACGAAAGGCTTCTAGAGGGGAAAGCTGTTACTCTGTGAGATGAATTTAAAGAACACAAAGCAGATTCTCAAAAATCTTCTTTCCAGTTTTAAACTGAAGATATTTCCTTTTCACCGTAGCCCCCTATGGGCTCCAAAATAACACTTTGCATATTCCAGAGGAACAGTCTTAGCGAAAGGCTTCTTGAGCGGAAAGCAGTAACTCTATGAGATGAATTAACAAAACACAAAGCAGTTTCTCAGAAATCTCCTTTCAACTTTTTAACTGAGGATATTTCCTTTTTCACTATAGCCCTCTAATGGCTTCCAAATATCACTTTGCAAATTCCACAAGAAGTGTCTTAGTGAAAGGCTTCTTGAGGGGAAAGCTGTATCTCCGTGATGTGAATTAACAGAACTCAAAGCAGTTTCTCAGAAAGCTTCTTTCCAGTTTTTAACTGAGGATATTTTCTTTGTCACCATAGCCCTCTATGGTCGTCCAATTATCAGTTTGCAAATTCCACAAGAACAGTCTTCGCGAAAGGCGTCTTGAGGGAAAGCTGTAACACTGTGAGATGAATTAACAGATCACAAAGCAGTTTTTCAGAAATCTTCTTTCCAGTTTGTAACTGAAGATATTTCCTTTTTCACCATAGCCCTCTATGGGCTTCCAAATATCACTTTGAAAATTACACAAGAAGAGCCTTACAGAAAGGCTTCTTGAGGGGAAAGTTTAACTCTATAAGATAAATTAACAGAACACAAAGCAGTTTCTCAGAAAGCTTCTTTCCAGTTTCTAACAGAAGATATTTCTTCTTTCACCATAGCCCTCTATCGCCTTCCAAATATCACTATGCAAATTCCACAAGAACAGTCTTAGAGAAAGGCTTCTTGAGGGGAAAGATGTAACTCTGTGAGGTGAATTAACAGAACACAAAGCAGTTTCTCAGAAAGCTTCTTTTCAGTTTTTATCTTAGGATATTTCCGTTTTCACCATAGCCTTCTATGGGCTTCCAAATATCACTTTGAAAATTCCACAAGAGCCGTCTTAGTGAAAGGCTTTTTGAGGGGAAATCTGTAACTTTGTGAGATGAATTCACAGAACACAAACAGTTTCTTAGAAAGCTTATTTCCACATTTTAACTGAAGATATTTTCTATTTCACCATAGCCCTCTTCTGGCTTCCAAATATCACCTTGAAAATAGCACAAGAACAGTCTTAGCGAAAGGTTTCTTGAGGGGAAAGCTGTATCTCTTTGAGATAAATTAACAGAACACAAAGCAGTTTCTCAGAAAGCTTTTCTCCAGATTTTAACTTAAGATATTTCCTTTTTCACCGTAGCCCTCTTTTGGCTCCCAAATATCAATTTGCAAATTGCACAAGAACAGTCGTAGTGAAAGGCTTCTTGAGGGGAAAGCTGTAACTATGTGAGATGAATTAACAGAACACAAAGCAGTTTCTCAGAAAGCTTCCTTCGAGTTTTTAACTGAAGATATTTCCTTTTTCACCATAGCCCTCTAAGGGCTGCCAAATATCACTCTGAAAATTCCACAAGAGCAGTCTTATCGAAAGGCTTTTGGAGGGGAAAGCTGTAACTCTGTGAAATGAATTAACAGAACACAAAGCAGTTTCTCAGAAAGCTTTTTTCCAGTTTTTAACAGAAGATATTTTCCTTTTCACGGTAGACCTCTTTGGGCTTCCAAATATCACTTTGCAAATTCCACAAGAACAGTCTTTCCGAAAGCCTTCTTGAGGGGAAAGCTGTAACTCTGTGAGATGAATTAACAGAACACAAAGCAGTTTCTCAGAAAGTCTCTTTCCAGTTTTTAACGGAAGATATTTCCTTTCTCACCAAAGCCCTCTATGGGCTTCTAGATATCACCTTGCAAATTCCACAAGAACAATCTTAGTGATCGGCTTCTTGAGGGGAATGCTACAACCCCGTGCGATGAATTAATAGAACACAATGCAGTTTCTCAGAAAGCTTCTTTTGGTTTTTATTGTAGGATATTTCCTTTTTCACCATAGCCCTCTATATGCTTCCAAATATCACTTTGCAAATTCCACAAGAACAGTCTTATTGAATGGCTTCTTTAGGTGAAAGCTGTAACTCTGTGAGATGAATTAACAGAACACAAAGCAGTTTCTCAGAAAGTCTCTTTCCAGTTTTTAACGGAAGATATTTCCTTTCTCACCAAAGCCCTCTATGGGCTTCTAGATATCACCTTGCAAATTCCACAAGAACAATCTTAGTGATCGGCTTCTTGAGGGGAATGCTACAACTCCGTGCGATGAATTAATAGAACACAATGCAGTTTCTCAGAAAGCTTCTTTTCGGTTTTTATTGTAGGATATTTCCTTTTTCACCATAGCCCTCTATGGGCTTCCAAATATCACTTTGCAAATTCCACAAGAACAGTCTTATTGAATGGCTTCTTTAGGTGAAAGCTGTAACTCTGTGAGATGAATTAAGAGAACACAAAGCAGTTTCTCAGAAAGCTACTTTTCAGGTTTTATGTAGGATATTTCCTTTTTCACCATAGCCCACTAGGGGCTTTCAAATATCACTTTGAAAATTCCACAAGAACAGTCTTAGGGAGAGGCTTCTTGAGGGGAAAGCTGTACCTCTGTGAGATGAATTAACAGAACACAAAGCAGTTTCTCAGAAAGCTTCCTTCCAGTTTTTAACTGAAGATATTTCATTTTTCACCATAGCCCTGCATGGACTTCCAAATATCACTTTGCAAATTCCACATAACAGACTTACCGAAAAGGTTCTTGAGAAGAAAACTGTAACCCTGTGAGATGAATTAACAGAACACAAAGCAGTTTCTCAGAAAGTTTCTTTCCAGTTTTTAACTGAAGATATTTCCTTTTTCATCATGGCCCTCTATGGGCTCCAAATATCACTTTGCAAATTGCACAAGAACAGTCTTAACGAAAGACTTCTTGAGGGGAATGCTGTAACTCGGTTAGACTTATTAACAGAACACACGGCAGTATCTCAGAATGCTTCTTTCCAGTTTTTAACGGAAGATATTTCCTTTTTCACCATAGCCCTCTAAGGGCTTCCAAATATCACTTTGCAAATTCCAAAAGAGCAGTCTTATCGAAAGGCTTCTGGAGCGGAAGGCTGTAACTCTCTGAAATGAATTAACAGAACACAGAGCTGTTTCTCAGAAAGCTTCTTTGCAGTTTTCAACCGAAGAGATTTCCTTTTTCCCCTTAAGCCTCTATGGGTTTCCAAATATCACTTAGAAAATCACACAAGAACAGTCTTTGCGAAAGGCTTCTTGAGGGGAAAGCTGTATCTCGGTGAGATGTATTAACAGAACACACGGCAGTTTCACAGAATGCTTCTTCAGAGTTTTAACGGAAGATATTTCCTTTTTCACCATAGCCTTCTATGGGCTTCCATATATCACATTGCAAATTCCACAAGAACTGTCTTAACGAAAGGCTTCTAGAGGGGAAAGCTGTTACTCTGTGAGATGAATTTAAAGAACACAAAGCAGATTCTCAAAAATCTTCTTTCCAGTTTTAAACTGAAGATATTTCCTTTTCACCGTAGCCCCCTATGGGCTCCAAAATAACACTTTGCATATTCCAGAGGAACAGTCTTAGCGAAAGGCTTCTTGAGCGGAAAGCAGTAACTCTATGAGATGAATTAACAAAACACAAAGCAGTTTCTCAGAAATCTCCTTTCAACTTTTTAACTGAGGATATTTCCTTTTTCACTATAGCCCTCTAATGGCTTCCAAATATCACTTTGCAAATTCCACAAGAAGTGTCTTAGCGAAAGGCTTCTTGAGGGGAAAGCTGTATCTCCGTGATGTGAATTAACAGAACTCAAAGCAGTTTCTCAGAAAGCTTCTTTCCAGTTTTTAACTGAGGATATTTTCTTTGTCACCATAGCCCTCTATGGTCGTCCAATTATCAGTTTGCAAATTCCACAAGAACAGTCTTCGCGAAAGGCGTCTTGAGGGAAAGCTGTAACACTGTGAGATGAATTAACAGATCACAAAGCAGTTTTTCAGAAATCTTCTTTCCAGTTTGTAACTGAAGATATTTCCTTTTTCACCATAGCCCTCTATGGGCTTCCAAATATCACTTTGCAAATTACACAAGAAGAGCCTTACAGAAAGGCTTCTTGAGGGGAAAGTTTAACTCTATAAGATAAATTAACAGAACACAAAGCAGTTTCTCAGAAAGCTTCTTTCCAGTTTCTAACAGAAGATATTTCTTCTTTCACCATAGCCCTCTATCGCCTTCCAAATATCACTATGCAAATTCCACAAGAACAGTCTTAGAGAAAGGCTTCTTGAGGGGAAAGATGTAACTCTGTGAGGTGAATTAACAGAACACAAAGCAGTTTCTCAGAAAGCTTCTTTTCAGTTTTTATCTTAGGATATTTCCGTTTTCACCATAGCCTTCTATGGGCTTCCAAATATCACTTTGAAAATTCCACAAGAGCCGTCTTAGTGAAAGGCTTTTTGAGGGGAAATCTGTAACTTTGTGAGATGAATTCACAGAACACAAACAGTTTCTTAGAAAGCTTATTTCCACATTTTAACTGAAGATATTTTCTATTTCACCATAGCCCTCTTCTGGCTTCCAAATATCACCTTGAAAATAGCACAAGAACAGTCTTAGCGAAAGGTTTCTTGAGGGGAAAGCTGTATCTCTTTGAGATAAATTAACAGAACACAAAGCAGTTTCTCAGAAAGCTTTTCTCCAGATTTTAACTTAAGATATTTCCTTTTTCACCGTAGCCCTCTTTTGGCTCCCAAATATCAATTTGCAAATTGCACAAGAACAGTCGTAGTGAAAGGCTTCTTGAGGGGAAAGCTGTAACTATGTGAGATGAATTAACAGAACACAAAGCAGTTTCTCAGAAAGCTTCCTTCGAGTTTTTAACTGAAGATATTTCCTTTTTCACCATAGCCCTCTAAGGGCTGCCAAATATCACTCTGAAAATTCCACAAGAGCAGTCTTATCGAAAGGCTTTTGGAGGGGAAAGCTGTAACTCGGTGAAATGAATTAACAGAACACAAAGCAGTTTCTCAGAAAGCTTTTTTCCAGTTTTTAACAGAAGATATTTTCCTTTTCACGGTAGACCTCTTTGGGCTTCCAAATATCACTTTGCAAATTCCACAAGAACAGTCTTACCGAAAGCCTTCTTGAGGGGAAAGCTGTAACTCTGTGAGATGAATTAACAGAACACAAAGCAGTTTCTCAGAAAGTCTCTTTCCAGTTTTTAACGGAAGATATTTCCTTTCTCACCAAAGCCCTCTATGGGCTTCTAGATATCACCTTGCAAATTCCACAAGAACAATCTTAGTGATCGGCTTCTTGAGGGGAATGCTACAACCCCGTGCGATGAATTAATAGAACACAATGCAGTTTCTCAGAAAGCTTCTTTTGGTTTTTATTGTAGGATATTTCCTTTTTCACCATAGCCCTCTATATGCTTCCAAATATCACTTTGCAAATTCCACAAGAACAGTCTTATTGAATGGCTTCTTTAGGTGAAAGCTGTAACTCTGTGAGATGAATTAACAGAACACAAAGCAGTTTCTCAGAAAGTCTCTTTCCAGTTTTTAACGGAAGATATTTCCTTTCTCACCAAAGCCCTCTATGGGCTTCTAGATATCACCTTGCAAATTCCACAAGAACAATCTTAGTGATCGGCTTCTTGAGGGGAATGCTACAACTCCGTGCGATGAATTAATAGAACACAATGCAGTTTCTCAGAAAGCTTCTTTTCGGTTTTTATTGTAGGATATTTCCTTTTTCACCATAGCCCTCTATGGGCTTCCAAATATCACTTTGCAAATTCCACAAGAACAGTCTTATTGAATGGCTTCTTTAGGTGAAAGCTGTAACTCTGTGAGATGAATTAAGAGAACACAAAGCAGTTTCTCAGAAAGCTACTTTTCAGGTTTTATGTAGGATATTTCCTTTTTCACCATAGCCCACTAGGGGCTTTCAAATATCACTTTGAAAATTCCACAAGAACAGTCTTAGGGAGAGGCTTCTTGAGGGGAAAGCTGTACCTCTGTGAGATGAATTAACAGAACACAAAGCAGTTTCTCAGAAAGCTTCCTTCCAGTTTTTAACTGAAGATATTTCATTTTTCACCATAGCCCTGCATGGACTTCCAAATATCACTTTGCAAATTCCACATAACAGACTTACCGAAAAGGTTCTTGAGAAGAAAACTGTAACCCTGTGAGATGAATTAACAGAACACAAAGCAGTTTCTCAGAAAGTTTCTTTCCAGTTTTTAACTGAAGATATTTCCTTTTTCATCATGGCCCTCTATGGGCTCCAAATATCACTTTGCAAATTGCACAAGAACAGTCTTAACGAAAGACTTCTTGAGGGGAATGCTGTAACTCGGTTAGACTTATTAACAGAACACACGGCAGTATCTCAGAATGCTTCTTTCCAGTTTTTAACGGAAGATATTTCCTTTTTCACCATAGCCCTCTAAGGGCTTCCAAATATCACTTTGCAAATTCCAAAAGAGCAGTCTTATCGAAAGGCTTCTGGAGCGGAAGGCTGTAACTCTCTGAAATGAATTAACAGAACACAGAGCTGTTTCTCAGAAAGCTTCTTTGCAGTTTTCAACCGAAGAGATTTCCTTTTTCCCCTTAAGCCTCTATGGGTTTCCAAATACCACTTAGAAAATCACACAAGAACAGTCTTTGCGAAAGGCTTCCTGAGGGGAAAGCTGTATCTCGGTGAGATGTATTAACAGAACACACGGCAGTTTCACAGAATGCTTCTTCAGAGTTTTAACGGAAGATATTTCCTTTTTCACCATAGCCTTCTATGGGCTTCCATATATCACTTTGCAAATTCCACAAGAACTGTCTTAACGAAAGGCTTCTAGAGGGGAAAGCTGTTACTCTGTGAGATGAATTTAAAGAACACAAAGCAGATTCTCAAAAATCTTCTTTCCAGTTTTAAACTGAAGATATTTCCTTTTCACCGTAGCCCCCTATGGGCTCCAAAATAACACTTTGCATATTCCAGAGGAACAGTCTTAGCGAAAGGCTTCTTGAGCGGAAAGCAGTAACTCTATGAGGTGAATTAACAAAACACAAAGCAGTTTCTCAGAAATCTCCTTTCAACTTTTTAACTGAGGATATTTCCTTTTTCACTATAGCCCTCTAATGGCTTCCAAATATCACTTTGCAAATTCCACAAGAAGTGTCTTAGCGAAAGGCTTCTTGAGGGGAAAGCTGTATCTCCGTGATGTGAATTAACAGAACTCAAAGCAGTTTCTCAGAAAGCTTCTTTCCAGTTTTTAACTGAGGATATTTTCTTTGTCACCATAGCCCTCTATGGTCGTCCAATTATCAGTTTGCAAATTCCACAAGAACAGTCTTCGCGAAAGGCGTCTTGAGGGAAAGCTGTAACACTGTGAGATGAATTAACAGATCACAAAGCAGTTTTTCAGAAATCTTCTTTCCAGTTTGTAACTGAAGATATTTCCTTTTTCCATATAGCCCTCTATGGGCTTCCAAATATCACTTTGCAAATTACACAAGAAGAGCCTTACAGAAAGGCTTCTTGAGGGGAAAGTTTAACTCTATAAGATAAATTAACAGAACACAAAGCAGTTTCTCAGAAAGCTTCTTTCCAGTTTCTAACAGAAGATATTTCTTCTTTCACCATAGCCCTCTATCGCCTTCCAAATATCACTATGCAAATTCCACAAGAACAGTCTTAGAGAAAGGCTTCTTGAGGGGAAAGATGTAACTCTGTGAGGTGAATTAACAGAACACAAAGCAGTTTCTCAGAAAGCTTCTTTTCAGTTTTTATCTTAGGATATTTCCGTTTTCACCATAGCCTTCTATGGGCTTCCAAATATCACTTTGAAAATTCCACAAGAGCCGTCTTAGTGAAAGGCTTTTTGAGGGGAAATCTGTAACTTTGTGAGATGAATTCACAGAACACAAACAGTTTCTTAGAAAGCTTATTTCCACATTTTAACTGAAGATATTTTCTATTTCACCATAGCCCTCTTCTGGCTTCCAAATATCACCTTGAAAATAGCACAAGAACAGTCTTAGCGAAAGGTTTCTTGAGGGGAAAGCTGTATCTCTTTGAGATAAATTAACAGAACACAAAGCAGTTTCTCAGAAAGCTTTTCTCCAGATTTTAACTTAAGATATTTCCTTTTTCACCATAGCCCTCTTTCGGCTCCCAAATATCAATTTGCAAATTGCACAAGAACAGTCGTAGTGAAAGGCTTCTTGAGGGGAAAGCTGTAACTATGTGAGATGAATTAACAGAACACAAAGCAGTTTCTCAGAAAGCTTCCTTCGAGTTTTTAACTGAAGATATTTCCTTTTTCACCATAGCCCTCTAAGGGCTGCCAAATATCACTCTGAAAATTCCACAAGAGCAGTCTTATCGAAAGGCTTTTGGAGGGGAAAGCTGTAACTCTGTGAAATGAATTAACAGAACACAAAGCAGTTTCTCAGAAAGCTTTTATCCAGTTTTTAACAGAAGATATTTTCCTTTTCACGGTAGACCTCTTTGGGCTTCCAAATATCACTTTGCAAATTCCACAAGAACAGTCTTACCGAAAGCCTTCTTGAGGGGAAAGCTGTAACTCTGTGAGATGAATTAACAGAACACAAAGCAGTTTCTCAGAAAGTCTCTTTCCAGTTTTTAACGGAAGATATTTCCTTTCTCACCAAAGCCCTCTATGGGCTTCTAGATATCACCTTGCAAATTCCACAAGAACAATCTTAGTGATCGGCTTCTTGAGGGGAATGCTACAACTCCGTGCGATGAATTAATAGAACACAATGCAGTTTCTCAGAAAGCTTCTTTTCGGTTTTTATTGTAGGATATTTCCTTTTTCACCATAGCCCTCTATGGGCTTCCAAATATCACTTTGCAAATTCCACAAGAACAGTCTTATTGAATGGCTTCTTTAGGTGAAAGCTGTAACTCTGTGAGATGAATTAAGAGAACACAAAGCAGTTTCTCAGAAAGCTACTTTTCAGGTTTTATGTAGGATATTTTCTTTTTCACCATAGCCCTCTAAGGGCTTTCAAATATCACTTTGAAATTTCCACAAGAACAATCTTAGGGAGAGGCTTCTTGAGGGGAAAGCTGTACCTCTGTGAGATGAATTAACAGAACACAAAGCAGTTTCTCAGAAAGCTTCCTTCCAGTTTTTAACTGAAGATATTTCATTTTTCACCATAGCCCTGCATGGACTTCCAAATATCACTTTGCAAATTCCACATAACAGACTTACCGAAAAGGTTCTTGAGAAGAAAACTGTAACCCTGTGAGATGAATTAACAGAACACAAAGCAGTTTCTCAGAAAGTTTCTTTCCAGTTTTTAACTGAAGATATTTCCTTTTTCATCATGGCCCTCTATGGGCTCCAAATATCACTTTGCAAATTGCACAAGAACAGTCTTAACGAAAGACTTCTTGAGGGGAATGCTATAACTCGGTTAGACTTATTAACAGAACACACGGCAGTATCTCAGAATGCTTCTTTCCAGTTTTTAACGGAAGATATTTCCTTTTTCACCATAGCCCTCTAAGGGCTTCCAAATATCACTTTGCAAATTCCAAAAGAGCAGTCTTATCGAAAGGCTTCTGGAGCGGAAGGCTGTAACTCTCTGAAATGAATTAACAGAACACAGAGCTGTTTCTCAGAAAGCTTCTTTGCAGTTTTCAACCGAAGAGATTTCCTTTTTCCCCTTAAGCCTCTATGGGTTTCCAAATATCACTTAGAAAATCACACAAGAACAGTCTTTGCGAAAGGCTTCTTGAGGGGAAAACTGTATCTCGGTGAGATGTATTAACAGAACACACGGCAGTTTCACAGAATGCTTCTTCAGAGTTTTAACGGAAGATATTTCCTTTTTCACCATAGCCTTCTATGGGCTTCCATATATCACATTGCAAATTCCACAAGAACTGTCTTAACGAAAGGCTTCTAGAGGGGAAAGCTGTTACTCTGTGAGATGAATTTAAAGAACACAAAGCAGATTCTCAAAAATCTTCTTTCCAGTTTTAAACTGAAGATATTTCCTTTTCACCGTAGCCCCCTATGGGCTCCAAAATAACACTTTGCATATTCCAGAGGAACAGTCTTAGCGAAAGGCTTCTTGAGCGGAAAGCAGTAACTCTATGAGATGAATTAACAAAACACAAAGCAGTTTCTCAGAAATCTCCTTTCAACTTTTTAACTGAGGATATTTCCTTTTTCACTATAGCCCTCTAATGGCTTCCAAATATCACTTTGCAAATTCCACAAGAAGTGTCTTAGCGAAAGGCTTCTTGAGGGGAAAGCTGTATCTCCGTGATGTGAATTAACAGAACTCAAAGCAGTTTCTCAGAAAGCTTCTTTCCAGTTTTTAACTGAGGATATTTTCTTTGTCACCATAGCCCTCTATGGTCGTCCAATTATCAGTTTGCAAATTCCACAAGAACAGTCTTCGCGAAAGGCGTCTTGAGGGAAAGCTGTAACACTGTGAGATGAATTAACAGATCACAAAGCAGTTTTTCAGAAATCTTCTTTCCAGTTTGTAACTGAAGATATTTCCTTTTTCACCATAGCCCTCTATGGGCTTGCAAATATCACTTTGAAAATTACACAAGAAGAGCCTTACAGAAAGGCTTCTTGAGGGGAAAGTTTAACTCTATCAGATAAATTAACAGAACACAAAGCAGTTTCTCAGAAAGGTTCTTTCCAGTTTCTAACAGAAGATATTTCTTCTTTCACCATAGCCCTCTATCGCCTTCCAAATATCACTATGCAAATTCCACAAGAACAGTCTTAGAGAAAGGCTTCTTGAGGGGAAAGATGTAACTCTGTGAGGTGAATTAACAGAACACAAAGCAGTTTCTCAGAAAGCTTCTTTTCAGTTTTTATCTTAGGATATTTCCGTTTTCACCATAGCCTTCTATGGGCTTCCAAATATCACTTTGAAAATTCCACAAGAGCCGTCTTAGTGAAAGGCTTTTTGAGGGGAAATCTGTAACTTTGTGAGATGAATTCACAGAACACAAACAGTTTCTTAGAAAGCTTATTTCCACATTTTAACTGAAGATATTTTCTATTTCACCATAGCCCTCTTCTGGCTTCCAAATATCACCTTGAAAATAGCACAAGAACAGTCTTAGCGAAAGGTTTCTTGAGGGGAAAGCTGTATCTCTTTGAGATAAATTAACAGAACACAAAGCAGTTTCTCAGAAAGCTTTTCTCCAGATTTTAACTTAAGATATTTCCTTTTTCACCGTAGCCCTCTTTCGGCTCCCAAATATCAATTTGCAAATTGCACAAGAACAGTCGTAGTGAAAGGCTTCTTGAGGGGAAAGCTGTAACTATGTGAGATGAATTAACAGAACACAAAGCAGTTTCTCAGAAAGCTTCCTTCGAGTTTTTAACTGAAGATATTTCCTTTTTCACCATAGCCCTCTAAGGGCTGCCAAATATCACTCTGAAAATTCCACAAGAGCAGTCTTATCGAAAGGCTTTTGGAGGGGAAAGCTGTAACTCTGTGAAATGAATTAACAGAACACAAAGCAGTTTCTCAGAAAGCTTTTTTCCAGTTTTTAACAGAAGATATTTTCCTTTTCACGGTAGACCTCTTTGGGCTTCCAAATATCACTTTGCAAATTCCACAAGAACAGTCTTACCGAAAGCCTTCTTGAGGGGAAAGCTGTAACTCTGTGAGATGAATTAACAGAACACAAAGCAGTTTCTCAGAAAGTCTCTTTCCAGTTTTTAACGGAAGATATTTCCTTTCTCACCAAAGCCCTCTATGGGCTTCTAGATATCACCTTGCAAATTCCACAAGAACAATCTTAGTGATCGGCTTCTTGAGGGGAATGCTACAACCCCGTGCGATGAATTAATAGAACACAATGCAGTTTCTCAGAAAGCTTCTTTTGGTTTTTATTGTAGGATATTTCCTTTTTCACCATAGCCCTCTATATGCTTCCAAATATCACTTTGCAAATTCCACAAGAACAGTCTTATGGAATGGCTTCTTTAGGTGAAAGCTGTAACTCTGTGAGATGAATTAACAGAACACAAAGCAGTTTCTCAGAAAGTCTCTTTCCAGTTGTTAACGGAAGATATTTCCTTTCTCACCAAAGCCCTCTATGGGCTTCTAGATATCACCTTGCAAATTCCACAAGAACAATCTTAGTGATCGGCTTCTTGAGGGGAATGCTACAACTCCGTGCGATGAATTAATAGAACACAATGCAGTTTCTCAGAAAGCTTCTTTTCGGTTTTTATTGTAGGATATTTCCTTTTTCACCATAGCCCTCTATGGGCTTCCAAATATCACTTTGCAAATTCCACAAGAACAGTCTTATTGAATGGCTTCTTTAGGTGAAAGCTGTAACTCTGTGAGATGAATTAACAGAACACAAAGCAGTTTCTCAGAAAGCTTCTTTTCAGGTTTTATGTAGGATATTTCCTTTTTCACCATAGCCCTCTAAGGGCTTTCAAATATCACTTTGAAAATTCCACAAGAACAGTCTTAGGGAGAGGCTTCTTGAGGGGAAAGCTGTAACTCTGTGAGATGAATTAACAGAACACAAAGCAGTTTCTCAGAAAGCTTCCTTCCAGTTTTTAACTGAAGATATTTCATTTTTCACCATAGCCCTGCATGGACTTCCAAATAACACATTGCACATTCCAAAACAACTGTCTTAGGGAAAGGCTTCTTGGTGGGAAAGCTGTAACTGTGTGAGACGAATTCGCAGAACACAGAGCAGTTTCTCAGAAAGCCTCTTTCCCGTTTTTAACGGAAGATATTTCCTTTTCACCATAGCCCTCTATGGGCTTCCAAATATCACTTTGCAAATTACAGAAGAACAGTCTTAGCGAAAGGCTTCTTGAGGGGAGAGCTGTAACACTGTCTGATGAATTAACGGAAAACAACGCTGTTTCTCTGAAAGCTACTTTCCAGTTTTTAACTGAAGATATTCCCTTTTTCACCATAGCCCTCTATGGGCTTCCAAATATCACTTTGCAAATTACACAAGAACAGTCTTATCGAAAGGCTTCTGGAGGGGAAAGCTGTAACTCTGTGAGATGAATTAAAGAACACAAAGCAGTTTCTCAGAAAGCTTCTTCCCAGTTTTTAACGGAAGATAATTCCATTTTCACCATCGCCCTCTATGGGCTTCCAAATATCACTTTGCAAATTCCACAAGAACAGTCTTAGCGAAAGGCTTCATGAGGGGAAAGCAGTTACTCTGTGAGGTGAATTAACAGAACATGAAACAGTTTCTCAGAAAGTTTCTTTCCAATTTTTAACGGAAGATATTTCCTTTTACACCATAGCCATCTAAGGGCTTCCAAATATCACTTTGCCAATTCCACAAAAACAGTCTTAGCAAAGGGCTTGTTGAGGGGAAAGCTGTAACTCGGCGACATGAATTAACAGAACACAAAGTAGTTTCTCAGAAAGCTTCTTTCCCGTTTTTAACGGAAGATATTTCCTTTTTCACCGTAGCCCTCTATGGGCTTACAAATATAACTTTGCAAATTCCACAAGAACAGTCTTAGCGAAAGGCTTCTTGAGGGGATAGCTGTAAATCTGTGAGATGAATTAAGAGAACACAAAGCAGTTTCTCAGAAAGCTTCTTTCCAGTTTTTAACGGAAGAGATTTCCTTTTTCACCAAAGCCCTCTATGGGCTTCCAATTACCACTTTGCAAATTCCACAAGAACAGCCTTAGCAAAAGGCTTCTTGAAGGGAAAGCTGTAACTCAGAAAAAATCTTTCCTGTTTTTAACGGAAGATATTTTCTTTTTCACCATAGCCCTCTATGGGCTTCTGAATATCACTTTGCAAATTCCACAAGAAGAGTCTTAGCGAAAGGCTTCTTGAGGGGAATGCTGTAATTCAGTGAGATGAATTAAGAGAACACAAAGCAATTTCTAGAAAGCTTCTTTCCGGTTTTTAACGGAAGATATTTCCTTTTTCATCATCGCCCTCTAAGGACTTACAAATATCACTTTGCAAATTCCATAATAAGAGCCTTAGTGAAAGGCTTCTTGAAGGGAAAGCAGTAACTCTGTGAGGTGAATTAACAGAACAGAAAGCAGTTTCTCAGAAAGCTTCCTTCGAGTTTTTAACTGAAGATATTTCCTTTTTCTCCGTAGCCGCCAATGCCTTCCAAATATCACTTTGCAAACTCCACAAGAACAGACTTAGCAAAAGGATTGTTGAAGGGAAAGCTGTAACTCTGTGAGATGAATTAACAGAACACAAAGCAGTTTCTCAGACAGCTTCTTTCCAGTTTTTAACTGAAGATAATTCCTTTTTCCATATAGCCCTCTATGGTCTTCCAAATATCACTTTGCAAATTCCACAAGAACAGCCTTAGCGAAAGGCCTCATGAAGGAAAAGCTGTAACTCTGTGAGTTGAATTAACCGAACACAAAGCAGTTTCTCAGAAAGCTTCTTTCCAGTTATTAAAGGAAGATATTGCCTTTTTCAAAATAGCCCTCAATGGGTTTCGAAATATCCCTTTGCAAATTCCACAAGAACAGTCTTAGCGAAAGGCTTCTTGAGGGGAATGCTGTAACTCTGTGAGATGAATTAACAGAACACAAAGCAGGCTCTCAGAAAGCTTCTTTCCAGTTTTTAACTGAAGATATTTCCATTCTCTCCATAGCCCTCTATGGGCTTCCAATATCACTTTGCCAATTCCCCAAGAACAGCGTTAGCGAAAGGCTTCTTGAAGGGAAAGCTGTAACTCTGTGACATGAATTAACAGAACACAAAGCAGTTTCTCAGACTGCCTCTTTCCAGTTTTTAACTTAGGATATTTCCTTTTTCACCGTAGCCCTCTATGGGCTTCCAAATATCACTTTGCAAATTTCACAAGAAGAGTCTTAGCGAAACGCTTCTTGAGGGGAAAGCAGTAACTCAGAGAGATGAATTAACAGAACACAAAGCAGTTTCTCAGAAAATTTCTTTCCAGTTTTTAACGGAAGATACTTCCTTTTTCACCATAGCCCTCTATGGGCTTCCAAATATCTCTTTGTAAATTCCACAAGAACAGTCTTAGCGAAAGGCTTCTTGAGGGGAAAGCTGTAACTCTGTGAGATGAATTAACAGAACACAAAGCAGTTTCTCAGACAGCTTCTTTCCAGTTTTTAACTGAAGATATTCCTTTTTCACCATAGCCCTCTATGGGCTTCCAAATATCACCTTGCCAATTCCAAAAGAACAGGCTTAGCAAAAGGCTTCTTCAGGGGAATGCTGTAACTCTGTGAGATGAATTAACACAGAACAAAGCAGTTTCTCAGACTGCTTCTTTCTAGTTTTTAACTGAAGATATTTCCTTTTTCACCATAGCCCTCTATGGGCTCCAAATATCACTTTGTAAATACCCCAAGAACAGCCTTAGTGAAAGGCTTCGTGAAGGGAAATCTGTAACTCTGTTAGATGAATTAACAGAAAACAAAGCAGTTTCTCAGAAAGCTTCTTTTACGTTTTTAACGGAAGATATTTCCTTTTCCAACATAGCCCTCTAAGGGCTTACAAATATCATTTTGTAAATTCCACAAGAACAGCCTTAGCAAAAGGATTCTTGAAGGGAAAGCTGTAACTCTGTCAGATGAATTAACAGAAAACAAAGCAGTGTCTCAGAAAGCTTCTTTCCCGTTTTTAACGGAGGATATTTCCTTTTTCACCATAGCCCTCTAAGGGCTTACAAATATCACTTTGCAAATTCCAGAAGAACAGTCTTAGGGAAAGGCTTCTGGAGGGGAAAGCTGTAACTCAGTGAGTTAAATTAACAGAACACAAAGCAGTTTCTGAGAAAGTTCTTTCCAGTTTTTAACTGAAGAAATTTCCTTTTTCACCATAGTCCTCTTTGGGCTTCCAAATATCACTTTGCAAATCCCACAAGACCAGTCTTATCGAAAGGCTTCTTGAAGGGAAAGCTGTAATTCTGTGAGATGAATTATCAGAACACAAAGCAGTTTCTCAGAAATCTTCTTTCCAGTTTTTAACTGAAGATATTTCCTTTTTCACCGAAGCCCTCTAGGGGCTTCCAAATATCACTTTGCAAATTCCACAAAAACAAACTTAGCGAATGACTTCTGTAGGGGAATGCTGTAAGTCTGTTAGATAAATTAACAGAACACAAAGCAGTGTCTTAGAAATCTTCTTCCCAGTTTTTAACGGAAGATATTTCCTTTTTCTCCGTAGCCCACTATGGGCTTCCAAATATCACTTTGCAAATTCCACATAACAGACTTACCGAAAAGCTTCTTGAGAAGAAAACTGTAACCCTGTGAGATGAATTACCAGAACACAAAGCAGTTTCTCAGAAAGTTTCTTTCCAGTTTTTAACTGAAGATATTTCCTTTTTCATCATGGCCCTCTATGGGCTCCAAATATCACTTTGCAAATTGCACAAGAACAGTCTTAGCGAATGGCTTCTTGAGGGAAAATTTGTAACTCTGGGATACGAAATAAGAGAACACAAAGCAGTTCCTCAGAAAGCTTCTTTTCAGTTTTTATCTTAGGATATTTTCTTTTTCACCATAGCTCTCTTTGGGCTTCCAAACATCATTTTGCAAATTCCACAAAACAGTCTTAGCGAAAGGCTTCTGGATGGGAAAGTTTTAACTCTGTGAGATGAATTAACAGAACACAAAGCAGTTTCTCAGAAAGCTTCTTTCCAGTTTTTAACTGAAGATATTTCCTTTTTCACCGTAGCCCTCTATGGGCTTCCAAATATCACATTGCAAATCACACAAGAACAGTCTTAACGAAAGACTTCTTGAGGGGAATGCTGTAACTCGGTTAGACTTATTAACAGAACACACGGCAGTATCTCAGAATGCTTCTTTCCAGTTTTTAACGGAAGATATTTCCTTTTTCACCATAGCCCTCTAAGGGCTTCCAAATATCACTTTGCAAATTCCAAAAGAGCAGTCTTATCGAAAGGCTTCTGGAGCGGAAGGCTGTAACTCTCTGAAATGAATTAACAGAACACAGAGCTGTTTCTCAGAAAGCTTCTTTGCAGTTTTCAACCGAAGAGATTTCCTTTTTCCCCTTAAGCCTCTATGGGTTTCCAAATATCACTTAGAAAATCACACAAGAACAGTCTTTGCGAAAGGCTTCTTGAGGGGAAAGCTGTATCTCGGTGAGATGTATTAACAGAACACACGGCAGTTTCACAGAATGCTTCTTCAGAGTTTTAACGGAAGATATTTCCTTTTTCACCATAGCCTTCTATGGGCTTCCATATATCACATTGCAAATTCCACAAGAACTGTCTTAACGAAAGGCTTCTAGAGGGGAAAGCTGTTACTCTGTGAGATGAATTTAAAGAACACAAAGCAGATTCTCAAAAATCTTCTTTCCAGTTTTAAACTGAAGATATTTCCTTTTCACCGTAGCCCCCTATGGGCTCCAAAATAACACTTTGCATATTCCAGAGGAACAGTCTTAGCGAAAGGCTTCTTGAGCGGAAAGCAGTAACTCTATGAGATGAATTAACAAAACACAAAGCAGTTTCTCAGAAATCTCCTTTCAACTTTTTAACTGAGGATATTTCCTTTTTCACTATAGCCCTCTAATGGCTTCCAAATATCACTTTGCAAATTCCACAAGAAGTGTCTTAGCGAAAGGCTTCTTGAGGGGAAAGCTGTATCTCCGTGATGTGAATTAACAGAACTCAAAGCAGTTTCTCAGAAAGCTTCTTTCCAGTTTTTAACTGAGGATATTTTCTTTGTCACCGTAGCCCTCTATGGTCGTCCAATTATCAGTTTGCAAATTCCACAAGAACAGTCTTCGCGAAAGGCGTCTTGAGGGAAAGCTGTAACACTGTGAGATGAATTAACAGATCACAAAGCAGTTTTTCAGAAATCTTCTTTCCAGTTTGTAACTGAAGATATTTCCTTTTTCACCATAGCCCTCTATGGGCTTCCAAATATCACTTTGCAAATTACACAAGAAGAGCCTTACAGAAAGGCTTCTTGAGGGGAAAGTTTAACTCTATAAGATAAATTAACAGAACACAAAGCAGTTTCTCAGAAAGCTTCTTTCTAGTTTCTAACAGAAGATATTTATTCTTTCACCATAGCCCTCTATCGCCTTCCAAATATCACTATGCAAATTCCACAAGAACAGTCTTAGAGAAAGGCTTCTTGAGGGGAAAGATGTAACTCTGTGAGGTGAATTAACAGAACACAAAGCAGTTTCTCAGAAAGTTTCTTTCCAGTTTTTAACTGAAGATATTTCCTTTTTCATCATGGCCCTCTATGGGCTCCAAATATCACTTTGAAAATTCCACAAGAGCCGTCTTAGCGAATGGCTTCTTGAGGGAAAATTTGTAACTCTGGGATACGAAATAAGAGAACAGAAAGCAGTTCCTCAGAAAGCTTCTTTTCAGTTTTTATCTTAGGATATTTTCTTTTTCACCATAGCTCTCTTTGGGCTTCCAAACATCATTTTGCAAATTCCACAAGAACAGTCTTAGCGAAAGGCTTCTGGAGGGGAAAGTTTTAACTCTGTGAGATGAATTAACAGAACACAAAGCAGTTTCTCAGAAAGCTTCTTTCCAGTTTTTAACTGAAGATATTTCCTTTTTCACCGTAGCCCTCTATGGGCTTCCAAATATCACATTGCAAATCACACAAGAACAGTCTTAACGAAAGACTTCTTGAGGGGAATGCTGTAACTCGGTTAGACTTATTAACAGAACACACGGCAGTATCTCAGAATGCTTCTTTCCAGTTTTTAACGGAAGATATTTCCTTTTTCACCATAGCCCTCTAAGGGCTTCCAAATATCACTTTGCAAATTCCAAAAGAGCAGTCTTATCGAAAGGCTTCTGGAGCGGAAGGCTGTAACTCTCTGAAATGAATTAACAGAACACAGAGCTGTTTCTCAGAAAGCTTCTTTGCAGTTTTCAACCGAAGAGATTTCCTTTTTCCCCTTAAGCCTCTATGGGTTTCCAAATATCACTTAGAAAATCACACAAGAACAGTCTTTGCGAAAGGCTTCTTGAGGGGAAAGCTGTATCTCGGTGAGATGTATTAACAGAACACACGGCAGTTTCACAGAATGCTTCTTCAGAGTTTTAACGGAAGATATTTCCTTTTTCACCATAGCCTTCTATGGGCTTCCATATATCACATTGCAAATTCCACAAGAACTGTCTTAACGAAAGGCTTCTAGAGGGGAAAGCTGTTACTCTGTGAGATGAATTTAAAGAACACAAAGCAGATTCTCAAAAATCTTCTTTCCAGTTTTAAACTGAAGATATTTCCTTTTCACCGTAGCCCCCTATGGGCTCCAAAATAACACTTTGCATATTCCAGAGGAACAGTCTTAGCGAAAGGCTTCTTGAGCGGAAAGCAGTAACTCTATGAGATGAATTAACAAAACACAAAGCAGTTTCTCAGAAATCTCCTTTCAACTTTTTAACTGAGGATATTTCCTTTTTCACTATAGCCCTCTAATGGCTTCCAAATATCACTTTGCAAATTCCACAAGAAGTGTCTTAGCGAAAGGCTTCTTGAGGGGAAAGCTGTATCTCCGTGATGTGAATTAACAGAATTCAAAGCAGTTTCTCAGAAAGCTTCTTTCCAGTTTATAACTGAGGATAATTTCTTTGTCACCATAGCCCTCTATGGTCGTCCAATTATCAGTTTGCAAATTCCACAAGAACAGTCTTCGCGAAAGGCGTCTTGAGGGAAAGCTGTAACACTGTGAGATGAATTAACAGATCACAAAGCAGTTTTTCAGAAATCTTCTTTCCAGTTTGCAACTGAAGATATTTCCTTTTTCACCATAGCCCTCTATGGGCTTCCAAATATCACTTTGCAAATTACACAAGAAGAGAATTACAGAAAGGCTTCTTGAGGGGAAAGTTTATCTCTATAAGATAAATTAACAGAACACAAAGCAGTTTCTCAGAAAGCTTCTTTCCAGTTTTTAACAGAAGATATTTCTTCTTTCACCATAGCCCTCTACCGCCTTCCAAATATCACTATGCAAATTCCACAAGAACAGTCATAGAGAAAGGCTTCTTGAGGGGAAAGATGTAACTCTGTGAGGTGAATTAACAGAACACAAAGCAGTTTCTCAGAAAGCTTCTTTTCAGTTTTTATCTTAGGATATTTCCGTTTTCACCATAGCCTTCTATGGGCTTCCAAATATCACTTTGAAAATTCCACAAGAGCCGTCTTAGTGAAAGGCTTTTTGAGGGGAAATCTGTAACTTTGTGAGATGAATTCACAGAACACAAACAGTTTCTTAGAAAGCTTATTTCCACATTTTAACTGAAGATATTTTCTATTTCACCATAGCCCTCTTCTGGCTTCCAAATATCACCTTGAAAATAGCACAAGAACAGTCTTAGCGAAAGGTTTCTTGAGGGGAAAGCTGTATCTCTTTGAGATAAATTAACAGAACACAAAGCAGTTTCTCAGAAAGCTTTTTTCCAGATTTTAACTTAAGATATTTCCTTTTTCACCGTAGCCCTCTTTCGGCTCCCAAATATCAATTTGCAAATTGCACAAGAACAGTCGTAGTGAAAGGCTTCTTGAGGGGAAAGCTGTAACTATGTGAGATGAATTAACAGAACACAAAGCAGTTTCTCAGAAAGCTTCCTTCGAGTTTTTAACTGAAGATATTTCCTTTTTCACCATAGCCCTCTAAGGGCTTCCAAATATCACTCTGAAAATTCCACAAGAGCAGTCTTATCGAAAGGCTTTTGGAGGGGAAAGCTGTAACTCTGTGAAATGAATTGACAGAACACAAAGCAGTTTCTCAAAAAGCTTTTTTCCAGTTTTTAACGGAAGATATTTTCCTTTTCACGGTAGACCTCTTTGGGCTTCCAAATATCACTTTGCAAATTCCACAAGAACAGTCTTACCGAAAGCCTTCTTGAGGGGAAAGCTGTAACTCTGTGAGATGAATTAACAGAACACAAAGCAGTTTCTCAGAAAGTCTCTTTCCAGTTGTTAACGGAAGATATTTCCTTTCTCACCAAAGCCCTCTATGGGCTTCTAGATATCACCTTGCAAATTCCACAAGAACAATCTTAGTGATCGGCTTCTTGAGGGGAATGCTACAACTCCGTGCGATGAATTAATAGAACACAATGCAGTTTCTCCGAAAGCTTCTTTTGGTTTTTATTGTAGGATATTTCCTTTTTCACCATAGCCCTCTATATGCTTCCAAATATCACTTTGCAAATTCCACAAGAACAGTCTTATTGAATGGCTTCTTTAGGTGAAAGCTGTAACTCTGTGAGATGAATTAACAGAACACAAAGCAGTTTCTCAGAAAGTCTCTTTCCAGTTGTTAACGGAAGATATTTCCTTTCTCAGCAAAGCCCTCTATGGGCTTCTAGATATCACCTTGCAAATTCCACAAGAACAATCTTAGTGATCGGCTTCTTGAGGGGAATGCTACAACTCCGTGCGATGAATTAATAGAACACAATGCAGTTTCTCAGAAAGCTTCTTTTCGGTTTTTATTGTAGGATATTTCCTTTTTCACCATAACCCTCTATGGGCTTCCAAATATCACTTTGCAAATTCCACAAGAACAGTCTTATTGAATGGCTTCTTTAGGTGAAAGCTGTAACTCTGTGAGATGAATTAACAGAACACAAAGCAGTTTCTCAGAAAGCTTCTTTTCAGGTTTTATGTAGGATATTTCCTTTTTCACCATAGCCCTCTAAGGGCTTTCAAATATCACTTTGAAAATTCCACAAGAACAGTCTTAGGGAGAGGCTTCTTGAGGGGAAAGCTGTAACTCTGTGAGATGAATTAACAGAACACAAAGCAGTTTCTCAGAAAGCTTCCTTCCAGTTTTTAACTGAAGATATTTCATTTTTCACCATAGCCCTGCATGGACTTCCAAATAACACATTGCACATTCCAAAACAACTGTCTTAGGGAAAGGCTTCTTGGTGGGAAAGCTGTAACTGTGTGAGACGAATTCGCAGAACACAGAGCAGTTTCTCAGAAAGCCTCTTTCCCGTTTTTAACGGAAGATATTTCCTTTTCACCATAGCCCTCTATGGGCTTCCAAATATCACTTTGCAAATTACAGAAGAACAGTCTTAGCGAAAGGCTTCTTGAGGGGAGAGCTGTAACACTGTCTGATGAATTAACGGAAAACATCGCTGTTTCTCTGAAAGCTACTTTCCAGTTTTTAACTGAAGATATTCCCTTTTTCACCATAGCCCTCTATGGGCTTCCAAATATCACTTTGCAAATTACACAAGAACAGTCTTATCGAAAGGCTTCTGGAGGGGAAAGCTGTAACTCTGTGAGATGAATTAAAGAACACAAAGCAGTTTCTCAGAAAGCTTCTTCCCAGTTTTTAACGGAAGATAATTCCATTTTCACCATCGCCCTCTATGGGCTTCCAAATATCACTTTGCAAATTCCACAAGAACAGTCTTAGCGAAAGGCTTCATGAGGGGAAAGCAGTTACTCTGTGAGGTGAATTAACAGAACATGAAACAGTTTCTCAGAAAGTTTCTTTCCAATTTTTAACGGAAGATATTTCCTTTTACACCATAGCCATCTAAGGGCTTCCAAATATCACTTTGCCAATTCCACAAAAACAGTCTTAGCAAAGGGCTTGTTGAGGGGAAAGCTGTAACTCGGCGACATGAATTAACAGAACACAAAGTAGTTTCTCAGAAAGCTTCTTTCCCGTTTTTAACGGAAGATATTTCCTTTTTCACCGTAGCCCTCTATGGGCTTACAAATATAACTTTGCAAATTCCACAAGAACAGTCTTAGCGAAAGGCTTCTTGAGGGGATAGCTGTAAATCTGTGAGATGAATTAAGAGAACACAAAGCAGTTTCTCAGAAAGCTTCTTTCCAGTTTTTAACGGAAGAGATTTCCTTTTTCACCATAGCCCTCTATGGGCTTCCAGTTATCACTTTGCAAATTCCACAAGAACAGCCTTAGCAAAAGGCTTCTTGAAGGGAAAGCTGTAACTCAGAAAAAATCTTTCCTGTTTTTAACGGAAGATATTTTCTTTTTCACCATAGCCCTCTATGGGCTTCTGAATATCACTTTGCAAATTCCACAAGAACAGTCTTAGCGAAAGGCTTCTTGAGGGGAATGCTGTAATTCAGTGAGATGAATTAAGAGAACACAAAGCAATTTCTAGAAAGCTTCTTTCCGGTTTTTAACGGAAGATATTTCCTTTTTCATCATCGCCCTCTAAGGACTTACAAATATCACTTTGCAAATTCCATAATAAGAGCCTTAGTGAAAGGCTTCTTGAAGGGAAAGCAGTAACTCTGTGAGGTGAATTAACAGAACAGAAAGCAGTTTCTCAGAAAGCTTCCTTCGAGTTTTTAACTGAAGATATTTCCTTTTTCTCCGTAGCCGCCAATGCCTTCCAAATATCACTTTGCAAACTCCACAAGAACAGACTTAGCAAAAGGATTGTTGAAGGGAAAGCTGTAACTCTGTGAGATGAATTAACAGAACACAAAGCAGTTTCTCAGACAGCTTCTTTCCAGTTTTTAACTGAAGATAATTCCTTTTTCCATATAGCCCTCTATGGTCTTCCAAATATCACTTTGCAAATTCCACAAGAACAGCCTTAGCGAAAGGCCTCATGAAGGAAAAGCTGTAACTCTGTGAGTTGAATTAACCGAACACAAAGCAGTTTCTCAGAAAGCTTCTTTCCAGTTATTAAAGGAAGATATTGCCTTTTTCAAAATAGCCCTCTATGGGTTTCGAAATATCCCTTTGCAAATTCCACAAGAACAGTCTTAGCGAAAGGCTTCTTGAGGGGAATGCTGTAACTCTGTGAGATGAATTAACAGAACACAAAGCAGGCTCTCAGAAAGCTTCTTTCCAGTTTTTAACTGAAGATATTTCCATTCTCTCCATAGCCCTCTATGGGCTTCCAAATATCACTTTGCCAATTCCCCAAGAACAGCGTTAGCGAAAGGCTTCTTGAAGGGAAAGCTGTAACTCTGTGACATGAATTAACAGAACACAAAGCAGTTTCTCAGACTGCTTTTTTCCAGTTTTTAACTTAGGATATTTCCTTTTTCACCGTAGCCCTCTATGGGCTTCCAAATATCACTTTGCAAATTTCACAAGAAGAGTCTTAGCGAAACGCTTCTTGAGGGGAAAGCAGTAACTCAGAGAGATGAATTAAGAGAACACAAAGCAGTTTCTCAGAAAATTTCTTTCCAGTTTTTAACGGAAGATATTTCCTTTTTCACCATAGCCCTCTATGGGCTTCCAAATATCTCTTTGCAAATTCCACAAGAACAGTCTTAGCGAAAGGCTTCTTGAGGGGAAAGCTGTAACTCTGTGAGATGAATTAACAGAACACAAAGCAGTTTCTCAGACAGCTTCTTTCCAGTTTTTAACTGAAGATATTCCTTTTTCACCATAGCCCTCTATGGGCTTCCAAATATCACCTTGCCAATTCCAAAAGAACAGGCTTAGCAAAAGGCTTCTTCAGGGGAATGCTGTAACTCTGTGAGATGAATTAACACAGAACAAAGCAGTTTCTCAGACTGCTTCTTTCTAGTTTTTAACTGAAGATATTTCCTTTTTCACCATAGCCCTCTATGGGCTCCAAATATCACTTTGTAAATACCCCAAGAACAGCCTTAGTGAAAGGCTTCGTGAAGGGAAATCTGTAACTCTGTTAGATGAATTAACAGAAAACAAAGCAGTTTCTCAGAAAGCTTCTTTCACGTTTTTAACGGAAGATATTTCCTTTTCCAACATAGCCCTCTAAGGGCTTACAAATATCATTTTGTAAATTCCACAAGAACAGCCTTAGCAAAAGGATTCTTGAAGGGAAAGCTGTAACTCTGTCAGATGAATTAACAGAAAACAAAGCAGTGTCTCAGAAAGCTTCTTTCCCGTTTTTAACGGAGGATATTTCCTTTTTCACCATAGCCCTCTAAGGGCTTACAAATATCACTTTGCAAATTCCAGAAGAACAGTCTTAGGGAAAGGCTTCTGGAGGGGAAAGCTGTAACTCAGTGAGTTAAATTAACAGAACACAAAGCAGTTTCTGAGAAAGTTCTTTCCAGTTTTTAACTGAAGAAATTTCCTTTTTCACCATAGTCCTCTTTGGGCTTCCAAATATCACTTTGCAAATCCCACAAGACCAGTCTTATCGAAAGGCTTCTTGAAGGGAAAGCTGTAATTCTGTGAGATGAATTATCAGAACACAAAGCAGTTTCTCAGAAATCTTCTTTCCAGTTTTTAACTGAAGATATTTCCTTTTTCACCGAAGCCCTCTAGGGGCTTCCAAATATCACTTTGCAAATTCCACAAAAACAAACTTAGCGAATGACTTCTGTAGGGGAATGCTGTAAGTCTGTTAGATAAATTAACAGAACACAAAGCAGTGTCTTAGAAATCTTCTTCCCAGTTTTTAACGGAAGATATTTCCTTTTTCTCCGTAGCCCACTATGGGCTTCCAAATATCACTTTGCAAATTCCACATAACAGACTTACCGAAAAGCTTCTTGAGAAGAAAACTGTAACCCTGTGAGATGAATTACCAGAACACAAAGCAGTTTCTCAGAAAGTTTCTTTCCAGTTTTTAACTGAAGATATTTCCTTTTTCATCATGGCCCTCTATGGGCTCCAAATATCACTTTGCAAATTGCACAAGAACAGTCTTAGCGAATGGCTTCTTGAGGGAAAATTTGTAACTCTGGGATACGAAATAAGAGAACACAAAGCAGTTCCTCAGAAAGCTTCTTTTCAGTTTTTATCTTAGGATATTTTCTTTTTCACCATAGCTCTCTTTGGGCTTCCAAACATCATTTTGCAAATTCCACAAGAACAGTCTTAGCGAAAGGCTTCTGGAGGGGAAAGTTTTAACTCTGTGAGATGAATTAACAGAACACAAAGCAGTTTCTCAGAAAGCTTCTTTCCAGTTTTTAACTGAAGATATTTCCTTTTTCACCGTAGCCCTCTATGGGCTTCCAAATATCACATTGCAAATCACACAAGAACAGTCTTAACGAAAGACTTCTTGAGGGGAATGCTGTAACTCGGTTAGACTTATTAACAGAACACACGGCAGTATCTCAGAATGCTTCTTTCCAGTTTTTAACGGAAGATATTTCCTTTTTCACCATAGCCCTCTAAGGGCTTCCAAATATCACTTTGCAAATTCCAAAAGAGCAGTCTTATCGAAAGGCTTCTGGAGCGGAAGGCTGTAACTCTCTGAAATGAATTAACAGAACACAGAGCTGTTTCTCAGAAAGCTTCTTTGCAGTTTTCAACCGAAGAGATTTCCTTTTTCCCCTTAAGCCTCTATGGGTTTCCAAATATCACTTAGAAAATCACACAAGAACAGTCTTTGCGAAAGGCTTCTTGAGGGGAAAGCTGTATCTCGGTGAGATGTATTAACAGAACACACGGCAGTTTCACAGAATGCTTCTTCAGAGTTTTAACGGAAGATATTTCCTTTTTCACCATAGCCTTCTATGGGCTTCCATATATCACATTGCAAATTCCACAAGAACTGTCTTAATGAAAGGCTTCTAGAGGGGAAAGCTGTTACTCTGTGAGATGAATTTAAAGAACACAAAGCAGATTCTCAAAAATCTTCTTTCCAGTTTTAAACTGAAGATATTTCCTTTTCACCGTAGCCCCCTATGGGCTCCAAAATAACACTTTGCATATTCCAGAGGAACAGTCTTAGCGAAAGGCTTCTTGAGCGGAAAGCAGTAACTCTATGAGATGAATTAACAAAACACAAAGCAGTTTCTCAGAAATCTCCTTTCAACTTTTTAACTGAGGATATTTCCTTTTTCACTATAGCCCTCTAATGGCTTCCAAATATCACTTTGCAAATTCCACAAGAAGTGTCTTAGCGAAAGGCTTCTTGAGGGGAAAGCTGTATCTCCGTGATGTGAATTAACAGAACTCAAAGCAGTTTCTCAGAAAGCTTCTTTCCAGTTTTTAACTGAGGATATTTTCTTTGTCACCATAGCCCTCTATGGTCGTCCAATTATCAGTTTGCAAATTCCACAAGAACAGTCTTCGCGAAAGGCGTCTTGAGGGAAAGCTGTAACACTGTGAGATGAATTAACAGATCACAAAGCAGTTTTTCAGAAATCTTCTTTCCAGTTTGTAACTGAAGATATTTCCTTTTTCACCATAGCCCTCTATGGGCTTCCAAATATCACTTTGCAAATTACACAAGAAGAGCCTTACAGAAAGGCTTCTTGAGGGGAAAGTTTATCTCTATAAGATAAATTAACAGAACACAAAGCAGTTTCTCAGAAAGCTTCTTTCCAGTTTTTAACAGAAGATATTTCTTCTTTCACCATAGCCCTCTACCGCCTTCAAATATCACTATGCAAATTCCACAAGAACAGTCTTAGAGAAAGGCTTCTTGAGGGGAAAGATGTAACTCTGTGAGGTGAATTAACAGAACACAAAGCAGTTTCTCAGAAAGCTTCTTTTCAGTTTTTATCTTAGGATATTTCCGTTTTCACCATAGCCTTCTATGGGCTTCCAAATATCACTTTGAAAATTCCACAAGAGCCGTCTTAGTGAAAGGCTTTTTGAGGGGAAATCTGTAACTTTGTGAGATGAATTCACAGAACACAAACAGTTTCTTAGAAAGCTTATTTCCACATTTTAACTGAAGATATTTTCTATTTCACCATAGCCCTCTTCTGGCTTCCAAATATCACCTTGAAAATAGCACAAGAACAGTCTTAGCGAAAGGTTTCTTGAGGGGAAAGCTGTATCTCTTTGAGATAAATTAACAGAACACAAAGCAGTTTCTCAGAAAGCTTTTTTCCAGATTTTAACTTAAGATATTTCCTTTTTCACCGTAGCCCTCTTTCGGCTCCCAAATATCAATTTGCAAATTGCACAAGAACAGTCGTAGTGAAAGGCTTCTTGAGGGGAAAGCTGTAACTATGTGAGATGAATTAACAGAACACAAAGCAGTTTCTCAGAAAGCTTCCTTCGAGTTTTTAACTGAAGATATTTCCTTTTTCACCATAGCCATCTAAGGGCTTCCAAATATCACTCTGAAAATTCCACAAGAGCAGTCTTATCGAAAGGCTTTTGGAGGGGAAAGCTGTAACTCGGTGAAATGAATTAACAGAACACAAAGCAGTTTCTCAAAAAGCTTTTTTCCAGTTTTTAACGGAAGATATTTTCCTTTTCACGGTAGACCTCTTTGGGCTTCCAAATATCACTTTGCAAATTCCACAAGAACAGTCTTACCGAAAGCCTTCTTGAGGGGAAAGCTGTAACTCTGTGAGATGAATTAACAGAACACAAAGCAGTTTCTCAGAAAGTCTCTTTCCAGTTTTTAACGGAAGATATTTCCTTTCTCACCAAAGCCCTCTATGGGCTGCTAGATATCACCTTGCAAATTCCACAAGAACAATCTTAGTGATCGGCTTCTTGAGGGGAATGCTACAACTCCGTGCGATGAATTAATAGAACACAATGCAGTTTCTCCGAAAGCTTCTTTTGGTTTTTATTGTAGGATATTTCCTTTTTCACCATAGCCCTCTATATGCTTCCAAATATCACTTTGCAAATTCCACAAGAACAGTCTTATTGAATGGCTTCTTTAGGCGAAAGCTGTAACTCTGTGAGATGAATTAACAGAACACAAAGCAGTTTCTCAGAAAGTCTCTTTCCAGTTGTTAACGGAAGATATTTCCTTTCTCACCAAAGCCCTCTATGGGCTTCTAGATATCACCTTGCAAATTCCACAAGAACAATCTTAGTGATCGGCTTCTTGAGGGGAATGCTACAACTCCGTGCGATGAATTAATAGAACACAATGCAGTTTCTCAGAAAGCTTCTTTTCGGTTTTTATTGTAGGATATTTCCTTTTTCACCATAGCCCTCTATGGGCTTCCAAATATCACTTTGCAAATTCCACAAGAACAGTCTTATTGAATGGCTTCTTTAGGTGAAAGCTGTAACTCTGTGAGATGAATTAACAGAACACAAAGCAGTTTCTCAGAAAGCTTCTTTTCAGGTTTTATGTAGGATATTTCCTTTTTCACCATAGCCCTCTAAGGGCTTTCAAATATCACTTTGAAAATTCCACAAGAACAGTCTTAGGGAGAGGCTTCTTGAGGGGAAAGCTGTAACTCTGTGAGATGAATTAACAGAACACAAAGCAGTTTCTCAGAAAGCTTCCTTCCAGTTTTTAACTGAAGATATTTCATTTTTCACCATAGCCCTGCATGGACTTCCAAATAACACATTGCACATTCCAAAAGAACTGTCTTAGGGAAAGGCTTCTTGGTGGGAAAGCTGTAACTGTGTGAGACGAATTCGCAGAACACAGAGCAGTTTCTCAGAAAGCCTCTTTCCCGTTTTTAACGGAAGATATTTCCTTTTCACCATAGCCCTCTATGGGCTTCCAAATATCACTTTGCAAATTACAGAAGAACAGTCTTAGCGAAAGGCTTCTTGAGGGGAGAGCTGTAACACTGTCTGATGAATTAACGGAAAACAACGCTGTTTCTCTGAAAGCTACTTTCCAGTTTTTAACTGAAGATATTCCCTTTTTCACCATAGCCCTCTATGGGCTTCCAAATATCACTTTGCAAATTACACAAGAACAGTCTTATCGAAAGGCTTCTGGAGGGGAAAGCTGTAACTCTGTGAGATGAATTAAAGAACACAAAGCAGTTTCTCAGAAAGCTTCTTCCCAGTTTTTAACGGAAGATAATTCCATTTTCACCATCGCCCTCTATGGGCTTCCAAATATCACTTTGCAAATTCCACAAGAACAGTCTTAGCGAAAGGCTTCATGAGGGGAAAGCAGTTACTCTGTGAGGTGAATTAACAGAACATGAAACAGTTTCTCAGAAAGTTTCTTTCCAATTTTTAACGGAAGATATTTCCTTTTACACCATAGCCATCTAAGGGCTTCCAAATATCACTTTGCCAATTCCACAAAAACAGTCTTAGCAAAGGGCTTGTTGAGGGGAAAGCTGTAACTCGGCGACATGAATTAACAGAACACAAAGTAGTTTCTCAGAAAGCTTCTTTCCCGTTTTTAACGGAAGATATTTCCTTTTTCACCGTAGCCCTCTATGGGCTTACAAATATAACTTTGCAAATTCCACAAGAACAGTCTTAGCGAAAGGCTTCTTGAGGGGATAGCTGTAAATCTGTGAGATGAATTAAGAGAACACAAAGCAGTTTCTCAGAAAGCTTCTTTCCAGTTTTTAACGGAAGAGATTTCCTTTTTCACCATAGCCCTCTATGGGCTTCCAATTATCACTTTGCAAATTCCACAAGAACAGCCTTAGCAAAAGGCTTCTTGAAGGGAAAGCTGTAACTCAGAAAAAATCTTTCCTGTTTTTAACGGAAGATATTTTCTTTTTCACCATAGCCCTCTATGGGCTTCTGAATATCACTTTGCAAATTCCACAAGAACAGTCTTAGCGAAAGGCTTCTTGAGGGGAATGCTGTAATTCAGTGAGATGAATTAAGAGAACACAAAGCAATTTCTAGAAAGCTTCTTTCCGGTTTTTAACGGAAGATATTTCCTTTTTCATCATCGCCCTCTAAGGACTTACAAATATCACTTTGCAAATTCCATAATAAGAGCCTTAGTGAAAGGCTTCTTGAAGGGAAAGCAGTAACTCTGTGAGGTGAATTAACAGAACAGAAAGCAGTTTCTCAGAAAGCTTCCTTCGAGTTTTTAACTGAAGATATTTCCTTTTTCTCCGTAGCCGCCAATGCCTTCCAAATATCACTTTGCAAACTCCACAAGAACAGACTTAGCAAAAGGATTGTTGAAGGGAAAGCTGTAACTCTGTGAGATGAATTAACAGAACACAAAGCAGTTTCTCAGACAGCTTCTTTCCAGTTTTTAACTGAAGATAATTCCTTTTTCCATATAGCCCTCTATGGTCTTCCAAATATCACTTTGCAAATTCCACAAGAACAGCCTTAGCGAAAGGCCTCATGAAGGAAAAGCTGTAACTCTGTGAGTTGAATTAACCGAACACAAAGCAGTTTCTCAGAAAGCTTCTTTCCAGTTATTAAAGGAAGACATTGCCTTTTTCAAAATAGCCCTCTATGGGTTTCGAAGTATCCCTTTGCAAATTCCACAAGAACAGTCTTAGCGAAAGGCTTCTTGAGGGGAATGCTGTAACTCTGTGAGATGAATTAACAGAACACAAAGCAGGCTCTCAGAAAGCTTCTTTCCAGTTTTTAACTGAAGATATTTCCATTCTCTCCATAGCCCTCTATGGGCTTCCAAATATCACTTTGCCAATTCCCCAAGAACAGCGTTAGCGAAAGGCTTCTTGAAGGGAAAGCTGTAACTCTGTGACATGAATTAACAGAACACAAAGCAGTTTCTCAGACTGCTTTTTTCCAGTTTTTAACTTAGGATATTTCCTTTTTCACCGTAGCCCTCTATGGGCTTCCAAATATCACTTTGCAAATTTCACAAGAAGAGTCTTAGCGAAACGCTTCTTGAGGGGAAAGCAGTAACTCAGAGAGATGAATTAAGAGAACACAAAGCAGTTTCTCAGAAAATTTCTTTCCAGTTTTTAACGGAAGATATTTCCTTTTTCACCATAGCCCTCTATGGGCTTCCAAATATCTCTTTGCAAATTCCACAAGAACAGTCTTAGCGAAAGGGTTCTTGAGGGGAAAGCTGTAACTCTGTGAGATGAATTAACAGAACACAAAGCAGTTTCTCAGACAGCTTCTTTCCAGTTTTTAACTGAAGATATTCCTTTTTCACCATAGCCCTCTATGGGCTTCCAAATATCACCTTGCCAATTCCAAAAGAACAGGCTTAGCAAAAGGCTTCTTCAGGGGAATGCTGTAACTCTGTGAGATGAATTAACACAGAACAAAGCAGTTTCTCAGACTGCTTCTTTCTAGTTTTTAACTGAAGATATTTCCTTTTTCACCATAGCCCTCTATGGGCTCCAAATATCACTTTGTAAATACCCCAAGAACAGCCTTAGTGAAAGGCTTCGTGAAGGGAAATCTGTAACTCTGTTAGATGAATTAACAGAAAACAAAGCAGTTTCTCAGAAAGCTTCTTTCACGTTTTTAACGGAAGATATTTCCTTTTCCAACATAGCCCTCTAAGGGCTTACAAATATCATTTTGTAAATTCCACAAGAACAGCCTTAGCAAAAGGATTCTTGAAGGGAAAGCTGTAACTCTGTCAGATGAATTAACAGAAAACAAAGCAGTGTCTCAGAAAGCTTCTTTCCCGTTTTTAACGGAGGATATTTCCTTTTTCACCATAGCCCTCTAAGGGCTTACAAATATCACTTTGCAAATTCCAGAAGAACAGTCTTAGGGAAAGGCTTCTGGAGGGGAAAGCTGTAACTCAGTGAGTTAAATTAACAGAACACAAAGCAGTTTCTGAGAAAGTTCTTTCCAGTTTTTAACTGAAGAAATTTCCTTTTTCACCATAGTCCTATTTGGGCTTCCAAATATCACTTTGCAAATCCCACAAGACCAGTCTTATCGAAAGGCTTCTTGAAGGGAAAGCTGTAATTCTGTGAGATGAATTATCAGAACACAAAGCAGTTTCTCAGAAATCTTCTTTCCAGTTTTTAACTGAAGATATTTCCTTTTTCACCGAAGCCCTCTAGGGGCTTCCAAATATCACTTTGCAAATTCCACAAAAACAAACTTAGCGAATGACTTCTGTAGGGGAATGCTGTAAGTCTGTTAGATAAATTAACAGAACACAAAGCAGTGTCTTAGAAATCTTCTTCCCAGTTTTTAACGGAAGATATTTCCTTTTTCTCCGTAGCCCACTATGGGCTTCCAAATATCACTTTGCAAATTCCACATAACAGACTTACCGAAAAGCTTCTTGAGAAGAAAACTGTAACCCTGTGAGATGAATTACCAGAACACAAAGCAGTTTCTCAGAAAGTTTCTTTCCAGTTTTTAACTGAAGATATTTCCTTTTTCATCATGGCCCTCTATGGGCTCCAAATATCACTTTGCAAATTGCACAAGAACAGTCTTAGCGAATGGCTTCTTGAGGGAAAATTTGTAACTCTGGGATACGAAATAAGAGAACACAAAGCAGTTCCTCAGAAAGCTTCTTTTCAGTTTTTATCTTAGGATATTTTCTTTTTCACCATAGCTCTCTTTGGGCTTCCAAACATCATTTTGCAAATTCCACAAGAACAGTCTTAGCGAAAGGCTTCTGGAGGGGAAAGTTTTAACTCTGTGAGATGAATTAACAGAACACAAAGCAGTTTCTCAGAAAGCTTCTTTCCAGTTTTTAACTGAAGATATTTCCTTTTTCACCGTAGCCCTCTATGGGCTTCCAAATATCACATTGCAAATCACACAAGAACAGTCTTAACGAAAGACTTCTTGAGGGGAATGCTGTAACTCGGTTAGACTTATTAACAGAACACACGGCAGTATCTCAGAATGCTTCTTTCCAGTTTTTAACGGAAGATATTTCCTTTTTCACCATAGCCCTCTAAGGGCTTCCAAATATCACTTTGCAAATTCCAAAAGAGCAGTCTTATCGAAAGGCTTCTGGAGCGGAAGGCTGTAACTCTCTGAAATGAATTAACAGAACACAGAGCTGTTTCTCAGAAAGCTTCTTTGCAGTTTTCAACCGAAGAGATTTCCTTTTTCCCCTTAAGCCTCTATGGGTTTCCAAATATCACTTAGAAAATCACACAAGAACAGTCTTTGCGAAAGGCTTCTTGAGGGGAAAGCTGTATCTCGGTGAGATGTATTAACAGAACACACGGCAGTTTCACAGAATGCTTCTTCAGAGTTTTAACGGAAGATATTTCCTTTTTCACCATAGCCTTCTATGGGCTTCCATATATCACATTGCAAATTCCACAAGAACTGTCTTAACGAAAGGCTTCTAGAGGGGAAAGCTGTTACTCTGTGAGATGAATTTAAAGAACACAAAGCAGATTCTCAAAAATCTTCTTTCCAGTTTTAAACTGAAGATATTTCCTTTTCACCGTAGCCCCCTATGGGCTCCAAAATAACACTTTGCATATTCCAGAGGAACAGTCTTAGCGAAAGGCTTCTTGAGCGGAAAGCAGTAACTCTATGAGATGAATTAACAAAACACAAAGCAGTTTCTCAGAAATCTCCTTTCAACTTTTTAACTGAGGATATTTCCTTTTTCACTATAGCCCTCTAATGGCTTCCAAATATCACTTTGCAAATTCCACAAGAAGTGTCTTAGCGAAAGGCTTCTTGAGGGGAAAGCTGTATCTCCGTGATGTGAATTAACAGAACTCAAAGCAGTTTCTCAGAAAGCTTCTTTCCAGTTTTTAACTGAGGATAATTTCTTTGTCACCATAGCCCTCTATGGTCGTCCAATTATCAGTTTGCAAATTCCACAAGAACAGTCTTCGCGAAAGGCGTCTTGAGGGAAAGCTGTAACACTGTGAGATGAATTAACAGATCACAAAGCAGTTTTTCAGAAATCTTCTTTCCAGTTTGCAACTGAAGATATTTCCTTTTTCACCATAGCCCTCTATGGGCTTCCAAATATCACTTTGCAAATTACACAAGAAGAGCCTTACAGAAAGGCTTCTTGAGGGGAAAGTTTATCTCTATAAGATAACTTAACAGAACACAAAGCAGTTTCTCAGAAAGCTTCTTTCCAGTTTTTAACAGAAGATATTTCTTCTTTCACCATAGCCCTCTACCGCCTTCAAATATCACTACGCAAATTCCACAAGAACAGTCTTAGAGAAAGGCTTCTTGAGGGGAAAGATGTAACTCTGTGAGGTGAATTAACAGAACACAAAGCAGTTTCTCAGAAAGCTTCTTTTCAGTTTTTATCTTAGGATATTTCCGTTTTCACCATAGCCTTCTATGGGCTTCCAAATATCACTTTGAAAATTCCACAAGAGCCGTCTTAGTGAAAGGCTTTTTGAGGGGAAATCTGTAACTTTGTGAGATGAATTCACAGAACACAAACAGTTTCTTAGAAAGCTTATTTCCACATTTTAACTGAAGGTATTTTCTATTTCACCATAGCCCTCTTCTGGCTTCCAAATATCACCTTGAAAATAGCACAAGAACAGTCTTAGCGAAAGGTTTCTTGAGGGGAAAGCTGTATCTCTTTGAGATAAATTAACAGAACACAAAGCAGTTTCTCAGAAAGCTTTTTTCCAGATTTTAACTTAAGATATTTCCTTTTTCACCGTAGCCCTCTTTCGGCTCCCAAATATCAATTTGCAAATTGCACAAGAACAGTCGTAGTGAAAGGCTTCTTGAGGGGAAAGCTGTAACTATGTGAGATGAATTAACAGAACACAAAGCAGTTTCTCAGAAAGCTTCCTTCGAGTTTTTAACTGAAGATATTTCCTTTTTCACCATAGCCATCTAAGGGCTTCCAAATATCACTCTGAAAATTCCACAAGAGCAGTCTTATCGAAAGGCTTTTGGAGGGGAAAGCTGTAACTCGGTGAAATGAATTAACAGAACACAAAGCAGTTTCTCAAAAAGCTTTTTTCCAGTTTTTAACGGAAGATATTTTCCTTTTCACGGTAGACCTCTTTGGGCTTCCAAATATCACTTTGCAAATTCCACAAGAACAGTCTTACCAAAAGCCTTCTTGAGGGGAAAGCTGTAACTCTGTGAGATGAATTAACAGAACACAAAGCAGTTTCTCAGAAAGTCTCTTTCCAGTTTTTAACGGAAGATATTTCCTTTCTCACCAAAGCCCTCTATGGGCTTCTAGATATCACCTTGCAAATTCCACAAGAACAATCTTAGTGATCGGCTTCTTGAGGGGAATGCTACAACTCCGTGCGATGAATTAATAGAACACAATGCAGTTTCTCCGAAAGCTTCTTTTGGTTTTTATTGTAGGATATTTCCTTTTTCACCATAGCCCTCTATATGCTTCCAAATATCACTTTGCAAATTCCACAAGAACAGTCTTATTGAATGGCTTCTTTAGGTGAAAGCTGTAACTCTGTGAGATGAATTAACAGAACACAAAGCAGTTTCTCAGAAAGTCTCTTTCCAGTTGTTAACGGAAGATATTTCCTTTCTCACCAAAGCCCTCTATGGGCTTCTAGATATCACCTTGCAAATTCCACAAGAACAATCTTAGTGATCGGCTTCTTGAGGGGAATGCTACAACTCCGTGCGATGAATTAATAGAACACAATGCAGTTTCTCAGAAAGCTTCTTTTCGGTTTTTATTGTAGGATATTTCCTTTTTCACCATAGCCCTCTATGGGCTTCCAAATATCACTTTGCAAATTCCACAAGAACAGTCTTATTGAATGGCTTCTTTAGGTGAAAGCTGTAACTCTGTGAGATGAATTAACAGAACACAAAGCAGTTTCTCAGAAAGCTTCTTTTCAGGTTTTATGTAGGATATTTCCTTTTTCACCATAGCCCTCTAAGGGCTTTCAAATATCACTTTGAAAATTCCACAAGAACAGTCTTAGGGAGAGGCTTCTTGAGGGGAAAGCTGTAACTCTGTGAGATGAATTAACAGAACACAAAGCAGTTTCTCAGAAAGCTTCCTTCCAGTTTTTAACTGAAGATATTTCATTTTTCACCATAGCCCTGCATGGACTTCCAAATAACACATTGCACATTCCAAAACAACTGTCTTAGGGAAAGGCTTCTTGGTGGGAAAGCTGTAACTGTGTGAGACGAATTCGCAGAACACAGAGCAGTTTCTCAGAAAGCCTCTTTCCCGTTTTTAACGGAAGATATTTCCTTTTCACCATAGCCCTCTATGGGCTTCCAAATATCACTTTGCAAATTACAGAAGAACAGTCTTAGCGAAAGGCTTCTTGAGGGGAGAGCTGTAACACTGTCTGATGAATTAACGGAAAACATCGCTGTTTCTCTGAAAGCTACTTTCCAGTTTTTAACTGAAGATATTCCCTTTTTCACCATAGCCCTCTATGGGCTTCCAAATATCACTTTGCAAATTACACAAGAACAGTCTTATCGAAAGGCTTCTGGAGGGGAAAGCTGTAACTCTGTGAGATGAATTAAAGAACACAAAGCAGTTTCTCAGAAAGCTTCTTCCCAGTTTTTAACGGAAGATAATTCCATTTTCACCATCGCCCTCTATGGGCTTCCAAATATCACTTTGCAAATTCCACAAGAACAGTCTTAGCGAAAGGCTTCATGAGGGGAAAGCAGTTACTCTGTGAGGTGAATTAACAGAACATGAAACAGTTTCTCAGAAAGTTTCTTTCCAATTTTTAACGGAAGATATTTCCTTTTACACCATAGCCATCTAAGGGCTTCCAAATATCACTTTGCCAATTCCACAAAAACAGTCTTAGCAAAGGGCTTGTTGAGGGGAAAGCTGTAACTCGGCGACATGAATTAACAGAACACAAAGTAGTTTCTCAGAAAGCTTCTTTCCCGTTTTTAACGGAAGATATTTCCTTTTTCACCGTAGCCCTCTATGGGCTTACAAATATAACTTTGCAAATTCCACAAGAACAGTCTTAGCGAAAGGCTTCTTGAGGGGATAGCTGTAAATCTGTGAGATGAATTAAGAGAACACAAAGCAGTTTCTCAGAAAGCTTCTTTCCAGTTTTTAACGGAAGATATTTCCTTTTTCACCATAGCCCTCTATGGGCTTCCAATTATCACTTTGCAAATTCCACAAGAACAGCCTTAGCAAAAGGCTTCTTGAAGGGAAAGCTGTAACTCAGAAAAAATCTTTCCTGTTTTTAACGGAAGATATTTTCTTTTTCACCATAGCCCTCTATGGGCTTCTGAATATCACTTTGCAAATTCCACAAGAACAGTCTTAGCGAAAGGCTTCTTGAGGGGAATGCTGTAATTCAGTGAGATGAATTAAGAGAACACAAAGCAATTTCTAGAAAGCTTCTTTCCGGTTTTTAACGGAAGATATTTCCTTTTTCATCATCGCCCTCTAAGGACTTACAAATATCACTTTGCAAATTCCATAATAAGAGCCTTAGTGAAAGGCTTCTTGAAGGGAAAGCAGTAACTCTGTGAGGTGAATTAACAGAACAGAAAGCAGTTTCTCAGAAAGCTTCCTTCGAGTTTTTAACTGAAGATATTTCCTTTTTCTCCGTAGCCGCCAATGCCTTCCAAATATCACTTTGCAAACTCCACAAGAACAGACTTAGCAAAAGGATTGTTGAAGGGAAAGCTGTAACTCTGTGAGATGAATTAACAGAACACAAAGCAGTTTCTCAGACAGCTTCTTTCCAGTTTTTAACTGAAGATAATTCCTTTTTCCATATAGCCCTCTATGGTCTTCCAAATATCACTTTGCAAATTCCACAAGAACAGCCTTAGCGAAAGGCCTCATGAAGGAAAAGCTGTAACTCTGTGAGTTGAATTAACCGAACACAAAGCAGTTTCTCAGAAAGCTTCTTTCCAGTTATTAAAGGAAGATATTGCCTTTTTCAAAATAGCCCTCTATGGGTTTCGAAATATCCCTTTGCAAATTCCACAAGAACAGTCTTAGCGAAAGGCTTCTTGAGGGGAATGCTGTAACTCTGTGAGATGAATTAACAGAACACAAAGCAGGCTCTCAGAAAGCTTCTTTCCAGTTTTTAACTGAAGATATTTCCATTCTCTCCATAGCCCTCTATGGGCTTCCAAATATCACTTTGCCAATTCCCCAAGAACAGCGTTAGCGAAAGGCTTCTTGAAGGGAAAGCTGTAACTCTGTGACATGAATTAACAGAACACAAAGCAGTTTCTCAGACTGCTTTTTTCCAGTTTTTAACTTAGGATATTTCCTTTTTCACCGTAGCCCTCTATGGGCTTCCAAATATCACTTTGCAAATTTCACAAGAAGAGTCTTAGCGAAACGCTTCTTGAGGGGAAAGCAGTAACTCAGAGAGATGAATTAAGAGAACACAAAGCAGTTTCTCAGAAAATTTCTTTCCAGTTTTTAACGGAAGATATTTCCTTTTTCACCATAGCCCTCTATGGGCTTCCAAATATCTCTTTGCAAATTCCACAAGAACAGTCTTAGCGAAAGGCTTCTTGAGGGGAAAGCTGTAACTCTGTGAGATGAATTAACAGAACACAAAGCAGTTTCTCAGACAGCTTCTTTCCAGTTTTTAACTGAAGATATTCCTTTTTCACCATAGCCCTCTATGGGCTTCCAAATATCACCTTGCCAATTCCAAAAGAACAGGCTTAGCAAAAGGCTTCTTCAGGGGAATGCTGTAACTCTGTGAGATGAATTAACACAGAACAAAGCAGTTTCTCAGACTGCTTCTTTCTAGTTTTTAACTGAAGATATTTCCTTTTTCACCATAGCCCTCTATGGGCTCCAAATATCACTTTGTAAATACCCCAAGAACAGCCTTAGTGAAAGGCTTCGTGAAGGGAAATCTGTAACTCTGTTAGATGAATTAACAGAAAACAAAGCAGTTTCTCAGAAAGCTTCTTTCACGTTTTTAACGGAAGATATTTCCTTTTCCAACATAGCCCTCTAAGGGCTTACAAATATCATTTTGTAAATTCCACAAGAACAGCCTTAGCAAAAGGATTCTTGAAGGGAAAGCTGTAACTCTGTCAGATGAATTAACAGAAAACAAAGCAGTGTCTCAGAAAGCTTCTTTCCCGTTTTTAACGGAGGATATTTCCTTTTTCACCATAGCCCTCTAAGGGCTTACAAATATCACTTTGCAAATTCCAGAAGAACAGTCTTAGGGAAAGGCTTCTGGAGGGGAAAGCTGTAACTCAGTGAGTTAAATTAACAGAACACAAAGCAGTTTCTGAGAAAGTTCTTTCCAGTTTTTAACTGAAGAAATTTCCTTTTTCACCATAGTCCTCTTTGGGCTTCCAAATATCACTTTGCAAATCCCACAAGACCAGTCTTATCGAAAGGCTTCTTGAAGGGAAAGCTGTAATTCTGTGAGATGAATTATCAGAACACAAAGCAGTTTCTCAGAAATCTTCTTTCCAGTTTTTAACTGAAGATATTTCCTTTTTCACCGAAGCCCTCTAGGGGCTTCCAAATATCACTTTGCAAATTCCACAAAAACAAACTTAGCGAATGACTTCTGTAGGGGAATGCTGTAAGTCTGTTAGATAAATTAACAGAACACAAAGCAGTGTCTTAGAAATCTTCTTCCCAGTTTTTAACGGAAGATATTTCCTTTTTCTCCGTAGCCCACTATGGGCTTCCAAATATCACTTTGCAAATTCCACATAACAGACTTACCGAAAAGCTTCTTGAGAAGAAAACTGTAACCCTGTGAGATGAATTACCAGAACACAAAGCAGTTTCTCAGAAAGTTTCTTTCCAGTTTTTAACTGAAGATATTTCCTTTTTCATCATGGCCCTCTATGGGCTCCAAATATCACTTTGCAAATTGCACAAGAACAGTCTTAGCGAATGGCTTCTTGAGGGAAAATTTGTAACTCTGGGATACGAAATAAGAGAACACAAAGCAGTTCCTCAGAAAGCTTCTTTTCAGTTTTTATCTTAGGATATTTTCTTTATCACCATAGCTCTCTTTGGGCTTCCAAACATCATTTTGCAAATTCCACAAAACAGTCTTAGCGAAAGGCTTCTGGATGGGAAAGTTTTAACTCTGTGAGATGAATTAACAGAACACAAAGCAGTTTCTCAGAAAGCTTCTTTCCAGTTTTTAACTGAAGATATTTCCTTTTTCACCGTAGCCCTCTATGGGCTTCCAAATATCACATTGCAAATCACACAAGAACAGTCTTAACGAAAGACTTCTTGAGGGGAATGCTGTAACTCGGTTAGACTTATTAACAGAACACACGGCAGTATCTCAGAATGCTTCTTTCCAGTTTTTAACGGAAGATATTTCCTTTTTCACCATAGCCCTCTAAGGGCTTCCAAATATCACTTTGCAAATTCCAAAAGAGCAGTCTTATCGAAAGGCTTCTGGAGCGGAAGGCTGTAACTCTCTGAAATGAATTAACAGAACACAGAGCTGTTTCTCAGAAAGCTTCTTTGCAGTTTTCAACCGAAGAGATTTCCTTTTTCCCCTTAAGCCTCTATGGGTTTCCAAATATCACTTAGAAAATCACACAAGAACAGTCTTTGCGAAAGGCTTCTTGAGGGGAAAGCTGTATCTCGGTGAGATGTATTAACAGAACACACGGCAGTTTCACAGAATGCTTCTTCAGAGTTTTAACGGAAGATATTTCCTTTTTCACCATAGCCTTCTATGGGCTTCCATATATCACATTGCAAATTCCACAAGAACTGTCTTAACGAAAGGCTTCTAGAGGGGAAAGCTGTTACTCTGTGAGATGAATTTAAAGAACACAAAGCAGATTCTCAAAAATCTTCTTTCCAGTTTTAAACTGAAGATATTTCCTTTTCACCGTAGCCCCCTATGGGCTCCAAAATAACACTTTGCATATTCCAGAGGAACAGTCTTAGCGAAAGGCTTCTTGAGCGGAAAGCAGTAACTCTATGAGATGAATTAACAAAACACAAAGCAGTTTCTCAGAAATCTCCTTTCAACTTTTTAACTGAGGATATTTCCTTTTTCACTATAGCCCTCTAATGGCTTCCAAATATCACTTTGCAAATTCCACAAGAAGTGTCTTAGCGAAAGGCTTCTTGAGGGGAAAGCTGTATCTCCGTGATGTGAATTAACAGAACTCAAAGCAGTTTCTCAGAAAGCTTCTTTCCAGTTTTTAACTGAGGATAATTTCTTTGTCACCATAGCCCTCTATGGTCGTCCAATTATCAGTTTGCAAATTCCACAAGAACAGTCTTCGCGAAAGGCGTCTTGAGGGAAAGCTGTAACACTGTGAGATGAATTAACAGATCACAAAGCAGTTTTTCAGAAATCTTCTTTCCAGTTTGCAACTGAAGATATTTCCTTTTTCACCATAGCCCTCTATGGGCTTCCAAATATCACTTTGCAAATTACACAAGAAGAGCCTTACAGAAAGGCTTCTTGAGGGGAAAGTTTATCTCTATAAGATAACTTAACAGAACACAAAGCAGTTTCTCAGAAAGCTTCTTTCCAGTTTTTAACAGAAGATATTTCTTCTTTCACCATAGCCCTCTACCGCCTTCAAATATCACTACGCAAATTCCACAAGAACAGTCTTAGAGAAAGGCTTCTTGAGGGGAAAGATGTAACTCTGTGAGGTGAATTAACAGAACACAAAGCAGTTTCTCAGAAAGCTTCTTTTCAGTTTTTATCTTAGGATATTTCCGTTTTCACCATAGCCTTCTATGGGCTTCCAAATATCACTTTGAAAATTCCACAAGAGCCGTCTTAGTGAAAGGCTTTTTGAGGGGAAATCTGTAACTTTGTGAGATGAATTCACAGAACACAAACAGTTTCTTAGAAAGCTTATTTCCACATTTTAACTGAAGGTATTTTCTATTTCACCATAGCCCTCTTCTGGCTTCCAAATATCACCTTGAAAATAGCACAAGAACAGTCTTAGCGAAAGGTTTCTTGAGGGGAAAGCTGTATCTCTTTGAGATAAATTAACAGAACACAAAGCAGTTTCTCAGAAAGCTTTTTTCCAGATTTTAACTTAAGATATTTCCTTTTTCACCGTAGCCCTCTTTCGGCTCCCAAATATCAATTTGCAAATTGCACAAGAACAGTCGTAGTGAAAGGCTTCTTGAGGGGAAAGCTGTAACTATGTGAGATGAATTAACAGAACACAAAGCAGTTTCTCAGAAAGCTTCCTTCGAGTTTTTAACTGAAGATATTTCCTTTTTCACCATAGCCATCTAAGGGCTTCCAAATATCACTCTGAAAATTCCACAAGAGCAGTCTTATCGAAAGGCTTTTGGAGGGGAAAGCTGTAACTCGGTGAAATGAATTAACAGAACACAAAGCAGTTTCTCAAAAAGCTTTTTTCCAGTTTTTAACGGAAGATATTTTCCTTTTCACGGTAGACCTCTTTGGGCTTCCAAATATCACTTTGCAAATTCCACAAGAACAGTCTTACCAAAAGCCTTCTTGAGGGGAAAGCTGTAACTCTGTGAGATGAATTAACAGAACACAAAGCAGTTTCTCAGAAAGTCTCTTTCCAGTTGTTAACGGAAGATATTTCCTTTCTCACCAAAGCCCTCTATGGGCTTCTAGATATCACCTTGCAAATTCCACAAGAACAATCTTAGTGATCGGCTTCTTGAGGGGAATGCTACAACTCCGTGCGATGAATTAATAGAACACAATGCAGTTTCTCAGAAAGCTTCTTTTCGGTTTTTATTGTAGGATATTTCCTTTTTCACCATAGCCCTCTATGGGCTTCCAAATATCACTTTGCAAATTCCACAAGAACAGTCTTATTGAATGGCTTCTTTAGGTGAAAGCTGTAACTCTGTGAGATGAATTAACAGAACACAAAGCAGTTTCTCAGAAAGCTTCTTTTCAGGTTTTATGTAGGATATTTCCTTTTTCACCATAGCCCTCTAAGGGCTTTCAAATATCACTTTGAAAATTCCACAAGAACAGTCTTAGGGAGAGGCTTCTTGAGGGGAAAGCTGTAACTCTGTGAGATGAATTAACAGAACACAAAGCAGTTTCTCAGAAAGCTTCCTTCCAGTTTTTAACTGAAGATATTTCATTTTTCACCATAGCCCTGCATGGACTTCCAAATAACACATTGCACATTCCAAAACAACTGTCTTAGGGAAAGGCTTCTTGGTGGGAAAGCTGTAACTGTGTGAGACGAATTCGCAGAACACAGAGCAGTTTCTCAGAAAGCCTCTTTCCCGTTTTTAACGGAAGATATTTCCTTTTCACCATAGCCCTCTATGGGCTTCCAAATATCACTTTGCAAATTACAGAAGAACAGTCTTAGCGAAAGGCTTCTTGAGGGGAGAGCTGTAACACTGTCTGATGAATTAACGGAAAACATCGCTGTTTCTCTGAAAGCTACTTTCCAGTTTTTAACTGAAGATATTCCCTTTTTCACCATAGCCCTCTATGGGCTTCCAAATATCACTTTGCAAATTACACAAGAACAGTCTTATCGAAAGGCTTCTGGAGGGGAAAGCTGTAACTCTGTGAGATGAATTAAAGAACACAAAGCAGTTTCTCAGAAAGCTTCTTCCCAGTTTTTAACGGAAGATAATTCCATTTTCACCATCGCCCTCTATGGGCTTCCAAATATCACTTTGCAAATTCCACAAGAACAGTCTTAGCGAAAGGCTTCATGAGGGGAAAGCAGTTACTCTGTGAGGTGAATTAACAGAACATGAAACAGTTTCTCAGAAAGTTTCTTTCCAATTTTTAACGGAAGATATTTCCTTTTACACCATAGCCATCTAAGGGCTTCCAAATATCACTTTGCCAATTCCACAAAAACAGTCTTAGCAAAGGGCTTGTTGAGGGGAAAGCTGTAACTCGGCGACATGAATTAACAGAACACAAAGTAGTTTCTCAGAAAGCTTCTTTCCCGTTTTTAACGGAAGATATTTCCTTTTTCACCGTAGCCCTCTATGGGCTTACAAATATAACTTTGCAAATTCCACAAGAACAGTCTTAGCGAAAGGCTTCTTGAGGGGATAGCTGTAAATCTGTGAGATGAATTAAGAGAACACAAAGCAGTTTCTCAGAAAGCTTCTTTCCAGTTTTTAACGGAAGATATTTCCTTTTTCACCATAGCCCTCTATGGGCTTCCAATTATCACTTTGCAAATTCCACAAGAACAGCCTTAGCAAAAGGCTTCTTGAAGGGAAAGCTGTAACTCAGAAAAAATCTTTCCTGTTTTTAACGGAAGATATTTTCTTTTTCACCATAGCCCTCTATGGGCTTCTGAATATCACTTTGCAAATTCCACAAGAACAGTCTTAGCGAAAGGCTTCTTGAGGGGAATGCTGTAATTCAGTGAGATGAATTAAGAGAACACAAAGCAATTTCTAGAAAGCTTCTTTCCGGTTTTTAACGGAAGATATTTCCTTTTTCATCATCGCCCTCTAAGGACTTACAAATATCACTTTGCAAATTCCATAATAAGAGCCTTAGTGAAAGGCTTCTTGAAGGGAAAGCAGTAACTCTGTGAGGTGAATTAACAGAACAGAAAGCAGTTTCTCAGAAAGCTTCCTTCGAGTTTTTAACTGAAGATATTTCCTTTTTCTCCGTAGCCGCCAATGCCTTCCAAATATCACTTTGCAAACTCCACAAGAACAGACTTAGCAAAAGGATTGTTGAAGGGAAAGCTGTAACTCTGTGAGATGAATTAACAGAACACAAAGCAGTTTCTCAGACAGCTTCTTTCCAGTTTTTAACTGAAGATAATTCCTTTTTCCATATAGCCCTCTATGGTCTTCCAAATATCACTTTGCAAATTCCACAAGAACAGCCTTAGCGAAAGGCCTCATGAAGGAAAAGCTGTAACTCTGTGAGTTGAATTAACCGAACACAAAGCAGTTTCTCAGAAAGCTTCTTTCCAGTTATTAAAGGAAGATATTGCCTTTTTCAAAATAGCCCTCTATGGGTTTCGAAATATCCCTTTGCAAATTCCACAAGAACAGTCTTAGCGAAAGGCTTCTTGAGGGGAATGCTGTAACTCTGTGAGATGAATTAACAGAACACAAAGCAGGCTCTCAGAAAGCTTCTTTCCAGTTTTTAACTGAAGATATTTCCATTCTCTCCATAGCCCTCTATGGGCTTCCAAATATCACTTTGCCAATTCCCCAAGAACAGCGTTAGCGAAAGGCTTCTTGAAGGGAAAGCTGTAACTCTGTGACATGAATTAACAGAACACAAAGCAGTTTCTCAGACTGCTTTTTTCCAGTTTTTAACTTAGGATATTTCCTTTTTCACCGTAGCCCTCTATGGGCTTCCAAATATCACTTTGCAAATTTCACAAGAAGAGTCTTAGCGAAACGCTTCTTGAGGGGAAAGCAGTAACTCAGAGAGATGAATTAAGAGAACACAAAGCAGTTTCTCAGAAAGTTTCTTTCCAGTTTTTAACGGAAGATATTTCCTTTTTCACCATAGCCCTCTATGGGCTTCCAAATATCTCTTTGCAAATTCCACAAGAACAGTCTTAGCGAAAGGCTTCTTGAGGGGAAAGCTGTAACTCTGTGAGATGAATTAACAGAACACAAAGCAGTTTCTCAGACAGCTTCTTTCCAGTTTTTAACTGAAGATATTCCTTTTTCACCATAGCCCTCTATGGGCTTCCAAATATCACCTTGCCAATTCCAAAAGAACAGGCTTAGCAAAAGGCTTCTTCAGGGGAATGCTGTAACTCTGTGAGATGAATTAACACAGAACAAAGCAGTTTCTCAGACTGCTTCTTTCTAGTTTTTAACTGAAGATATTTCCTTTTTCACCATAGCCCTCTATGGGCTCCAAATATCACTTTGTAAATACCCCAAGAACAGCCTTAGTGAAAGGCTTCGTGAAGGGAAATCTGTAACTCTGTTAGATGAATTAACAGAAAACAAAGCAGTTTCTCAGAAAGCTTCTTTCACGTTTTTAACGGAAGATATTTCCTTTTCCAACATAGCCCTCTAAGGGCTTACAAATATCATTTTGTAAATTCCACAAGAACAGCCTTAGCAAAAGGATTCTTGAAGGGAAAGCTGTAACTCTGTCAGATGAATTAACAGAAAACAAAGCAGTGTCTCAGAAAGCTTCTTTCCCGTTTTTAACGGAGGATATTTCCTTTTTCACCATAGCCCTCTAAGGGCTTACAAATATCACTTTGCAAATTCCAGAAGAACAGTCTTAGGGAAAGGCTTCTGGAGGGGAAAGCTGTAACTCAGTGAGTTAAATTAACAGAACACAAAGCAGTTTCTGAGAAAGTTCTTTCCAGTTTTTAACTGAAGAAATTTCCTTTTTCACCATAGTCCTCTTTGGGCTTCCAAATATCACTTTGCAAATCCCACAAGACCAGTCTTATCGAAAGGCTTCTTGAAGGGAAAGCTGTAATTCTGTGAGATGAATTATCAGAACACAAAGCAGTTTCTCAGAAATCTTCTTTCCAGTTTTTAACTGAAGATATTTCCTTTTTCACCGAAGCCCTCTAGGGGCTTCCAAATATCACTTTGCAAATTCCACAAAAACAAACTTAGCGAATGACTTCTGTAGGGGAATGCTGTAAGTCTGTTAGATAAATTAACAGAACACAAAGCAGTGTCTTAGAAATCTTCTTCCCAGTTTTTAACGGAAGATATTTCCTTTTTCTCCGTAGCCCACTATGGGCTTCCAAATATCACTTTGCAAATTCCACATAACAGACTTACCGAAAAGCTTCTTGAGAAGAAAACTGTAACCCTGTGAGATGAATTACCAGAACACAAAGCAGTTTCTCAGAAAGTTTCTTTCCAGTTTTTAACTGAAGATATTTCCTTTTTCATCATGGCCCTCTATGGGCTCCAAATATCACTTTGCAAATTGCACAAGAACAGTCTTAGCGAATGGCTTCTTGAGGGAAAATTTGTAACTCTGGGATACGAAATAAGAGAACACAAAGCAGTTCCTCAGAAAGCTTCTTTTCAGTTTTTATCTTAGGATATTTTCTTTATCACCATAGCTCTCTTTGGGCTTCCAAACATCATTTTGCAAATTCCACAAAACAGTCTTAGCGAAAGGCTTCTGGATGGGAAAGTTTTAACTCTGTGAGATGAATTAACAGAACACAAAGCAGTTTCTCAGAAAGCTTCTTTCCAGTTTTTAACTGAAGATATTTCCTTTTTCACCGTAGCCCTCTATGGGCTTCCAAATATCACATTGCAAATCACACAAGAACAGTCTTAACGAAAGACTTCTTGAGGGGAATGCTGTAACTCGGTTAGACTTATTAACAGAACACACGGCAGTATCTCAGAATGCTTCTTTCCAGTTTTTAACGGAAGATATTTCCTTTTTCACCATAGCCCTCTAAGGGCTTCCAAATATCACTTTGCAAATTCCAAAAGAGCAGTCTTATCGAAAGGCTTCTGGAGCGGAAGGCTGTAACTCTCTGAAATGAATTAACAGAACACAGAGCTGTTTCTCAGAAAGCTTCTTTGCAGTTTTCAACCGAAGAGATTTCCTTTTTCCCCTTAAGCCTCTATGGGTTTCCAAATATCACTTAGAAAATCACACAAGAACAGTCTTTGCGAAAGGCTTCTTGAGGGGAAAGCTGTATCTCGGTGAGATGTATTAACAGAACACACGGCAGTTTCACAGAATGCTTCTTCAGAGTTTTAACGGAAGATATTTCCTTTTTCACCATAGCCTTCTATGGGCTTCCATATATCACATTGCAAATTCCACAAGAACTGTCTTAACGAAAGGCTTCTAGAGGGGAAAGCTGTTACTCTGTGAGATGAATTTAAAGAACACAAAGCAGATTCTCAAAAATCTTCTTTCCAGTTTTAAACTGAAGATATTTCCTTTTCACCGTAGCCCCCTATGGGCTCCAAAATAACACTTTGCATATTCCAGAGGAACAGTCTTAGCGAAAGGCTTCTTGAGCGGAAAGCAGTAACTCTATGAGATGAATTAACAAAACACAAAGCAGTTTCTCAGAAATCTCCTTTCAACTTTTTAACTGAGGATATTTCCTTTTTCACTATAGCCCTCTAATGGCTTCCAAATATCACTTTGCAAATTCCACAAGAAGTGTCTTAGCGAAAGGCTTCTTGAGGGGAAAGCTGTATCTCCGTGATGTGAATTAACAGAACTCAAAGCAGTTTCTCAGAAAGCTTCTTTCCAGTTTTTAACTGAGGATATTTTCTTTGTCACCGTAGCCCTCTATGGTCGTCCAATTATCAGTTTGCAAATTCCACAAGAACAGTCTTCGCGAAAGGCGTCTTGAGGGAAAGCTGTAACACTGTGAGATGAATTAACAGATCACAAAGCAGTTTTTCAGAAATCTTCTTTCCAGTTTGTAACTGAAGATATTTCCTTTTTCACCATAGCCCTCTATGGGCTTCCAAATATCACTTTGCAAATTACACAAGAAGAGCCTTACAGAAAGGCTTCTTGAGGGGAAAGTTTAACTCTATAAGATAAATTAACAGAACACAAAGCAGTTTCTCAGAAAGCTTCTTTCTAGTTTCTAACAGAAGATATTTCTTCTTTCACCATAGCCCTCTATCGCCTTCCAAATATCACTATGCAAATTCCACAAGAACAGTCTTAGAGAAAGGCTTCTTGAGGGGAAAGATGTAACTCTGTGAGGTGAATTAACAGAACACAAAGCAGTTTCTCAGAAAGTTTCTTTCCAGTTTTTAACTGAAGATATTTCCTTTTTCATCATGGCCCTCTATGGGCTCCAAATATCACTTTGAAAATTCCACAAGAGCCGTCTTAGCGAATGGCTTCTTGAGGGAAAATTTGTAACTCTGGGATACGAAATAAGAGAACAGAAAGCAGTTCCTCAGAAAGCTTCTTTTCAGTTTTTATCTTAGGATATTTTCTTTTTCACCATAGCTCTCTTTGGGCTTCCAAACATCATTTTGCAAATTCCACAAGAACAGTCTTAGCGAAAGGCTTCTGGAGGGGAAAGTTTTAACTCTGTGAGATGAATTAACAGAACACAAAGCAGTTTCTCAGAAAGCTTCTTTCCAGTTTTTAACTGAAGATATTTCCTTTTTCACCGTAGCCCTCTATGGGCTTCCAAATATCACATTGCAAATCACACAAGAACAGTCTTAACGAAAGACTTCTTGAGGGGAATGCTGTAACTCGGTTAGACTTATTAACAGAACACACGGCAGTATCTCAGAATGCTTCTTTCCAGTTTTTAACGGAAGATATTTCCTTTTTCACCATAGCCCTCTAAGGGCTTCCAAATATCACTTTGCAAATTCCAAAAGAGCAGTCTTATCGAAAGGCTTCTGGAGCGGAAGGCTGTAACTCTCTGAAATGAATTAACAGAACACAGAGCTGTTTCTCAGAAAGCTTCTTTGCAGTTTTCAACCGAAGAGATTTCCTTTTTCCCCTTAAGCCTCTATGGGTTTCCAAATATCACTTAGAAAATCACACAAGAACAGTCTTTGCGAAAGGCTTCTTGAGGGGAAAGCTGTATCTCGGTGAGATGTATTAACAGAACACACGGCAGTTTCACAGAATGCTTCTTCAGAGTTTTAACGGAAGATATTTCCTTTTTCACCATAGCCTTCTATGGGCTTCCATATATCACATTGCAAATTCCACAAGAACTGTCTTAACGAAAGGCTTCTAGAGGGGAAAGCTGTTACTCTGTGAGATGAATTTAAAGAACACAAAGCAGATTCTCAAAAATCTTCTTTCCAGTTTTAAACTGAAGATATTTCCTTTTCACCGTAGCCCCCTATGGGCTCCAAAATAACACTTTGCATATTCCAGAGGAACAGTCTTAGCGAAAGGCTTCTTGAGCGGAAAGCAGTAACTCTATGAGATGAATTAACAAAACACAAAGCAGTTTCTCAGAAATCTCCTTTCAACTTTTTAACTGAGGATATTTCCTTTTTCACTATAGCCCTCTAATGGCTTCCAAATATCACTTTGCAAATTCCACAAGAAGTGTCTTAGCGAAAGGCTTCTTGAGGGGAAAGCTGTATCTCCGTGATGTGAATTAACAGAACTCAAAGCAGTTTCTCAGAAAGCTTCTTTCCAGTTTTTAACTGAGGATAATTTCTTTGTCACCATAGCCCTCTATGGTCGTCCAATTATCAGTTTGCAAATTCCACAAGAACAGTCTTCGCGAAAGGCGTCTTGAGGGAAAGCTGTAACACTGTGAGATGAATTAACAGATCACAAAGCAGTTTTTCAGAAATCTTCTTTCCAGTTTGCAACTGAAGATATTTCCTTTTTCACCATAGCCCTCTATGGGCTTCCAAATATCACTTTGCAAATTACACAAGAAGAGCCTTACAGAAAGGCTTCTTGAGGGGAAAGTTTATCTCTATAAGATAAATTAACAGAACACAAAGCAGTTTCTCAGAAAGCTTCTTTCCAGTTTTTAACAGAAGATATTTCTTCTTTCACCATATCCCTCTACCGCCTTCAAATATCACTACGCAAATTCCACAAGAACAGTCTTAGAGAAAGGCTTCTTGAGGGGAAAGATGTAACTCTGTGAGGTGAATTAACAGAACACAAAGCAGTTTCTCAGAAAGCTTCTTTTCAGTTTTTATCTTAGGATATTTCCGTTTTCACCATAGCCTTCTATGGGCTTCCAAATATCACTTTGAGAATTCCACAAGAGCCGTCTTAGTGAAAGGCTTTTTGAGGGGAAATCTGTAACTTTGTGAGATGAATTCACAGAACACAAACAGTTTCTTAGAAAGCTTATTTCCACATTTTAACTGAAGGTATTTTCTATTTCACCATAGCCCTCTTCTGGCTTCCAAATATCACCTTGAAAATAGCACAAGAACAGTCTTAGCGAAAGGTTTCTTGAGGGGAAAGCTGTATCTCTTTGAGATAAATTAACAGAACACAAAGCAGTTTCTCAGAAAGCTTTTTTCCAGATTTTAACTTAAGATATTTCCTTTTTCACCGTAGCCCTCTTTCGGCTCCCAAATATCAATTTGCAAATTGCACAAGAACAGTCGTAGTGAAAGGCTTCTTGAGGGGAAAGCTGTAACTATGTGAGATGAATTAACAGAACACAAAGCAGTTTCTCAGAAAGCTTCCTTCGAGTTTTTAACTGAAGATATTTCCTTTTTCACCATAGCCATCTAAGGGCTTCCAAATATCACTCTGAAAATTCCACAAGAGCAGTCTTATCGAAAGGCTTTTGGAGGGGAAAGCTGTAACTCGGTGAAATGAATTAACAGAACACAAAGCAGTTTCTCAAAAAGCTTTTTTCCAGTTTTTAACGGAAGATATTTTCCTTTTCACGGTAGACCTCTTTGGGCTTCCAAATATCACTTTGCAAATTCCACAAGAACAGTCTTACCGAAAGCCTTCTTGAGGGGAAAGCTGTAACTCTGTGAGATGAATTAACAGAACACAAAGCAGTTTCTCAGAAAGTCTCTTTCCAGTTGTTAACGGAAGATATTTCCTTTCTCACCAAAGCCCTCTATGGGCTTCTAGATATCACCTTGCAAATTCCACAAGAACAATCTTAGTGATCGGCTTCTTGAGGGGAATGCTACAACTCCGTGCGATGAATTAATAGAACACAATGCAGTTTCTCAGAAAGCTTCTTTTCGGTTTTTATTGTAGGATATTTCCTTTTTCACCATAGCCCTCTATGGGCTTCCAAATATCACTTTGCAAATTCCACAAGAACAGTCTTATTGAATGGCTTCTTTAGGTGAAAGCTGTAACTCTGTGAGATGAATTAACAGAACACAAAGCAGTTTCTCAGAAAGCTTCTTTTCAGGTTTTATGTAGGATATTTCCTTTTTCACCATAGCCCTCTAAGGGCTTTCAAATATCACTTTGAAAATTCCACAAGAACAGTCTTAGGGAGAGGCTTCTTGAGGGGAAAGCTGTAACTCTGTGAGATGAATTAACAGAACACAAAGCAGTTTCTCAGAAAGCTTCCTTCCAGTTTTTAACTGAAGATATTTCATTTTTCACCATAGCCCTGCATGGACTTCCAAATAACACATTGCACATTCCAAAACAACTGTCTTAGGGAAAGGCTTCTTGGTGGGAAAGCTGTAACTGTGTGAGACGAATTCGCAGAACACAGAGCAGTTTCTCAGAAAGCCTCTTTCCCGTTTTTAACGGAAGATATTTCCTTTTCACCATAGCCCTCTATGGGCTTCCAAATATCACTTTGCAAATTACAGAAGAACAGTCTTAGCGAAAGGCTTCTTGAGGGGAGAGCTGTAACACTGTCTGATGAATTAACGGAAAACATCGCTGTTTCTCTGAAAGCTACTTTCCAGTTTTTAACTGAAGATATTCCCTTTTTCACCATAGCCCTCTATGGGCTTCCAAATATCACTTTGCAAATTACACAAGAACAGTCTTATCGAAAGGCTTCTGGAGGGGAAAGCTGTAACTCTGTGAGATGAATTAAAGAACACAAAGCAGTTTCTCAGAAAGCTTCTTCCCAGTTTTTAACGGAAGATAATTCCATTTTCACCATCGCCCTCTATGGGCTTCCAAATATCACTTTGCAAATTCCACAAGAACAGTCTTAGCGAAAGGCTTCATGAGGGGAAAGCAGTAACTCTGTGAGATGAATTAACAGAACACGAAACAGTTTCTCAGAAAGTTTCTTTCCAATTTTTAACGGAAGATATTTCCTTTTACACCATAGCCATCTAAGGGCTTCGAAATATCACTTTGCCAATTCCACAAAAACAGTCTTAGCAAAAGGCTTGTTGAGGGGAAAGCTGTAACTCGGCGACATGAATTAACAGAACACAAAGTAGTTTCTCAGAAAGCTTCTTTCCCGTTTTTAACGGAAGATATTTCCTTTTTCACCGTAGCCCTCTATGGGCTTCCAAATATCTCTTTGCAAATTCCACAAGAACAGTCTTAGCGAAAGGCTTCTTGAGGGGATAGCTGTAAATCTGTGAGATGAATTAAGAGAACAAAAAGCAGTTTCTCAGAAAGCTTCTTTCCAGTTTTTAACGGAAGATATTTCCTTTTTCACCATAGCCCTCTATGGGCTTCCAATTATCACTTTGCAAATTCCACAAGAACAGCCTTAGCAAAAGGCTTCTTGAAGGGAAAGCTGTAACTCAGAAAAAATCTTTCCTGTTTTTAACGGAAGATATTTTCTTTTTCACCATAGCCCTCTATGGGCTTCTGAATATCACTTTGCAAATTCCACAAGAACAGTCTTAGCGAAAGGCTTCTTGAGGGGAATGCTGTAATTCAGTGAGATGAATTAAGAGAACACAAAGCAATTTCTAGAAAGCTTCTTTCCGGTTTTTAACGGAAGATATTTCCTTTTTCATCATCGCCCTCTAAGGACTTACAAATATCACTTTGCAAATTCCATAATAAGAGCCTTAGTGAAAGGCTTCTTGAAGGGAAAGCAGTAACTCTGTGAGGTGAATTAACAGAACAGAAAGCAGTTTCTCAGAAAGCTTCCTTCGAGTTTTTAACTGAAGATATTTCCTTTTTCTCCGTAGCCGCCAATGCCTTCCAAATATCACTTTGCAAACTCCACAAGAACAGACTTAGCAAAAGGATTGTTGAAGGGAAAGCTGTAACTCTGTGAGATGAATTAACAGAACACAAAGCAGTTTCTCAGACAGCTTCTTTCCAGTTTTTAACTGAAGATAATTCCTTTTTCCATATAGCCCTCTATGGTCTTCCAAATATCACTTTGCAAATTCCACAAGAACAGCCTTAGCGAAAGGCCTCATGAAGGAAAAGCTGTAACTCTGTGAGTTGAATTAACCGAACACAAAGCAGTTTCTCAGAAAGCTTCTTTCCAGTTATTAAAGGAAGATGTTGCCTTTTTCAAAATAGCCCTCTATGGGTTTCGAAATATCCCTTTGCAAATTCCACAAGAACAGTCTTAGCGAAAAGCTTCTTGAGGGGAATGCTGTAACTCTGTGAGATGAATTAACAGAACACAAAGCAGTCTCTCAGAAAGCTTCTTTCCAGTTTTTAACTGAAGATATTTCCATTCTCTCCATAGCCCTCTATGGGCTTCCAAATATCACTTTGCCAGGTCCCCAAGAACAGCCTTAGCGAAAGGCTTCTTGAAGGGAAATCTGTAACTCTGTGACATGAATTAACAGAACACAAAGCAGTTTCTCAGACAGCTTCTTTCCAGTTTTTAACTTAGGATATTTCCTTTTTCACCGTAGCCCTCTATGGGCTTCCAAATATCACTTTGCAAATATCACAAGAAGAGTCTTAGCGAAACGCTTCTTGAGGGGAAAGCAGTAACTCAGAGAGATGAATTAACAGAACACAAAGCAGTTTCTCAGAATGTTTCTTTCCAGTTTTTAACGGAAGATATTTCCTTTTTCACCATAGCCCTCTATGGGCTTCCAAATATCTCTTTGCAAATTCCACAAGAACAGTCTTAGCGAAAGGCTTATTGAGGGGAAATCTGTAACTCTGTGAGATGAGTTAACAGAACACAATGTAGTTTCAAAGAAAGCTTCTTTCCAGTTTTTAACGGAAGATATTTCCTTTTTCACCATAGCCCTCTATGGGCTTCCAAATATCACTTTGCAAATTCCACAAGAACAGTCTTAGCGAAAGGCTTCTTGAGGGGAAAGCTGTAACTCTGTGAGATGAATTAACAGAACACAAAGCAGTTTCTCAGACAGCTTCTTTCCAGTTTTTAACTGAAGATATTCCTTTTTCACCATAGCCCTCTATGGGCTTCCAAATATCACCTTGCCAATTCCAAAAGAACAGGCTTAGCAAAAGGCTTCTTCAGGGGAATGCTGTAACTCTGTGAGATGAATTAACACAGAACAAAGCAGTTTCTCAGACTGCTTCTTTCTAGTTTTTAACTGAAGATATTTCCTTTTTCACCATAGCCCTCTATGGGCTCCAAATATCACTTTGTAAATACCCCAAGAACAGCCTTAGTGAAAGGCTTCGTGAAGGGAAATCTGTAACTCTGTTAGATGAATTAACAGAAAACAAAGCAGTTTCTCAGAAAGCTTCTTTCACGTTTTTAACGGAAGATATTTCCTTTTCCAACATAGCCCTCTAAGGGCTTACAAATATCATTTTGTAAATTCCACAAGAACAGCCTTAGCAAAAGGATTCTTGAAGGGAAAGCTGTAACTCTGTCAGATGAATTAACAGAAAACAAAGCAGTGTCTCAGAAAGCTTCTTTCCCGTTTTTAACGGAGGATATTTCCTTTTTCACCATAGCCCTCTAAGGGCTTACAAATATCACTTTGCAAATTCCAGAAGAACAGTCTTAGGGAAAGGCTTCTGGAGGGGAAAGCTGTAACTCAGTGAGTTAAATTAACAGAACACAAAGCAGTTTCTGAGAAAGTTCTTTCCAGTTTTTAACTGAAGAAATTTCCTTTTTCACCATAGTCCTCTTTGGGCTTCCAAATATCACTTTGCAAATCCCACAAGACCAGTCTTATCGAAAGGCTTCTTGAAGGGAAAGCTGTAATTCTGTGAGATGAATTATCAGAACACAAAGCAGTTTCTCAGAAATCTTCTTTCCAGTTTTTAACTGAAGATATTTCCTTTTTCACCGAAGCCCTCTAGGGGCTTCCAAATATCACTTTGCAAATTCCACAAAAACAATCTTAGCGAATGACTTCTGTAGGGGAATGCTGTAAGTCTGTTAGATAAATTAACAGAACACAAAGCAGTGTCTTAGAAATCTTCTTCCCAGTTTTTAACGGAAGATATTTCCTTTTTCTCCGTAGCCCACTATGGGCTTCCAAATATCACTTTGCAAATTCCACATAACAGACTTACCGAAAAGCTTCTTGAGAAGAAAACTGTAACCCTGTGAGATGAATTACCAGAACACAAAGCAGTTTCTCAGAAAGTTTCTTTCCAGTTTTTAACTGAAGATATTTCCTTTTTCATCATGGCCCTCTATGGGCTCCAAATATCACTTTGCAAATTGCACAAGAACAGTCTTAGCGAATGGCTTCTTGAGGGAAAATTTGTAACTCTGGGATACGAAATAAGAGAACACAAAGCAGTTCCTCAGAAAGCTTCTTTTCAGTTTTTATCTTAGGATATTTTCTTTTTCACCATAGCTCTCTTTGGGCTTCCAAACATCATTTTGCAAATTCCACAAAACAGTCTTAGCGAAAGGCTTCTGGAGGGGAAAGTTTTAACTCTGTGAGATGAATTAACAGAACACAAAGCAGTTTCTCAGAAAGCTTCTTTCCAGTTTTTAACTGAAGATATTTCCTTTTTCACCGTAGCCCTCTATGGGCTTCCAAATATCACATTGCAAATCACACAAGAACAGTCTTAACGAAAGACTTCTTGAGGGGAATGCTGTAACTCGGTTAGACTTATTAACAGAACACACGGCAGTATCTCAGAATGCTTCTTTCCAGTTTTTAACGGAAGATATTTCCTTTTTCACCATAGCCCTCTAAGGGCTTCCAAATATCACTTTGCAAATTCCAAAAGAGCAGTCTTATCGAAAGGCTTCTGGAGCGGAAGGCTGTAACTCTCTGAAATGAATTAACAGAACACAGAGCTGTTTCTCAGAAAGCTTCTTTGCAGTTTTCAACCGAAGAGATTTCCTTTTTCCCCTTAAGCCTCTATGGGTTTCCAAATATCACTTAGAAAATCACACAAGAACAGTCTTTGCGAAAGGCTTCTTGAGGGGAAAGCTGTATCTCGGTGAGATGTATTAACAGAACACACGGCAGTTTCACAGAATGCTTCTTCAGAGTTTTAACGGAAGATATTTCCTTTTTCACCATAGCCTTCTATGGGCTTCCATATATCACATTGCAAATTCCACAAGAACTGTCTTAACGAAAGGCTTCTAGAGGGGAAAGCTGTTACTCTGTGAGATGAATTTAAAGAACACAAAGCAGATTCTCAAAAATCTTCTTTCCAGTTTTAAACTGAAGATATTTCCTTTTCACCGTAGCCCCCTATGGGCTCCAAAATAACACTTTGCATATTCCAGAGGAACAGTCTTAGCGAAAGGCTTCTTGAGCGGAAAGCAGTAACTCTATGAGATGAATTAACAAAACACAAAGCAGTTTCTCAGAAATCTCCTTTCAACTTTTTAACTGAGGATATTTCCTTTTTCACTATAGCCCTCTAATGGCTTCCAAATATCACTTTGCAAATTCCACAAGAAGTGTCTTAGCGAAAGGCTTCTTGAGGGGAAAGCTGTATCTCCGTGATGTGAATTAACAGAACTCAAAGCAGTTTCTCAGAAAGCTTCTTTCCAGTTTTTAACTGAGGATATTTTCTTTGTCACCGTAGCCCTCTATGGTCGTCCAATTATCAGTTTGCAAATTCCACAAGAACAGTCTTCGCGAAAGGCGTCTTGAGGGAAAGCTGTAACACTGTGAGATGAATTAACAGATCACAAAGCAGTTTTTCAGAAATCTTCTTTCCAGTTTGTAACTGAAGATATTTCCTTTTTCACCATAGCCCTCTATGGGCTTCCAAATATCACTTTGCAAATTACACAAGAAGAGCCTTACAGAAAGGCTTCTTGAGGGGAAAGTTTAACTCTATAAGATAAATTAACAGAACACAAAGCAGTTTCTCAGAAAGCTTCTTTCTAGTTTCTAACAGAAGATATTTCTTCTTTCACCATAGCCCTCTATCGCCTTCCAAATATCACTATGCAAATTCCACAAGAACAGTCTTAGAGAAAGGCTTCTTGAGGGGAAAGATGTAACTCTGTGAGGTGAATTAACAGAACACAAAGCAGTTTCTCAGAAAGTTTCTTTCCAGTTTTTAACTGAAGATATTTCCTTTTTCATCATGGCCCTCTATGGGCTCCAAATATCACTTTGCAAATTGCACAAGAACAGTCTTAGCGAATGGCTTCTTGAGGGAAAATTTGTAACTCTGGGATACGAAATAAGAGAACAGAAAGCAGTTCCTCAGAAAGCTTCTTTTCAGTTTTTATCTTAGGATATTTTCTTTTTCACCATAGCTCTCTTTGGGCTTCCAAACATCATTTTGCAAATTCCACAAGAACAGTCTTAGCGAAAGGCTTCTGGAGGGGAAAGTTTTAACTCTGTGAGATGAATTAACAGAACACAAAGCAGTTTCTCAGAAAGCTTCTTTCCAGTTTTTAACTGAAGATATTTCCTTTTTCACCGTAGCCCTCTATGGGCTTCCAAATATCACATTGCAAATCACACAAGAACAGTCTTAACGAAAGACTTCTTGAGGGGAATGCTGTAACTCGGTTAGACTTATTAACAGAACACACGGCAGTATCTCAGAATGCTTCTTTCCAGTTTTTAACGGAAGATATTTCCTTTTTCACCATAGCCCTCTAAGGGCTTCCAAATATCACTTTGCAAATTCCAAAAGAGCAGTCTTATCGAAAGGCTTCTGGAGCGGAAGGCTGTAACTCTCTGAAATGAATTAACAGAACACAGAGCTGTTTCTCAGAAAGCTTCTTTGCAGTTTTCAACCGAAGAGATTTCCTTTTTCCCCTTAAGCCTCTATGGGTTTCCAAATATCACTTAGAAAATCACACAAGAACAGTCTTTGCGAAAGGCTTCTTGAGGGGAAAGCTGTATCTCGGTGAGATGTATTAACAGAACACACGGCAGTTTCACAGAATGCTTCTTCAGAGTTTTAACGGAAGATATTTCCTTTTTCACCATAGCCTTCTATGGGCTTCCATATATCACATTGCAAATTCCACAAGAACTGTCTTAACGAAAGGCTTCTAGAGGGGAAAGCTGTTACTCTGTGAGATGAATTTAAAGAACACAAAGCAGATTCTCAAAAATCTTCTTTCCAGTTTTAAACTGAAGATATTTCCTTTTCACCGTAGCCCCCTATGGGCTCCAAAATAACACTTTGCATATTCCAGAAGAACAGTCTTAGCGAAAGGCTTCTTGAGCGGAAAGCAGTAACTCTATGAGATGAATTAACAAAACACAAAGCAGTTTCTCAGAAATCTCCTTTCAACTTTTTAACTGAGGATATTTCCTTTTTCACTATAGCCCTCTAATGGCTTCCAAATATCACTTTGCAAATTCCACAAGAAGTGTCTTAGCGAAAGGCTTCTTGAGGGGAAAGCTGTATCTCCGTGATGTGAATTAACAGAACTCAAAGCAGTTTCTCAGAAAGCTTCTTTCCAGTTTTTAACTGAGGATAATTTCTTTGTCACCATAGCCCTCTATGGTCGTCCAATTATCAGTTTGCAAATTCCACAAGAACAGTCTTCGCGAAAGGCGTCTTGAGGGAAAGCTGTAACACTGTGAGATGAATTAACAGATCACAAAGCAGTTTTTCAGAAATCTTCTTTCCAGTTTGTAACTGAAGATATTTCCTTTTTCACCATAGCCCTCTATGGGCTTCCAAATATCACTTTGCAAATTACACAAGAAGAGCCTTACAGAAAGGCTTCTTGAGGGGAAAGTTTATCTCTATAAGATAAATTAACAGAACACAAAGCAATTTCTCAGAAAGCTTCTTTCCAGTTTTTAACAGAAGATATTTCTTCTTTCACCATAGCCCTCTACCGCCTTCAAATATCACTATGCAAATTCCACAAGAACAGTCTTAGAGAAAGGCTTCTTGAGGGGAAAGATGTAACTCTGTGAGGTGAATTAACAGAACACAAAGCAGTTTCTCAGAAAGCTTCTTTTCAGTTTTTATCTTAGGATATTTCCGTTTTCACCATAGCCTTCTATGGGCTTCCAAATATCACTTTGAAAATTCCACAAGAGCCGTCTTAGTGAAAGGCTTTTTGAGGGGAAATCTGTAACACTGTGAGATGAATTCACAGAACACAAACAGTTTCTTAGAAAGCTTATTTCCACATTTTAACTGAAGGTATTTTCTATTTCACCATAGCCCTCTTCTGGCTTCCAAATATCACCTTGAAAATAGCACAAGAACAGTCTTAGCGAAAGGTTTCTTGAGGGGAAAGCTGTATCTCTTTGAGATAAATTAACAGAACACAAAGCAGTTTCTCAGAAAGCTTTTTTCCAGATTTTAACTTAAGATATTTCCTTTTTCACCGTAGCCCTCTTTCGGCTCCCAAATATCAATTTGCAAATTGCACAAGAACAGTCGTAGTGAAAGGCTTCTTGAGGGGAAAGCTGTAACTATGTGAGATGAATTAACAGAACACAAAGCAGTTTCTCAGAAAGCTTCCTTCGAGTTTTTAACTGAAGATATTTCCTTTTTCACCATAGCCATCTAAGGGCTTCCAAATATCACTCTGAAAATTCCACAAGAGCAGTCTTATCGAAAGGCTTTTGGAGGGGAAAGCTGTAACTCGGTGAAATGAATTAACAGAACACAAAGCAGTTTCTCAAAAAGCTTTTTTCCAGTTTTTAACGGAAGATATTTTCCTTTTCACGGTAGACCTCTTTGGGCTTCCAAATATCACTTTGCAAATTCCACAAGAACAGTTTTACCGAAAGCCTTCTTGAGGGGAAAGCTGTAACTCTGTGAGATGAATTAACAGAACACAAAGCAGTTTCTCAGAAAGTCTCTTTCCAGTTTTTAACGGAAGATATTTCCTTTCTCACCAAAGCCCTCTATGGGCTTCTAGATATCACCTTGCAAATTCCACAAGAACAATCTTAGTGATCGGCTTCTTGAGGGGAATGCTACAACTCCGTGCGATGAATTAATAGAACACAATGCAGTTTCTCCGAAAGCTTCTTTTGGTTTTTATTGTAGGATATTTCCTTTTTCACCATAGCCCTCTATATGCTTCCAAATATCACTTTGCAATTCCACAAGAACAGTCTTATTGAATGGCTTCTTTAGGTGAAAGCTGTAACTCTGTGAGATGAATTAACAGAACACAAAGCAGTTTCTCAGAAAGTCTCTTTCCAGTTGTTAACGGAAGATATTTCCTTTCTCACCAAAGCCCTCTATGGGCTTCTAGATATCACCTTGCAAATTCCACAAGAACAATCTTAGTGATCGGCTCCTTGAGGGGAATGCTACAACTCCGTGCGATGAATTAATAGAACACAATGCAGTTTCTCAGAAAGCTTCTTTTCGGTTTTTATTGTAGGATATTTCCTTTTTCACCATAGCCCTCTATGGGCTTCCAAATATCACTTTGCAAATTCCACAAGAACAGTCTTATTGAATGGCTTCTTTAGGTGAAAGCTGTAACTCTGTGAGATGAATTAACAGAACACAAAGCAGTTTCTCAGAAAGCTTCTTTTCAGGTTTTATGTAGGATATTTCCTTTTTCACCATAGCCCTCTAAGGGCTTTCAAATATCACTTTGAAAATTCCACAAGAACAGTCTTAGGGAGAGGCTTCTTGAGGGGAAAGCTGTAACTCTGTGAGATGAATTAACAGAACACAAAGCAGTTTCTCAGAAAGCTTCCTTCCAGTTTTTAACTGAAGATATTTCATTTTTCACCATAGCCCTGCATGGACTTCCAAATAACACATTGCACATTCCAAAACAACTGTCTTAGGGAAAGGCTTCTTGGTGGGAAAGCTGTAACTGTGTGAGACGAATTCGCAGAACACAGAGCAGTTTCTCAGAAAGCCTCTTTCCCGTTTTTAACGGAAGATATTTCCTTTTCACCATAGCCCTCTATGGGCTTCCAAATATCACTTTGCAAATTACAGAAGAACAGTCTTAGCGAAAGGCTTCTTGAGGGGAGAGCTGTAACACTGTCTGATGAATTAACGGAAAACATCGCTGTTTCTCTGAAAGCTACTTTCCAGTTTTTAACTGAAGATATTCCCTTTTTCACCATAGCCCTCTATGGGCTTCCAAATATCACTTTGCAAATTACACAAGAACAGTCTTATCGAAAGGCTTCTGGAGGGGAAAGCTGTAACTCTGTGAGATGAATTAAAGAACACAAAGCAGTTTCTCAGAAAGCTTCTTCCCAGTTTTTAACGGAAGATAATTCCATTTTCACCATCGCCCTCTATGGGCTTCCAAATATCACTTTGCAAATTCCACAAGAACAGTCTTAGCGAAAGGCTTCATGAGGGGAAAGCAGTTACTCTGTGAGGTGAATTAACAGAACATGAAACAGTTTCTCAGAAAGTTTCTTTCCAATTTTTAACGGAAGATATTTCCTTTTACACCATAGCCATCTAAGGGCTTCCAAATATCACTTTGCCAATTCCACAAAAACAGTCTTAGCAAAGGGCTTGTTGAGGGGAAAGCTGTAACTCGGCGACATGAATTAACAGAACACAAAGTAGTTTCTCAGAAAGCTTCTTTCCCGTTTTTAACGGAAGATATTTCCTTTTTCACCGTAGCCCTCTATGGGCTTACAAATATAACTTTGCAAATTCCACAAGAACAGTCTTAGCGAAAGGCTTCTTGAGGGGATAGCTGTAAATCTGTGAGATGAATTAAGAGAACACAAAGCAGTTTCTCAGAAAGCTTCTTTCCAGTTTTTAACGGAAGAGATTTCCTTTTTCACCATAGCCCTCTATGGGCTTCCAGTTATCACTTTGCAAATTCCACAAGAACAGCCTTAGCAAAAGGCTTCTTGAAGGGAAAGCTGTAACTCAGAAAAAATCTTTCCTGTTTTTAACGGAAGATATTTTCTTTTTCACCATAGCCCTCTATGGGCTTCTGAATATCACTTTGCAAATTCCACAAGAACAGTCTTAGCGAAAGGCTTCTTGAGGGGAATGCTGTAATTCAGTGAGATGAATTAAGAGAACACAAAGCAATTTCTAGAAAGCTTCTTTCCGGTTTTTAACGGAAGATATTTCCTTTTTCATCATCGCCCTCTAAGGACTTACAAATATCACTTTGCAAATTCCATAATAAGAGCCTTAGTGAAAGGCTTCTTGAAGGGAAAGCAGTAACTCTGTGAGGTGAATTAACAGAACAGAAAGCAGTTTCTCAGAAAGCTTCCTTCGAGTTTTTATCTGAAGATATTTCCTTTTTCTCCGTAGCCGACAATGGCTTCCAAATATCACTTTGCAAACTCCACAAGAACAGACTTAGCAAAAGGATTGTTGAAGGGAAAGCTGTAACTCTGTGAGATGAATTAACAGAACACAAAGCAGTTTCTCAGACAGCTTCTTTCCAGTTTTTAACTGAAGATAATTCCTTTTTCCATATAGCCCTCTATGGTCTTCCAAATATCACTTTGCAAATTCCACAAGAACAGCCTTAGCGAAAGGCCTCATGAAGGAAAAGCTGTAACTCTGTGAGTTGAATTAACCGAACACAAAGCAGTTTCTCAGAAAGCTTCTTTCCAGTTATTAAAGGAAGATATTGCCTTTTTCAAAATAGCCCTCTATGGGTTTCGAAATATCCCTTTGCAAATTCCACAAGAACAGTCTTAGCGAAAGGCTTCTTGAGGGGAATGCTGTAACTCTGTGAGATGAATTAACAGAACACAAAGCAGGCTCTCAGAAAGCTTCTTTCCAGTTTTTAACTAAAGATATTTCCATTCTCTCCATAGCCCTCTATGGGCTTCCAAATATCACTTTGCCAATTCCCCAAGAACAGCGTTAGCGAAAGGCTTCTTGAAGGGAAAGCTGTAAATCTGTGACATGAATTAACAGAACACAAAGCAGTTTCTCAGACTGCCTCTTTCCAGTTTTTAACTTAGGATATTTCCTTTTTCACCGTAGCCCTCTATGGGCTTCCAAATATCACTTTGCAAATTTCACAAGAAGAGTCTTAGCGAAACGCTTCTTGAGGGGAAAGCAGTAACTCAGAGAGATGAATTAACAGAACACAAAGCAGTTTCTCAGAAAATTTCTTTCCAGTTTTTAACGGAAGATACTTCCTTTTTCACCATAGCCCTCTATGGGCTTCCAAATATCTCTTTGTAAATTCCACAAGAACAGTCTTAGCGAAAGGCTTCTTGAGGGGAAAGCTGTAACTCTGTGAGATGAATTAACAGAACACAAAGCAGTTTCTCAGACAGCTTCTTTCCAGTTTTTAACTGAAGATATTCCTTTTTCACCATAGCCCTCTATGGGCTTCCAAATATCACCTTGCCAATTCCAAAAGAACAGGCTTAGCAAAAGGCTTCTTCAGGGGAATGCTGTAACTCTGTGAGATGAATTAACACAGAACAAAGCAGTTTCTCAGACTGCTTCTTTCTAGTTTTTAACTGAAGATATTTCCTTTTTCACCATAGCCCTCTATGGGCTCCAAATATCACTTTGTAAATACCCCAAGAACAGCCTTAGTGAAAGGCTTCGTGAAGGGAAATCTGTAACTCTGTTAGATGAATTAACAGAAAACAAAGCAGTTTCTCAGAAAGCTTCTTTCACGTTTTTAACGGAAGATATTTCCTTTTCCAACATAGCCCTCTAAGGGCTTACAAATATCATTTTGTAAATTCCACAAGAACAGCCTTAGCAAAAGGATTCTTGAAGGGAAAGCTGTAACTCTGTCAGATGAATTAACAGAAAACAAAGCAGTGTCTCAGAAAGCTTCTTTCCCGTTTTTAACGGAGGATATTTCCTTTTTCACCATAGCCCTCTAAGGGCTTACAAATATCACTTTGCAAATTCCAGAAGAACAGTCTTAGGGAAAGGCTTCTGGAGGGGAAAGCTGTAACTCAGTGAGTTAAATTAACAGAACACAAAGCAGTTTCTGAGAAAGTTCTTTCCAGTTTTTAACTGAAGAAATTTCCTTTTTCACCATAGTCCTCTTTGGGCTTCCAAATATCACTTTGCAAATCCCACAAGACCAGTCTTATCGAAAGGCTTCTTGAAGGGAAAGCTGTAATTCTGTGAGATGAATTATCAGAACACAAAGCAGTTTCTCAGAAATCTTCTTTCCAGTTTTTAACTGAAGATATTTCCTTTTTCACCGAAGCCCTCTAGGGGCTTCCAAATATCACTTTGCAAATTCCACAAAAACAAACTTAGCGAATGACTTCTGTAGGGGAATGCTGTAAGTCTGTTAGATAAATTAACAGAACACAAAGCAGTGTCTTAGAAATCTTCTTCCCAGTTTTTAACGGAAGATATTTCCTTTTTCTCCGTAGCTCACTATGGGCTTCCAAATATCACTTTGCAAATTCCACATAACAGAATTACCGAAAAGCTTCTTGAGAAGAAAACAGTAACCCTGTGAGATGAATTACCAGAACACAAAGCAGTTTCTCAGAAAGTTTCTTTCCAGTTTTTAACTGAAGATATTTCCTTTTTCATCATGACCCTCTATGGGCTCCAAATATCACTTTGCAAATTGCACAAGAAGAGTCTTAGCGAATGGCTTCTTGAGGGAAAATTTGTAACTCTGGGATACGAAATAAGAGAACACAAAGCAGTTCCTCAGAAAGCTTCTTTTCAGTTTTTATCTTAGGATATTTTCTTTTTCACCATAGCTCTCTTTGGGCTTCCAAACATCATTTTGCAAATTCCACAAGAACAGTCTTAGCGAAAGGCTTCTGGAGGGGAAAGTTTTAACTCTGTGAGATGAATTAACAGAACACAAAGCAGTTTCTCAGAAAGCTTCTTTCCAGTTTTTAACTGAAGATATTTCCTTTTTCACCGTAGCCCTCTATGGGCTTCCAAATATCACATTGCAAATCACACAAGAACAGTCTTAACGAAAGACTTCTTGAGGGGAATGCTGTAACTCGGTTAGACTTATTAACAGAACACACAGCAGTATCTCAGAATGCTTCTTTCCAGTTTTTAACGGAAGATATTCCCTTTTTCACCATAGCCCTCTAAGGGCTTCCAAATATCACTTTGCAAATTCCAAAAGAGCAGTCTTATCGAAAGGCTTCTGGAGCGGAAGGCTGTAACTCTCTGAAATGAATTAACAGAACACAGAGCTGTTTCTCAGAAAGCTTCTTTGCAGTTTTCAACCGAAGAGATTTCCTTTTTCCCCTTAAGCCTCTATGGGTTTCCAAATATCACTTAGAAAATCACACAAGAACAGTCTTTGCGAAAGGCTTCTTGAGGGGAAAGCTGTATCTCGGTGAGATGTATTAACAGAACACACGGCAGTTTCACAGAATGCTTCTTCAGAGTTTTAACGGAAGATATTTCCTTTTTCACCATAGCCTTCTATGGGCTTCCATATATCACATTGCAAATTCCACAAGAACTGTCTTAACGAAAGGCTTCTAGAGGGGAAAGCTGTTACTCTGTGAGATGAATTTAAAGAACACAAAGCAGATTCTCAAAAATCTTCTTTCCAGTTTTAAACTGAAGATATTTCCTTTTCACCGTAGCCCCCTATGGGCTCCAAAATAACACTTTGCATATTCCAGAGGAACAGTCTTAGCGAAAGGCTTCTTGAGCGGAAAGCAGTAACTCTATGAGATGAATTAACAAAACACAAAGCAGTTTCTCAGAAATCTCCTTTCAACTTTTTAACTGAGGATATTTCCTTTTTCACTATAGCCCTCTAATGGCTTCCAAATATCACTTTGCAAATTCCACAAGAAGTGTCTTAGCGAAAGGCTTCTTGAGGGGAAAGCTGTATCTCCGTGATGTGAATTAACAGAACTCAAAGCAGTTTCTCAGAAAGCTTCTTTCCAGTTTTTAACTGAGGATAATTTCTTTGTCACCATAGCCCTCTATGGTCGTCCAATTATCAGTTTGCAAATTCCACAAGAACAGTCTTCGCGAAAGGCGTCTTGAGGGAAAGCTGTAACACTGTGAGATGAATTAACAGATCACAAAGCAGTTTTTCAGAAATCTTCTTTCCAGTTTGCAACTGAAGATATTTCCTTTTTCACCATAGCCCTCTATGGGCTTCCAAATATCACTTTGCAAATTACACAAGAAGAGCCTTACAGAAAGGCTTCTTGAGGGGAAAGTTTATCTCTATAAGATAAATTAACAGAACACAAAGCAGTTTCTCAGAAAGCTTCTTTCCAGTTTTTAACAGAAGATATTTCTTCTTTCACCATATCCCTCTACCGCCTTCAAATATCACTACGCAAATTCCACAAGAACAGTCTTAGAGAAAGGCTTCTTGAGGGGAAAGATGTAACTCTGTGAGGTGAATTAACAGAACACAAAGCAGTTTCTCAGAAAGCTTCTTTTCAGTTTTTATCTTAGGATATTTCCGTTTTCACCATAGCCTTCTATGGGCTTCCAAATATCACTTTGAGAATTCCACAAGAGCCGTCTTAGTGAAAGGCTTTTTGAGGGGAAATCTGTAACTTTGTGAGATGAATTCACAGAACACAAACAGTTTCTTAGAAAGCTTATTTCCACATTTTAACTGAAGGTATTTTCTATTTCACCATAGCCCTCTTCTGGCTTCCAAATATCACCTTGAAAATAGCACAAGAACAGTCTTAGCGAAAGGTTTCTTGAGGGGAAAGCTGTATCTCTTTGAGATAAATTAACAGAACACAAAGCAGTTTCTCAGAAAGCTTTTTTCCAGATTTTAACTTAAGATATTTCCTTTTTCACCGTAGCCCTCTTTCGGCTCCCAAATATCAATTTGCAAATTGCACAAGAACAGTCGTAGTGAAAGGCTTCTTGAGGGGAAAGCTGTAACTATGTGAGATGAATTAACAGAACACAAAGCAGTTTCTCAGAAAGCTTCCTTCGAGTTTTTAACTGAAGATATTTCCTTTTTCACCATAGCCATCTAAGGGCTTCCAAATATCACTCTGAAAATTCCACAAGAGCAGTCTTATCGAAAGGCTTTTGGAGGGGAAAGCTGTAACTCGGTGAAATGAATTAACAGAACACAAAGCAGTTTCTCAAAAAGCTTTTTTCCAGTTTTTAACGGAAGATATTTTCCTTTTCACGGTAGACCTCTTTGGGCTTCCAAATATCACTTTGCAAATTCCACAAGAACAGTCTTACCGAAAGCCTTCTTGAGGGGAAAGCTGTAACTCTGTGAGATGAATTAACAGAACACAAAGCAGTTTCTCAGAAAGTCTCTTTCCAGTTGTTAACGGAAGATATTTCCTTTCTCACCAAAGCCCTCTATGGGCTTCTAGATATCACCTTGCAAATTCCACAAGAACAATCTTAGTGATCGGCTTCTTGAGGGGAATGCTACAACTCCGTGCGATGAATTAATAGAACACAATGCAGTTTCTCAGAAAGCTTCTTTTCGGTTTTTATTGTAGGATATTTCCTTTTTCACCATAGCCCTCTATGGGCTTCCAAATATCACTTTGCAAATTCCACAAGAACAGTCTTATTGAATGGCTTCTTTAGGTGAAAGCTGTAACTCTGTGAGATGAATTAACAGAACACAAAGCAGTTTCTCAGAAAGCTTCTTTTCAGGTTTTATGTAGGATATTTCCTTTTTCACCATAGCCCTCTAAGGGCTTTCAAATATCACTTTGAAAATTCCACAAGAACAGTCTTAGGGAGAGGCTTCTTGAGGGGAAAGCTGTAACTCTGTGAGATGAATTAACAGAACACAAAGCAGTTTCTCAGAAAGCTTCCTTCCAGTTTTTAACTGAAGATATTTCATTTTTCACCATAGCCCTGCATGGACTTCCAAATAACACATTGCACATTCCAAAACAACTGTCTTAGGGAAAGGCTTCTTGGTGGGAAAGCTGTAACTGTGTGAGACGAATTCGCAGAACACAGAGCAGTTTCTCAGAAAGCCTCTTTCCCGTTTTTAACGGAAGATATTTCCTTTTCACCATAGCCCTCTATGGGCTTCCAAATATCACTTTGCAAATTACAGAAGAACAGTCTTAGCGAAAGGCTTCTTGAGGGGAGAGCTGTAACACTGTCTGATGAATTAACGGAAAACATCGCTGTTTCTCTGAAAGCTACTTTCCAGTTTTTAACTGAAGATATTCCCTTTTTCACCATAGCCCTCTATGGGCTTCCAAATATCACTTTGCAAATTACACAAGAACAGTCTTATCGAAAGGCTTCTGGAGGGGAAAGCTGTAACTCTGTGAGATGAATTAAAGAACACAAAGCAGTTTCTCAGAAAGCTTCTTCCCAGTTTTTAACGGAAGATAATTCCATTTTCACCATCGCCCTCTATGGGCTTCCAAATATCACTTTGCAAATTCCACAAGAACAGTCTTAGCGAAAGGCTTCATGAGGGGAAAGCAGTTACTCTGTGAGGTGAATTAACAGAACACGAAACAGTTTCTCAGAAAGTTTCTCTCCAATTTTTAACGGAAGATATTTCCTTTTACACCATAGCCATCTAAGGGCTTCCAAATATCACTTTGCCAATTCCACAAAAACAGTCTTAGCAAAGGGCTTGTTGAGGGGAAAGCTGTAACTCGGCGACATGAATTAACAGAACACAAAGTAGTTTCTCAGAAAGCTTCTTTCCCGTTTTTAACGGAAGATATTTCCTTTTTCACCGTAGCCCTCTATGGGCTTACAAATATAACTTTGCAAATTCCACAAGAACAGTCTTAGCGAAAGGCTTCTTGAGGGGATAGCTGTAAATCTGTGAGATGAATTAAGAGAACACAAAGCAGTTTCTCAGAAAGCTTCTTTCCAGTTTTTAACGGAAGAGATTTCCTTTTTCACCATAGCCCTCTATGGGCTTCCAATTATCACTTTGCAAATTCCACAAGAACAGCCTTAGCAAAAGGCTTCTTGAAGGGAAAGCTGTAACTCAGAAAAAATCTTTCCTGTTTTTAACGGAAGATATTTTCTTTTTCACCATAGCCCTCTATGGGCTTCTGAATATCACTTTGCAAATTCCACAAGAACAGTCTTAGCGAAAGGCTTCTTGAGGGGAATGCTGTAATTCAGTGAGATGAATTAAGAGAACACAAAGCAATTTCTAGAAAGCTTCTTTCCGGTTTTTAACGGAAGATATTTCCTTTTTCATCATCGCCCTCTAAGGACTTACAAATATCACTTTGCAAATTCCATAATAAGAGCCTTAGTGAAAGGCTTCTTGAAGGGAAAGCAGTAACTCTGTGAGGTGAATTAACAGAACAGAAAGCAGTTTCTCAGAAAGCTTCCTTCGAGTTTTTAACTGAAGATATTTCCTTTTTCTCCGTAGCCGCCAATGGCTTCCAAATATCACTTTGCAAACTCCACAAGAACAGACTTAGCAAAAGGATTGTTGAAGGGAAAGCTGTAACTCTGTGAGATGAATTAACAGAACACAAAGCAGTTTCTCAGACAGCTTCTTTCCAGTTTTTAACTGAAGATAATTCCTTTTTCCATATAGCCCTCTATGGTCTTCCAAATATCACTTTGCAAATTCCACAAGAACAGCCTTAGCGAAAGGCCTCATGAAGGAAAAGCTGTAACTCTGTGAGTTGAATTAACCGAACACAAAGCAGTTTCTCAGAAAGCTTCTTTCCAGTTATTAAAGGAAGATATTGCCTTTTTCAAAATAGCTCTCTATGGGTTTCGAAATATCCCTTTGCAAATTCCACAAGAACATTCTTAGCGAAAGGCTTCTTGAGGGGAATGCTGTAACTCTGTGAGATGAATTAACAGAACACAAAGCAGGCTCTCAGAAAGCTTCTTTCCAGTTTTTAACTGAAGATATTTCCATTCTCTCCATAGCCCTCTATGGGCTTCCAAATATCACTTTGCCAATTCCCCAAGAACAGCCTTAGCGAAAGGCTTCTTGAAGGGAAAGCTGTAACTCTGTGACATGAATTAACAGAACACAAAGCAGTTTCTCAGACAGCTTCTTTCCAGTTTTTAACTTAGGATATTTCCTTTTTCACCGTAGCCCTCTATGGGCTTCCAAATATCACTTTGCAAATTTCACAAGAAGAGTCTTAGCGAAAGGCTTTTTGAGGGGAAAGCAGTAACTCAGAGAGATGAATTAACAGAACACAAAGCAGTTTCTCAGAAAGTTTCTTTCCAGTTTTTAACGGAAGATATTTCCTTTTTCACCATAGCCCTCTATGGGCTTCCAAATATCTCTTTGCAAATTCCACAAGAACAGTCTTAGCGAAAGGCTTTTTTGAGGGGAAATCTGTAACTCTTTGAGATGAATTAACAGAACACAATGTAGTTTCAAAGAAAGCTTCTTTCCAGTTTTTAACGGAAGATATTTCCTTTTTCACCATAGCACTCTATGGGCTTCCAAATATCACTTTGCAAATTCCACAAGAACAGTCTTACCGAAAGGCTTCTTGAGGGGAAAGCTGTAACTCTGTGAGATGAATTAACAGAACACAAAGCAGTTTCTCAGACAGCTTCTTTCCAGTTTTTAACTGAAGATATTCCTTTTTCACCGTAGCCCTCTATGCGCTTCCAAATATCACCTTGCCAATTCCAAAAGAACAGGCTTAGCAAAAGGCTTCTTCAGGGGAATGCTGTAACTCTGTGAGATGAATTAACACAGAACAAAGCAGTTTCTCAGACTGCTTCTTTCTAGTTTTTAACTGTAGATATTTCCTTTTTCACCATAGCCCTCTATGGGCTCCAAATATCACTTTGTAAATACCCCAAGAACAGCCTTAGTGAAAGGCTTCGTGAAGGGAAATCTGTAACTCTGTTAGATGAATTAACAGAAAACAAAGCAGTTTCTCAGAAAGCTTCTTTCACGTTTTTAACGGAAGATATTTCCTTTTCCAACATAACCCTCTAAGGGCTTACAAATATCATTTTGTAAATTCCACAAGAACAGCCTTAGCAAAAGGATTCTTGAAGGGAAAGCTGTAACTCTGTTAGATGAATTAACAGAAAACAAAGCAGTGTCTCAAAAAGCTTCTTTCCCGTTTTTAACGGAGGATATTTCCTTTTTCACCATAGCCCTCTAAGGGCTTACAAATATCACTTTGCAAATTCCAGAAGAACAGTCTTAGGGAAAGGCTTCTGGAGGGGAAAGCTGTAACTCAGTGAGTTAAATTAACAGAACACAAAGCAGTTTCTGAGAAAGTTCTTTCCAGTTTTTAACTGAAGAAATTTCCTTTTTCACCATAGTCCTATTTAGGCTTCCAAATATCACTTTGCAAATCCCACAAGACCAGTCTTATCGAAAGGCTTCTTGAAGGGAAAGCTGTAATTCTGTGAGATGAATTATCAGAACACAAAGCAGTTTCTCAGAAATCTTCTTTCCAGTTTTTAACTGAAGATATTTCCTTTTTCACCATGGCCCTCTATGGGCTCCAAATATCACATTGCAAATTGCACAAGAACAGTCTTAGCGAATGGCTTCTTGAAGGAAAATTTGTAACTCTGCGATACGAAATAAGAGATCACAAAGCAGTTCCTCAGAAAGCTTCTTTTCAGTTTTTATCTTAGGATAATTTCTTTTTCACCATAGCTCTCTTTAGGCTTCCAAACATCATTTTGCAAATTCCACAAGAACAGTCTTAGCGAAAGGCTTCTGGAGGGGAAAGTTTTAACTCTGTGAGATGAATTAACAGAACACAAAGCAGTTTCTCAGAAAGCTTCTTTCCAGTTTTTAACTGAAGATATTTCCTTTTTCACCGTAGCCCTCTATGGGCTTCCAAATATCACATTGCAAATCACACAAGAACAGTCTTAACGAAAGACTTCTTGAGGGGAATGCTGTAACTCGGTTAGACTTATTAACAGAACACACGGCAGTATCTCAGAATGCTTCTTTCCAGTTTTTAACGGAAGATATTTCCTTTTTCACCATAGCCCTCTAAGGGCTTCCAAATATCACTTTGCAAATTCCAAAAGAGCAGTCTTATCGAAAGGCTTCTGGAGCGGAAGGCTGTAACTCTCTGAAATGAATTAACAGAACACAGAGCTGTTTCTCAGAAAGCTTCCTTGCAGTTTTCAACCGAAGAGATTTCCTTTTTCCCCTTAAGCCTCTATGGGTTTCCAAATATCACTTAGAAAATCACACAAGAACAGTCTTTGCGAAAGGCTTCTTGAGGGGAAAGCTGTATCTCGGTGAGATGTATTAACAGAACACACGGCAGTTTCACAGAATGCTTCTTCAGAGTTTTAACGGAAGATATTTCCTTTTTCACCATAGCCTTCTATGGGCTTCCATATATCACATTGCAAATTCCACAAGAACAGTCTTAACGAAAGGCTACTAGAGGGGAAAGCTGTTACTCTGTGAGATGAATTTAAAGAACACAAAGCAGATTCTCAAAAATCTTCTTTCCAGTTTTAAACTGAAGATATTTCCTTTTCACAATAGCCCCCTATGGGCTCCAAAATAACACTTTGCATATTCCAGAGGAACAGTCTTAGCGAAAGGCTTCTTGAGCGGAAAGCAGTAACT